>NC_137786.1:50095913-50516024 GCF_963383645.1 Muscardinus avellanarius | reverse complement strand
GGCAATTCTTAAACCATTTATAGATTGCACAAGTCACACGGTTTCCTTTTTTTGTGTTAACATGCCACAGTAAAACCCCATGTTAAAACCTTTAAGGGTTACTATGTTAAACATTATATACATATATGTGTATCACATACACATGCACACACACACATCTAAATGGATTCAAGGAGAAAAAGAACAGTAATTTTTATCAGACTTTTCTTGTTCTCTTCTCCCAAGAACATGTACATACTTAAAAATTAAAGAGATAAAAATTAAAGAAATAAGGGTTTAGAAGTACAACAAAAGTGCTATTTTGAAATGAGTATTATTTGAGAGTTTCAGGATGTGTGGCTGAGGGTGGGATTGCCTGAGTGTATTCCTCTTCTCGTTTTTGTCTATTGATATGTCTTGCTGATGTAAGGATGCATCAGCAGTACTTGAGGTGAACAGACATCGTTCTGTCCTCCAAGGTGTGGCGCAGAAGCAGCTCTGTGTGACCTCATACCTGCTGGCCTGCCCCCAAGTCTCCTGCTTCCACTAGTATCACTGATTCTAATTTTAGAAAAAGTCTGCTTCTGTAAAACAGACCTGAGCTAACCCAGCTGTGTCCACCTATAATTTATCTGACTTAAGCCTTAATCAACCTACTTTGTCTCCGTTTTCTTAAATTAGTTGGGTACTGGGTTATTGTGTCACCAAATAATCTTCCTTCCATCCACCCTGGATGGAACCTATAACAGCATCTCTACCAGCAATATGATATCCTTAAAGTCTCTTTCAGCAACAATCCCAATACAAATATTGGTCAGCACACTGACAGGTAAACTCTGACACGCTGCCCTAGAAGGAAACTGGGTTGACCAACTGCCTGCCTCTTTGCTTCAGAATGAATTTTCTAGAGGAGCGCAGGAAGTCTGTGCAGGAACTTTACTCACTGCCTGTGATCATTGTTATTCAATAGCTCCTGGGCAGGTCAAAATCAACTGAACATTTAAGGATATCTGGGTCTGATCTGTGTATTTCCCATAATTTTGCAAAATCATGTCATTCGCAAGAAGATGGAAAGACCTGTAGAACCTTATGTTAAGTGAGACTATCCAAGCACAGAAAGAGAAGGGACATATGTTTTCTCTAATATGCTCAAGCTAGGGAGTATTAGGGACACAGAGGGACTCCAGATAATGGAGGGGAAACCTCAGCAAAGCTAGAAAGGAAGGGTAGGGGAGAAAGAAGGCTGAGGTTAATCAATGAAAAAGCTACATTCAAATGTGTGTATACATGTGAATATAACATTGAGAACCTGGACATTCAGCATTGGGAGGGAGGGAAAGGGGAAGCAGGGAGGGGGGAGGGCACCAAGTACTGTGTGAATGTATGCCATTGTCAACATGATCCACATTGTGATGTGAGACTACAGTGCACCAATAAAATGAAAAAAAGAAATAAAAAACAGAAAAAATAATGAAGAATAAATAATAGGGCTGGGGCTGCAGCTTGGAGACAGAATGTCCCTGGGTTCCATCCCCAGTACTGCAAAAAAAAAAAAAAAAATGTGAAGTTAAAAAAATCAATACCACCAAGTCATGTTCTGAAGCAAGCAATGTACAGAGCAATGCAGCTTACTCTTTATCATCTAAAGCTTACTTCAAGTACATCTCCATCCCAAACTGGGCAAAAATAACCCACAAAAATTACTTGTCACACATGGTCAGCATTCAGTTTACTTAATCTAATGTCTACAATCAGGGCCTTAAAGGCAAAGTCATCATTTGGCTCTTTTTACTGGTGGCATAGTTAAATGGCCATTTCTTTGTAGGCTGATGCTTTATTTTAATCTGAGTTATACTTTCTCTTCTTATAGTGTTTTCATAATGTGACTAAGAATGAATTCTGCCAGGGCGGGAGAGCAAAAGACAGAGATAGAGAACAATCTTATTATAAAGTTCCATTATTCTCTCTAAGTGATAGCGAAATTACAGCCCCTTACTTGGCTCAAAAATATGATGAATCAAAAGGTATTTCCTCAACTGTAACACTGTAAGACTATGATATCACAGCAAATGCAGACCGTAACTGGTAACCTGTTTCCTTACGTCACTGTCATAAATGGGAATGCCACTGAATTAGTTTCCAAAAATATTATTCACTTGCAAATATAAATTCCAAGGCTCATTTAAAACTCAGGTTATGTTGAGATTAGTTACTATTTGGCTTGTGTATACCATAGCTGCATAGTGAAATTAAGAACTGACACACAGTATAACCTTCTCTGAAGTAGAAACAAATGTGCTTTAAGGCAAAATGTAAAATTTCTATATTAAAAAGGCATTTTAACAAAAATGGGATAAAAAATACCAACTCATATTTGCAAGTAACTGGAATTCAAACCCAGGCCTTCTGGGTCTATGTCTTGTGTGCTTTCTACATACCACAGCTGTCCTTAGTTTCCTTAATAATGATTTGTCCCAAATACTCAGATAAAAAAATGATTTTGTTAGTAATCACAATACATCAGGAAAAATTTGTTTTTAATAAGGGAGAGGTACATTTTCATTTG
Source organism: Muscardinus avellanarius (assembly GCF_963383645.1). Lineage (NCBI taxonomy): Eukaryota > Metazoa > Chordata > Mammalia > Rodentia > Gliridae > Muscardinus > Muscardinus avellanarius. The sequence goes on along the minus strand of NC_137786.1, from coordinate 50,513,479 downwards.
TTTCTACCCTGATGTGTTTTTGTTTTTGTTTTTGTTTTTGTTTTTGGTGGTACTGGGGTTCCTGGAAGCCCTTCTACCTCCGGGCTACACTCTCAGACCTATTTTTACATTTTTATTTGGAAACAGGGTCTCCTAAGCCAGCACACGCGGCTGGCTTTGAACCTGCGCGATCCTCCTGTCTCTGCCTCCCAAGCGCGGGTATTACAAGCGTGTGCCACCACGCCTGGCCCTGACGTGGTTTGAACATGGGTTGTGTCCCCTGAGAGGTTCGTGTGTTGGAGCGTTGGTCCCCACGGTGGCACTCCTGGGAGGCAGGGTTTAGTGGGGGTTCCCAAGGTCCTGCTCTTGGAAGGCAGTTCTCAAGACTCATCCAGTTCTTGTGATGTTGTTGTAAAAGAAGCAGGCCTGGTCCCCTGTCCTCTTTGCTCCTGCTTCACGGTATAATCATTTACTTTCTATGTGCTCCTGCCATTGCTATCTGCCAATCGCCATTAGGTAAAGCAGCCAAGGGGCAGCCCATAGAACAAAGCCTGTGCTATGCCATTTGGACTCCCAGCTGCCGAAACTGAGGTAAGCAAACTTCTTGCTTCATTAGTATCCTGTGTCAGGCATTTTGTTATAGTGACACAAAGCTGGCTAATACATACCCCAGTACAATTACTTATAGAATAAAATCTGAGTTAAACATGCATTTCTCAACGAAACTTACAGATATATGACTTCTTTTTCCCCTCTGCAGTGGCAGTGATCAAAGAAGAGAGATAACCAAAGTTAAGATAATCAAAGTTAGAGTAGGAACTAAAACTTGAACGTATTATTACAGATTGTTTTTGCAGGGCAGGTAACTGCAGACTGAACCCAGGGTGGTGTTTTTTGTTTTTTGTTGTTTTTTTTTTTTTAACCACTGAATGACATCCTCAGCCTTTTAAAAATATTTTAGTTTGATCAAGATCTCACTAAGTTGCCCAGGCTAGCCTCCAACATGTGCTCCTCCTGCTTCAGCCTTCCAAGTATCTGGGGTTACAGGCATGTGACACTTTCCCACAGCCAGTATAGATGGTTCTAAGTGAATACTAGGCCAGAAATTAAGTATAAGTGGTTTCTAAATCAAATATGGTATAAAATTAGTGAAATACTTATGGTAAGAGAAGTTTACTTGTTAATTCATTAAAGTCAAGATCACACCTATTCAGAAAATTAGAACCATCCAGCAGCTTTAACTGTAATTTTATTTTCTTTATCTCTCCCAAGATACATGTAAGCAAGGTCACTATTTTATTGGATTACACTACTAGTTTTAACATTTTATAAGCTAGCATATGGTTATTTGTAGAATGCTAGAGCTATGAGTTCTGATAAAGGGTATCAGCCATGTAATTTCTCCACCTATGAGTAAACAATTGTTGCTATATTTAAAACCACACTTCCCTGCATTTCTGGATAGTCAGTGGTTGCCAACATAAATAAGTAATGTGCTGTGTATACACAGAAAATAAAAATTTAAATACTTATCTATGTGTCAAACCGTGCTTCTTTAAACAAAGCAAATGCGTACAACACCCCCTTCATTAGCTATTTAACACTGTACTTGACCAACTCAAAAAAGGAATTCTAAAACAATTGCCCAAACATGAAAAATGTCATTCTGGTAGACTAGAGTTTCACAAAAGTAATTGTGTAAGAAGCTCTCAGTACTTGAAATTGAAATAGAAATATCTTAGATATAAACTTTCACTGTCAAGAAAACTATTATAAATGATAACTTTAAAAATGGCACTCTTCTCTTTTATATCCATCTGTGGTCCTTGATGTGTTGCCTCTCAGTGACAGAGTTTCTTCTCGTTCAATGCCCTGCTTAGGCACACCCCCTCCCCTCAGGTCCCTACTATCAAGGGGACAAAGACACCGGAGAAGCTGGACAGTGAGGAGCTCCCCCCACCCCCCCGCAGAGCTGGGCCGCGCAGCGGGGGAGAATGGGCATGGTGAGCTTCCTGGTGCTTATGAAGGAACAGTCTCCTCCAGATCCCTGGCTCCACCTGGGGAACGGCTCCTGGTGTCTGAGCTCCAGCCCTAGAAATGGTGATTTAATTGGTCAGGCATCTGACCTGGAATTTGAAATTTTAGAGCTTGCCAGGTGATCCTAATGTGTAGGAAAATTTGGGAACAACTGGTTTATATTCTTTTATATGTTAGAAAAATTCTGTTCTCAACTTTAGCATGCTTCCTATATTAGTCTTGTGCCATTTGGGAAAATCTATGAAAGAACTATTTGTTCAGGAATATTCTTATCACTATAAATCCATGGAGGAAAACCAAGATCCAAAAGCAAAAGTGAATTATTTATCATTGTCAAAAGGAGATTAAAAGTAGGAAGAATAAAGGCATGAAAAAGCTGAATTTCATAAAGTTTCTTCACGACAAGCATTACTATGGTATGGGTTTTTTCAAAGCTGCACCATCCTCAACCAGACAGAAGAACAAGAGAAGAGAACCACCTATACAACCTTAACCAAGGATCTGTATTGTTTGGCTCTGTTAAGCATTCTACTTCATCAGATGGGGCAGGGGCTGCTGCAGGAAGGAATAATCAGGAACTGGGGGCCATACATGAATAAATCTGTGAAGATACTAAGTTCATTAATGTTCTTGTTGACAGGAATCAAAATGACTTAAGAGGCAGCCACGATGAATTACAGGTTTGATGTACTGAAGAGATACACACGTTATGTGGGCCTCAGCACTTGACACCAGCCTGGAGGCATGGTATGAAGACCCGGTCATCTTTATCTTCACAGTAAGATTCAGTTGTGTTTCTATGGGCCTCGGCCTCCTCTCGTAGAGGATACAAGTTATCCAGACTAAAGGATAAAAAAAATTGTTTTAAAAGTTCAAAAGCAGTGGGCATGGTGGCACATGCCTGTAATCAGTACTTGGAAGCTGAGATAGGAGGATTGCAAGTTTGATTAGGACAGCCTCAGCAACACAGGGAGACTCTCAATGACGTAGCGGGACTGTATTTCAACACAAAAAATAAGTGACTGGGGGAGTAGCTTTCAGGTAGAATGCCCCTGGATTGAATCTCCAGTAAAACATCAACACACACACACACACACACACACACACACACACACACCCCACCATCACCATCACCATCACCACCATCACCACCACCATCACCACCATCACCACTACTACTAAGCAACAACAACAACAGTTCAAAGTGTCAATTTACCAAGATTGAATGATGGGAATACTAGGTATTTTGGGGAGGGAGGGAGAAAGGAAGGAAAGAAGGAAGTTAGTTCACGAACAATAGGTGAGCAGATTGAAACTGCGAAGCAAGCAGACCTGTCCATGTCTGGATTCGCAGCAAGAACATGTAACTTCACACCGATACATGAGGTAACTACATCTTAAACGAACTCGGTCCATGCTGGTATATTGCTCATTTGAAGTGAACACAAGACCTGATCATGGTGAAGACATGTGGATACCATCAACGGAGTCCTTCCCACCTCATGACACAATGCAATCTCATGTCAGTTCAAAATTCTACCAGTTAGAGAAACTGAGGCTTTAGGCCGGGCGTGGTGGCGCACGCTTGAAATCCCCACGCTTGGGAGGCAGAGACAGGAGGATCACGCAGGTTCAAAGCCAGCCGCGCTGGTTTAAGAGACCCTGTTTCAAAAATATAAAAAAATAGGTCTGGGAGTGTAGCCCGGAGGTAGAAGGGCTTCCAGGAACCCCAGTACCACCAAAAACAAAAAAAAAAAGGAGAGAAAATGAGGCTTTACTTACTCCCCTAGGTGGGGCCCAGGTGCTTCTAGGAGAGTGTGGTATGAGTGAGCTGCAACCTGTGGACAAAGCTAACCAGTGGGAAGCAGCATCTGTGGTTCATTACAAAGGTTTCTTTGTTTTAACAAAATAGAACAGGATCTAAAAGTCAGTAGACTAATCCTCAAAATATTTCCAGGGCTAAAAAGCCGTCTACAAATCACCCAAACAGAAGCGATGTTCTCGATTATTCCCCAGTACACCGACTCATCCACAAAGACGTGGTCTTTTGGCAAGTGGCACCGCAATTTGGTTTTCGAGTGCCAACAACAACCAGTTGTTTATTCTGAGGCTTTAAACTTAACAGGTCTGAAACTGAACCGCACGTTTCCTTCTGCCTTCTGCTTTTGCTTCCCCACTCACTGCTGCCAGTTTCAGACTTCCACCTGCATGATCATGAAGCCAGGGTTGGGAGTCAGCCAACTCCTTCCTTTGTGTCCTGTCCTTCTGCATCCTGAAGGGCACACCAGCCACCCTCCAGGTCCCATCCCTTCCCCCAGCCCACAGGCCGCGTCTTGTGCTTCATGTCTCGGTTTACAACAGGCACCTGGGTGAGCTCTGCATCCTCTACCCTTCTGAAGTTCTCCTGTCCTATTACTCAAATATGGACATACCATCTCCTTAGTCACTGACTGTGGGTGCCTTAACTCTTGTTATTCTGTTGCCTGTACTGTTTATCTCCCCTTGTTCTTGCTGACTAGCATCTATATTTAGCTTAAGTCATTTTCTCTGTCAACTCTTTTCTGACTTTCTTAGGCTGAGTTAGGGGGTTTCAGCAATTTAGTGAGATCCTTAACAATTTAGATGGTTTCAAAATTTAAAAAGTTAAAAAGGGCTGGGGGTGTATCTCAGGGATACCCCTCAGTTCAATTCCCAGTACAACAATAACAACGACAAAATGGTGAGGCCTACCCTACCCCAGACTAGTTCAAATTAAATTTCTGGAGTGAAGTCCAGATACTTCCCAGGTGATCCTAATGTGCAGACAGTGTTGAAAAACACTGTGTAAATAATTTATCTGAAATTGTTAAAGCTGTGTCAAGAAAATGGGGAGTTTGAAAGTCTTTTGTGATTTTTTTTAAAAAGAATATTGTATTGCTTATCATTGGCTAACAAACTGCCATCAAATTGAGCAGCTTAAAGCGTTCAGCACTTATCTCAGTGCCTCTGGTCAGTCATCTGGCACAGCTTGGCTGAGTCCCTGGCCGTGGTGTCAGCCAGGGCTGAGGCCATCTCTGAGCGTGGTAGACAGGAGGAGAGCGTGCACCCAGGCCCACTCCTGTGGTTATTGGCAGCGTTCAGTTCCCCAATGGCTATTGGCCTTCTAGATGCCTTCCTTAGTTCCTCTGCCTCCCACTGGGGCAGCTCGCAGCATGGCGACTGGCTTCCAGGATAGTGAGCGTGTTAGGGAATGAGGATAAGCAAAGGTGAGCAAGATGGAAGCCAGAGATCATTATAAACTGATCCTGGAGGTGAGACCCATCACTATGCCATATTTTACATATCAAAATTAAATTATCAGGCCTAGACCAAAGTCAGTGTGAGGGGATAATACAAGGGCACCTGTACCTGAAAGTGGGTGTCATCAGGAGCCCTCTTTGGAAGCTGTCTACCGCAGCCATTTAACCATGCATGGCTTTAAAACCAACCCAACACAAAAGAATCCCAAGTGAACTGTCTTAATATTAAAAGTATGTGTATCAATGGTTCCCTGGCAAGACTGATACAAGATGCTTTACTAGAGGTATACTTACTAATAATAAATTTGTACTTTAATGATCAAACTACAGCTGCATTAAATTAAGGCTGTTTAGACAAGATAATATCAAGGCAGGTCAGTTTGGGTAACAGTAGCCTTCTCATGGCCCTATGAATTAGGTCAATGTGCTTTTCAAAGCTTAAAAGTGTTCCTTCTTCATTTCCCTAACATTTTATTCATTACATGAGCTCACAGAAAATAGGTCAGGCACTTTTAAGGATTCAACACAAAATTCATTTTTAGTAAAGAGCAGGTAACAGTAAATCTACAGGTAAAGTTCAAGCAAAATAGTTAATGTAATGATGTTAAGCGGAGGAAAGCAATCAATTTTAAGTTTACTTCTCATTTTAGAGGCAAAAGCTAACGTATTAGACAATACTGAATATTGATGCTAACCATAATTTAAGCCTTCCTCAAAGATCCTATCGATACCAAAGGATTCATTCATCTTGAGACTGCTTGCCATTTATTGCTAAGATGGCAAGGTAAAGTTCCTTAACGATGTCTAACAAAACTACACAAGGTACTAAGAACAAAAAGAAACCCTTATGAAGGCACAAATGACTTACTTTGGCTCTGGAAGCCTGATGTTGACAGCACATTCACACAAAATTCTGAACTCTGAACCTCCATTCCAACGACACATTGCCATCTCCTAAAAAGCAATTCATTTCTGGTGCAGAGTCAGCAGCAGTCCACCAGGTCCAGAGTCCTGCCTTTGACAGCACCTTTTCCCTTGAGTCATTCCCCAAATATCTGTTAAAAATATTTGTAGCTTGCAAAACTTAATATGATTTTTAAAGTATGTGGTCATAATTCAAGGTTATATAAAAAGATGTAACTGAGACTCCTGCTTTAAGTATTTTATGCATGGATAGAAATGACTTCGGAACAATCTATTACACTTTGCTTTTAAAAAGACTAAACAGCACTATTGGGGGGAAATCTGCCCTTTGTTTCAGCTGAGGTGGCAATTCTTAGTGACATGACTATAATCACTAAGACCTGAAAGATAAAGCCATGATCAGCTACTATTACCCAACACAAACAATCCCTCCTCAGTAGACATGAAGATTAAAGCCAGAAGCCTAAAGACTGTTGAATCTCTATAGCCCTTTAACAAGCCTTGAACCAACCATCCAGTGCTCGTGGCCTTTGCATGGATATTTGGGGCTTAAGCTTGAATTTATTATTTTTACTTAACTGATAGCATTTCACCTGCCAAACTGAATGAACACTGAAAACAGATGAGTACCCTAAAAATTGAGTAAGTTTTCTACTCATAGTAGGATGAGCTAGCAATTCTGAAATGTCTGTGTACTCTAGCCTTGAACAAATGAATAAGTATTGAGGCCAAGGGCAGCCAGGTTTCTTTCTACTGAGCGAGTTGCCAAGAGGACCAAGGGGAAGACTAGAAAAGTAGTGTTGAAGTAGAATCCACATTAGCAGGATAAACTTGTGGTTTTTGATAGATTGAAATGAATATAGGTATTTGTGTATGTTTCTGGCATGCTCTACCAGTAGCAATGAGCAAACCTTGCACGCAGAGCTTGGTTCCTGGCTACCATTCTCTATGGAAAGGAAACAGGGCTCCTTAGAGAAAAGGCTCATTCTAAGGTTAGAGAAAGTACCAGACGAGCCTGGAAGCCTGGCATAATGGTGCACACCTGTAATGTCAGTACTTGGGAGGCCGAGACAGGAGGATCACAGGCTCCAGGATAGCTTCAGCAACTCAGCAAGATCATTTCAAAATAAAAAAGATCTGGAGATGTATCTCAAAGAACACCTCTAGGCTCAATCCCCAGATATATAAAAAAAAAAGAAAGAAAAAGAAAACATCTTGTTGAACTATAAAGATAGGGCTCAAAGAATGATGAGAACACAAGAAAAATCCATAGACACCCTGGGGCTTCCACTGATCAGATCTGAAACAATTAAAATGTTAAATAACCAAAATGTAGTTGGTTGACTAAGAAGCCATTAGTCCATTCTGTTGTAACTAAATGAAAAATAAGGGGGAAGGACACTGTCTTTCAGTAGAATGTCAACTAATAAATATTGCTGGAAATGACTGAGTTAGGAAATCAGTCAGTCACTCAGGGACTGTGAGGAGGAGCAGATTCACATAGCCTGTGGTCAAGTGTTCAGTCTCTATAGGGCCTAGTGACGTGCCCATGGTGCATCAAGGGGGACCTAGTTCTCTGCCACAGAGGGCATCTCTCCTGCTCGAGTCCCAGGAGCCTGTGCTAATTCTTTCACTGGGCTTTCCACGAATTCCACGCTACATCTTTTCCTACCACTGATACCTAAGGCCCTGCTGGGCCATAGAGTCCAAGCATCCAGGGCACTTGCCCTGCAGCCTGGGCTATTAGCTTTTTCCTGCGTTAGGCTCCATTCAAGGCTGGCAAGCTTCCATGTCACCTGATATTTAAGCTGGAACACTACTTCCTGTTGTAGAATGCATCGCCTACAGAACAAAGAGGCCTACAACTGCCATATGTCCCTATTCATGGTACAGGCTGTAAGATTTAACAGTTGGTCTTTCACCTTGAAGAAGGTATCTTTGACACTCCTCTGAACACTGGACCTCAAAAAGGTTCAGTGAGGGGGTGGTCTCAAATTTTCAGAGTTTATCTCCCTTCCACTGGGGTGCATACATCTTAACCAAAGCCTTCAAGCATAATAGCCATCTTTTGCTCATCTTGTCCAATCAGTATGTCATAAATAAAATGGATCAGTGTGGTGTTCTAAGGGATATTGAAATGGTTCAGGTTTCTTCCTATCTATTATGGTTGAGGGTAGGAGTGATAACAGCCCTGAGGCAAAATTCAGTCTACATGAACATGTTGTCTACTCCATGTGAAGTTGAACTATTTTCTGGTCTTCTCAACCTGGAAGGGAATATATGCATTTGCCAAACCAGTGATGGCATACATTGTATCTAAGGCTTTATTAGTCAACTCTGGCATAAGCCCAGCGCAGAGGCAGAGGTCAGGGTTACTACTTGGTTATGTCCACAGCAGTCTACAGTTATTTTCCATAATCCAACCAGTTGCTCATGGGGTTGGCCTGGCAAATGAACAAGACAGGATTGGCACTACATATTTCATTCTTTAGGTCTTAAATGGTGGCACTAATATGTGTCATCCACTCAAGATACAATTTGTATCTGACTACATTGGCAGGAGCAAAAGACAATTTCAGTGTTCTCTTTGGCTTTCCCCACCATAACTTCACTCTCAGACTCAAGCACCCTTAAAATACAATTCCAGGAACACTCCCCTCATTCCTCCAGCACTTTTCAGCATGCCTCAACTGGGTTAGGCTGGGATTTAACCCTAGGTACTGACCTGGCAGCCAGAAAGGATGTGGAGGGGAAGCTGGGAGAAGAGGAAGGACTTCTGTCTGTGTTAAGAGGCTTCTTCATCTTCCAGAGCAGCTGCATGCTAGTTCAACCAGAGGGTCCAGGGAGAGTCACAGGGTATTCACTCAGATGATCCCATCACATGCTCAGGATCTTAGGTTTCTCCATCCTCATATCAACAGACTTGTCTGAGCTAAAGAGTCAATGCTCAAATATCTCTGGAGTTCTGAGCCTCCTAACAATTAGCTCTTGAGCTGCAGTTCAACTGGAGCCGTCCTTCCACTACAGGTGAACAAGGTCTCTCTATGGTTACTGCAGAGCCTCTCATACCTCACTTGGACTCTGAGTGCCCCATCTACCCAAAGGGTAGTGTTTTCTTGGTCTGCTAGGTAGTGGATGTGGGGCCTGTACCATGTCTCCACCCTAGAATAGGTGCCAACATGGACTCAAATGTGCAAGACTTGCATGAGAGGAGATGGGAAAACAGCTGGGAAAGATGGAATGAACTATCACATCACAATGCAAGTCTGACCTCAAGTGTAAGGCATATGGAAGGAAGGTTGGGTGGAGTGACCTGAAACACAGCATAGTGTAAGGAAAGCTTGAAAAAGCAATGGGGTGTCCTTGAGCCTAAGTTGGCAGAGAAATATGTGTCTTCTAAAAAAAAGGCCTGAATGCATGGGTATGGCTATCATGCTCAGTCACTGAGCTCTGAGATCCCTCCAACACAGGGATGGATTTCAGAGCAGTGGCTGGGGCCTTTGGTCTTTTAGTAGTTGGGGGTCTCACAGCAGCCTCCCCATTCTAGTAAGCTGCAGAGCTTAGATTCAAACCAGGTAGTTTGGTTCCAGAATCTATACTCTGAATCACTGCATTAGAAAACATCTCTTAGATTAAAAAAAAATAAATGATATCTATCATGCTGAAATTTATATGGGGGTTGGGCTAGACTGGTAAAAATCATTAGGTTCCACCAAGGAGTTTGTACTTTACAGAGAGCAAGGAGAGGGGCAAATCACAGATTAATGTATATGAATATGTTCCATATGCACTGTATATACACATGAATAATTTATAGACTCATATGTAGCTTTAGTTTCCTGTGGTATAAAAGGGCTGAGCAGATTTGAAAACAGATGCAACAGAAACTGATTCCTGGACTGCATATATGGTAAGATGGTCAGAGATGTACACAAAGCATTCGTACCTTCAAGGATATAAAAATCTGGGGAAAAGAAAGAAAAAGACCCAGACAAATTTGTTTCCATCATGTTCTTTATTAAAAAATATTTTTACTGTGGTAAAAGGCAAGCAAAACTTCACTTAATATTTACTATTTTCTTACTAGTATTGAAATGCTCTACCATTTGTATGCAGAGGTACTCTTTCTCTTAGGCTATGTGTTAAATATGCATTCATTTACAGGTTGAATGAGGAACTCAATCACTACTTGTAGCACTAATTCCACGATTATCTGTGTAAACTTCCAACAATCAACTTACAAATGAATTATACAGAATTTTTTTTTTATTAAACAAGAGGATGCTTCATGTTTATTCATTCACTGGTTAGAGTTATAATAAATAGATATTATTAGTACTATTTTATGGCTATGAGAACTCAGGCACAGAAATATTAAATGGTTCCTTGGTCCACATAATGAGATCAACTGTACACCTACAATGAGAGGTTGAATCAGATTCTTATACACTTGTGTTCATGAACAGTCCAACTCAGGCTGGGTAGAGTATATGGAGCCCTGAGTTCAATCTCCAGCACTGCAAAAACAAAACAAATCCCAAACAAACAGCAACAAATCAGACACAGCTCTATAACTGATGCATAATTTTACAATAGAGTATTAAAACTTAATAATAAAAGAATCTTAAGAGACCGCTGGTCCATCTTTCTGTCTGATCAAAGATATTATCTTTCATTTAATTAATAGAAAATCAACTGATCAAAGTAAAATCTAAAAATCTAGGAAAACTCCAAATTTAAAGCTTCCAGAAACTTGTCATATGCACCATGATTACTTATTCTTCAGGAGGACATATGTGAATCAGAGTAGAGTTTTTGAATTTCAGACTGTTTCACTTCCTAAGTCAGGAAGCCTAAAAACAAACTGTGAACTCAGCAGAAGCAGTAACTTGGGACCAGGATATGTCTGTAAGTGATAGTTTAGGGAACTATATTTATAGCTTGGCATCAGTAAATTTTTGTTCACTTTTTAAACTAGATTCTGAATATACACAGCATATTATGAGGGCCATTAAGGACACAGATTGACTTTTAGAATTAGATGCTGGGATGCAGTTTCAAACCATCTCCTATGTTCCCTAGTTCTGAAAGAGAACTAATGGTTCTGAATGGTTATAAAATTTAAAAATAAACAAAAATTGGAGCCAGTGGGAGAATTTTACTACCCATTAGCTACTTGTTAGTATCAGGGATCTGACAAATTTTGAGTTTCAAATACTTAGCCTACAGGTAACCTCTATCTCACCTCATTTCACAAAGGACAAGTATCTTACTACATGAATAAAATGATGTTGGATAACTGTTCTAGAAAAAAATGTATTTAAAAAGAAATACAGGAAATGAGGTATAGCTCAGTGGTAGAGTGTATGCTTAGCATGTGCAAGGCCCTGGGTTCAAGCTCTACTACCAAACAAAACAATGAAAATAACAAACAAAAAGACAAAAACAAAAGGAAAGAAAGGAAGACAAAGAAAATGCGCATGCTAAGATAAACGGTAAACATGAATTTCAAATATGGTTCTAAAGCTTCTTGGCAGTCAAATCAAAGACAGATAAAAGTCTCACTATGAAAAAGTGGCTTCCAAAACTTTTCTTAGAATCACATTTAAAAATATCTTACATGGGACTTAATATCAAAGGACACTGTATGACAAAGGCCTGACAACATCATATAGAAAATGCAGTTCTAGGCTCTCGCTTTAACAAGACTGCAACCCAAAGCTTCAGAGGAATTTACTGGCCATTTTACTCATCCCAAATGGAGCCTCTAAATACAAGAAATTTGCTTGCTGTATGCTCATGTATGGAGACTAAGCATTGTAAATGTATAGTTTCAGTGGAATATAAGCTTTCAGTATTTACATGTGAAAAATTCTATAAACTACCCAAAGCAGCAATATATGTGTATGGTGTATATATATATTCTGTATTGAATGTGCTAAAAAAAAAAAAAGCACAGGGAATTGGTTCTAAAATATATGGAAATAGCCTCAGACAGGAAGGAATCATCAAGAAAGGTACTAGCTATTTAATCTAACTCTTTCTCTGCAATCTGCATTGGGAATCATAAACTAGAAAGTATCTAGTACACATTCTTATCCCATTTTTAAAGATCTCTATTTAGATCTCTAGTCTAGCCTGTTCTTATCTTAAACCTTAGCACCTACGGTCTAGGACTAATTCCTTTAATCTTATCAATGGAAATGAATCATTACTTTCTTGAATCACTACTTTCCTATAATGTTACATACCTGGCAATCATTAAGCAACTAGACTTATTTCATTAATGGCATAACCAAAATTATGTATGTATGTATGTATGTATGTATGTATGTATGTATGTATGTATTTATTGTGGTACTGAGATGGAACCCAGGGGCTTTTCTACCTCCAGACCTATACTATACTCCCAGACCTATTTTATACTTTATTTGGAAACAGGGTCTCACTAAGTTGCTGAGAGCCTCACTAAGTAGCTGAGCCTGGCTTCAAACCTGTGTGATCCTCCTGTCTCAGCCTCCCAAGCGCTGGGATTACAAGCATGCGCCACCACACCTGGCTCTAATTCTATCTTTTAAAAATTATTCATTACCTAGCCCGGCCATGGTGGGGCACACTTGTTACCCTGCATTTGGGAGGCTGAGACAGGGGGATGTAGTTGGAGGACAGCCTCAGCTACATAGTCAGGCCCTTTGCAAGTCAGTGAGACATTGTTTCAAAATAAAGAACAAAAAATAGAGCTGGGGGTGTAGCTCTGAGGTAGAATGCCCCTGAGTTCTATCCCCAGTACCACACACACACACACAAAAAAGTTATTCATTACCTCTTTTACTGGTGTATCCATAAGTTTAAGAAGCATGCAAACAAGTATCCTAAGAATATTATTACTATTTAGTTTTGGTATTTCTGCCTAATAACATTTAATACTGGTTAATAATAGTAATAGAAAAAAGTTATTTTACTGGCTAGACCTAAAAGAGCTTTCTATAAAACTGTTCGGTGGATACTTTGCAGGTAAAACATGCTGGAAGGAAATCGGCAGAGTATGTTCCAACAATGAGATAAGGGTAAGGGATGGATGAGCCACTGAAGACTCTGGACCCTGTAGTAGTGATAGGTCCTGCCTGCGGGATGAAGAAGCAAATCGCCTTCCCCAACATGACAGCTCTTTGAGACATGCTGCCACCACCTGGGCAACAGGCAATCTGAGGTACTGAGGGATTTCAGTTATTATCTATTAATGAATATAGAACCCAAAACGGACTTTCATTTTGTGAAATAAGTATTACTGCCAAATCTTTGAACATTAAAGACAAGCAAGGAGTTTGGTGAGATGTGTTTAGAATACTGCTCTGCTTCTTAGGTTCCTTATCTGTAAAATGGGTATAAGAATACAGTCCTGGAGGGCTGGCTGTTTAGCATCAGGATTAGCAGAAATGGAAGAGAAGCATCTGGCTTAGTACTCAGAGTATATGGCAAGTATTCAATAAACTTTTAAAAATCATTACTCTTTAGTATGATGGTTCAAACAAAGAAAAAAACATGATTATGTGAAGTCACACACACGCCTATTAAGAAATGCATTTATACTGAGTTTCAATGGAAATAAAAAATCCTCGTGAAATGAGACTTAGGGAAGAAGCCGATTTCCTCAAAATAAGTCAAATATATCAAGCGTTACTACAGGAAAATAAGCATATGTATAGATAAAATATCTCTCAAAGCCATTTAACCAAGAATAAGTTATACTATTATTACAACAGAATCTTACTCAAGTTTCACTCCTTCACAATTTTGACATGGATTAGAGTAAAATATAGCCTTGTACTTACAAAGGGAAAATAATAATATTATTATTATTATTTTTTTTGGTGATACAAGAAATTGAACCCAGGGGTATTCTGCCTCTGAGCTACATCCCCAGCTTTATTTTACTTTTTATTTTGAAACGGGATCTCACTAAATTTCTGAGGCTGGTCTCGAATCTGCAATTCTGTCTCAGTCTCCCAAGTATTGGGGAAAAAAGGTGTGTTTCACCATGCCCAAGTAAAACAAGTATTATAAAGCAAACACACAGACAAGACTGTCAGATTTTACTTTTCAAGAGGGGAACAATTTGGAATTTTCTAAGGCTCTACTCACAAAAATAACCGCACTTAGTAGACTAGTGCTCTGTACCGTACCACCAGTAAGATCAGCACTAGTGTGCTCTACTACAGCAACTATTCTTATGCAAAGGCAAACTGTACTTACTTAACAGTGTAAGAGTTAGTTAATTTGGTTAAAGTTCGGAAATGTATAAGATATTTAAAAATTAAATAAATAGAACTTACTTTCTTGTTATTAAAAATGGTATTCTGAAAGGCATTAAAGACAGAATAAAAACCAGGTTAAGGATCTTTTCAAATAAAGAATAAGATTTAATGCATGCCTGTAATCCCAGTACTTGGGAGGCTGAGACAGGACCAGGCAGCAACCTAGTGAGACTTTTTTTTTTTCCTTACAGGGGATGGAACCCAGAGGCATTCTACCTCCGAGCTATACCCCTAACTCTATTTTTTACTCTTTATTTTGAAACAGGGTCTCACTGAGTTGCAAAGGGCCTAAGTAGCTGAGGCCAGCCATCAGCCTCCCAAATGCAGATATTACAAGCGTGTGCCACCATGCCCAGCGAGTGAGACTCTTTAAAAAACAAAAAATAAGGGGCTGGGGGTATAGCTTGGAGGTAGAATGCCTTTGGGTTCAAATACACACACACACACACACACACGTATATATATATATACTTATATATGCATATATATATATACATACACACACACACACACACACACACACACTTTAAACTGGCAGTGATGCTTCCACTAAACGCCTTATTTATTATTATTTTTGTAGTACTGAGATTAAACTCAGGGGCATTCTACCTCTGAGCTACATCCTGGGCCCTATTTTTTATTCTTTATCTTGAAACAGGGTGTCAACAAAGTTGTGGGGTGCCTCACTAAGTCAGCTGAGGCTGGCCACAAACCTGTCTCAGCCTGCCCAGTAATGGGATTACAAGCATGCACCACTACACCTGGCTCACTAAATACCTCATTATGCACTTGTTTATAAGGCTTAAGGCAGAAAAATGGCCAAATACAGTTCAACTTCCAGATTTAGAGCTGACAGGGCGCCAGAGATCATTTGGGATACTTTTACACATAGAAGAAGCTGAGTGATTTATTAGAGTACTGTATAAATATCAGTACTGGGATACACAAACTAAGACCCTCCTCACTAAAGAAAGTAGTCCACAGTACCTGAACCAAGTTTAGCACCACCTTTTGTCGAGGTAACAGATTGCAGTAAGGAGCTCCACTCTGGTAACCCAACGCTGATGCTCCTGGGCTTGCAGCCTGCCCTGTAAACTAGAAGCTAAATCAGTAAAATTGGACTGTGATGGCAAGGTCTAGATTACAGCCAAGAGGCTACAGTGTCTTTTCTTTCTGTCCAACATTCTCGTGCCTTTAACTGGAGATGCAGCATAATAACTACTGGGAAATACTACTTGGGCACACTGTTTATCCAAGATCAAAATAAAACACCCCATCATTGGCGTCTGGAGTGAAGGACATTAAAATAGTAAGTTCTGACCGTATCCTGTTTTCAGTGCTTGATTAAGTTTTAAGAGATCACAGTTAACTCTAGCACAATCAGATGACTGGGTCTGCTTTTCGCTGCTACTAAAGGTAAATCCCAATACTTGGAAGGTTGAGACAGGAGGATCCTGGTGTACAGAATGCCACAGCTACTTAGGCCTTTTGCAACTTAAGAAAGACCTTGTTTCAAAATAAAGAACAAGGCCGGGGGTGTAGCTGGGAGGTGGAATGCCCCTAAGTTCCATCCCGTGCTGGAAAAAAAAAAAAAAAAAAAAACAAAGAAACAAACAAAAAACAGAAAAAGAAACTGCCAGTAATACAACAAACAAATATATGCCCAAGGAACAGTACTTTAGATGGCTAGATTATCTGCCAAAAGCCCGTTCCTTGGAAAAATGTCACTGTTGTTATATCTAAACTAGTTAAACATGTTGTGGCTTGCTCCTGAAAGAACATTCTAATAGTCTTTCAAGAATAAAAACCTGCTTTGTTTGGCACCCAACAAGGAAGAGGTCTTGCAACATTTGCCAGAGGTAATCAAATAGAAAAAGTAATTTGGTGCATAGAATCACAAAATTAGAGCACACCCACCAAACCAGAGCTAATTTTTCAGTTCCTGTCGATTAGAAGACAATATTAACTCACCCTTTCTGTTTGTTGACTTTTGCATCCCTTGTGTGTTGAAATAACAAATACTTCTATGGGAACTGTATGCCCTGGCCGCTTAATTATTTATCAGGTTTACTTTGGGCATGTATGGATCATTCTTTTGTGAAATGAGTTAGGCTCTTAAATTAAAAACAAACAAGACCCCTGTCCCGCAGCAAGTCACCACTTCCCGGCGGCGCAGGTCCAGGGGCTCCATCGGCCGCTGCGGCCGCGCCTCGGGAGGGGGGCCGAGGCCGGTGCAACCATCGGAGCCGCGCGCGGGCCCGGCCCGCTCGGCCGCCGGGGGTCCCTCCTTTCTGGCCGGGTTCCTCGCGCCCCAGACCCCGGGGAGCCCCGAGGGGCGGGGCCGGGGGCGGGGCGCGGGCGGACGCCGGAAGCCGGCCCCGCACTTCCTCCGCCGCGGCCCGGGCGCTTCCGCCTTCCTGCTTCCGGCCGCGGTGAGTGGGGCTGGGGCGGCGGCGGCGCCGTCGGGGGCCTCGCGCCCAGCGGGCAGGGCCCCAGGGAGGAGCGGCGAGGCGGCGGGCAGGGCCGGGAGGAGCCGCGCTGTTCCTGGGACGGGGGAGCCGCGAGCGAGCGGGTCTGCACTTGCGGTGCGCGGGATCTGTGCGGCCTGCGCACGGTAACTTTTTTGTTAGAATTTTACCAGAGGCCGGTCCTTTACTCTTGTTCTACTTTTGAGCAAATCACAAGTTATTTCTTGCCGGACTGGGGAGGGGCGACCCCAGGAAAACCGCTGGTGCCCACTGTGGCCGGGCGTTCAGAAGTCCGGGCTAGGAATGTCACAGCGCAGGACTCAGGTGGCATGGTTTTGTGACGAAACTGTGGAAAGGACTTAAAACCGCTGACAGTTTTCTTGAAGTGATGGGATTTTGTGTAATTTATATTTTGTTTTGGTGTTCTTTTCTGATTTTCCTATAAAGAACACGAGTTGTAAAATAGAATAAAAACCTTAAAAGAATTAGGCCAGGTGTTTGATTTTGTAATGATGTATGTCACCCAATGAATGAATGCATTTCAACCATATTAGTATAAGTGAGCAAGCTTGTCATTTTATAAGCCAGTGAACTTCATGAATAATTTTATTATTGAAAACAACAACTTAGTAAGATACTTGATTTTATATTAAAGGTCAGTAATTGACAGGCATCTTTATGGCTACAGAATTTAGAAATTTTGTTTCAAAATTTAATTCAATTATCCTGCAAGTTGTGATTTAACATTTTTTTAAATCTGTTCTCAGCTCACCCATTATACAGAATTTAAATCTCTCAGAAGTTGTATGGTAGAATTAAAGAAGACAAAAGCAGAGTCATCCGAAATTGTGATTGCCTCCCAGAACAAAACTAGAGATCACGACTTCAGCACAAGGTAGCCAGTTTTTAAAGTCCCAACCTAAATTTTAAGTGGCTGTATGTATACCTATACTCTACTTACCCAGGTATTCTAACTTTCCATTTGAATAGAGAGTGACACAAACATGAAGGGTAAACCTCTGGGGCAAGAGAGAATATGCCATTCAAGACCCTACCATCCTCAAAATGACTAGCACTTATCAACTCAAAAAGGAATGAAATGCATGACACTTTTTATGACTACTTTTTGCATTATTAAATTATGTTTATTTCATTCATTAAGGGTCCTCAAAAGTGACAGAACATAAAATAACACATTTTTTTTGCTTCTCCTTCTTGGCATATGGATATCCTCACTCTTCTTCTTTCCAATCTGGGAAATAGCCTTTCCTCCCTTTCTCCGGGAGCATTTCTCATGCTCTGTGGCTTGTTCCTTTTTAAATGTGAAACTTGATTTGTATATTTGTTAATTAGTACTTAGTAGAAATAAGAATATGTCAACAAATGACAAATAGGATTCAGCTGTTTGCTGAAATAAGCGTGTGAAACACAAGACTGTTGTAAAGTCTGCTGCTGAACAAAGCTTGTCTTGAATATAAGAAGCATATGAGAACTCAGAGTCCTTTGACAGAAATCAAATAGTTTTTACCTCTTGTATATGTGTCAGGGTCCTGGGGATTGAACTAACACTGCTATACCCTCAGCCCTTTTTATTTTTTATTTTGAGACAGTGTCTCATTAAGTTGTCCAAACTGGCCTTGAGGTTGTGATTGTCCTGCATTAGCCTCCTGAGTGCTGAGATTGCACCCATGCTTCACTGCTGAGCATTGCATCATCATCATCATCATCATCATCATCATCATCATCATTATTATTATTCTTTTTGCGACTCTGGGGATGAAGCCCAGGGGCATTTGACCTCAGCTACACCCCCTGCCCTATTTCCCTATTTTTTATTCTTTATTTTGAAATCGGGTCTCACTGAGTTGCAGAGGGCCTAAGTAGCTGAGGCTGTCCATGAACTGTGATCCTCCCGGCCTCAGCCTCCCAAATGCTGGGATTATAAGCGTGCACCACCATGTCTGGCTATCACTTTACTTTTAGTTTCTATAAATTACATTTTTTAAGTGTTGTTATTCTGGTTGGCCTACTTAAATTATTTTTTCCTCACTGGGGATGTCAGCCCTTATTAAAATAGTACTAATTAGTACTTAAAAAAAATGAGCCTGGTGTAGTGGCGCACACTTGTAATCCCTGCGCTTGGGAGGTGGAGACAGGAGGATCATGCAGGTTTGAAATCAGCCTCGCTGGTTTAAGAGATCCTGTTTCCAAATAAAAATATTAAAAAAATAGGTCTGGGAGTATAGCCGGAGAAGGGCTTCCAGGAACCCCAGTACCACAAAAAACAACAACAAAAAAACCCAACTGAGTGGTAACAGAATTCTGAGTTAACTGGTTGTAATGATGCAACTTTTTCAGAATTTCATTAACCATACAGCTTTTCTCCTGTTTTCCACCCTTTTCTCCCGCAGTTTTCCTAAGACTGTTACGAGGATGTTTGACATAAAGGCTTGGGCTGAGTATGTTGTGGAATGGGCTGCAAAGGACCCATATGGCTTCCTTACAACAGTTATTTTGGCCCTTACTCCACTGTTCCTAGCAAGTGCTGTACTGTCCTGGAAGTTGGCCAAGATGATTGAAGCCAGGGAGAAGGAGCAAAAGAAGAAACAAAAACGTCAAGAAAATATTGCAAAAGCTAAACGGCTAAAAAAGGACTGAAGGAATAGGTTCTGGAACCAGAGAAAAATCATTTGGAAAATTATGCAGTTTTGGAAGGACTCACTAAAGTTTCTTTGGATTCCATGATAGTATTCACTGAAATCTGACTGTAGGGAAGAATCATGTTCTAACCTCAATACTGTAGTAACTTTTATGCTTGGGTATCCAAGTTTGTTATCTACCAGCAATTATTATAAATTAGCATTTATTATTATTGGTTGAGCATCCCTAATTTGAAAATCCCCAAACCAATATGCTCCAGAATCCAAACTTGTAGCATACAGACACGATGCCACAAGTAGAAAATTCCACATCTGGCCTCCTGATGGGTCACCCCTGACAGTTGCACTAAAAATACCATATAAAATTACCTTCAAGCTATAAGAAACAAATATAAACTTTATGTTTATGCTTGGGTCCTATGCATAAGATAGCCTGTTATATACATGCAGATATTCTAAAATCTGAAACAGTTTTGGTCTCAAGCGTTTCAGACACAGGATATTCAACCTGTAGTTCTTTATAACTGATTCAGTTATTTGCCATGTTGCAGTTTATATACTAAGATGAGAACATTCTGTGGAGAGAAATGACTTCACATTATGAACTTTATTCATATAGTGGCTTAAAGTAGGGTCCTTTTTGGATAAAGGGTGTTAAATGTAAATCAGAATTACCCTCTTTGAGGTAAAAAGTTTTGCTTTGGCATAAAAGAGATACAGTATGTTAATCACATCTTGGATCATTATTTCTTGGATCATTTTTGGATTTCTGAAAGCAAATGATAATGAGTATATCTATTTTCTGCATTTTCCTGATTTTTAGCCTTTGGGACAACTTAATTATCAAGACATTCTGCATTTTTTAAACCTAATCTTATAAAGAATCTTATTATCTTGGTTATGTACAATACCACCTACTGGATATAACAATTTTTGTACTATGAACACTGCCATTTTCTTAGGGATAAGTTGTTGAGAAGAGTAACATGACATAAAGCTTGCAGTAAAAATGCTAAATGCTGTAACTTGGAACTAGTTTTTTCTTGTGTTAACTTGAACTGTGAAGTAGTTAAATGTCTTATCACATAATTTGATTATAATGGTACACTTTCGATTTTACTCACATGATAGTGATGTCCTATACTTTTGCATCAGTTTAGAGGTAAAAATTATAATTTCAGATTTCTTTTTAGTTAACAGCTAAGTCAGAGTCATAATTTATGTGTTAAAGAAAGACCCAAAATTTGGGAAACTTTTGTTGGGCATAGTAATCATTGTGCAAATAGGATAAATTATGTCAAAACGATAATGTGCTATAATTAGAAGTACAGAGCTTTGAGTTAAATAACATAACTGGAACATTTGACCATTAAATATGATTTTTCTAAAAGCATGGTCCAGTGATTATATTTACTGCAGTATTTAATAGCTTGTTAATGTTTTCTGCACATCTGGTAATAAATTTTAAGTTGTAGTAATTGTCCAACAACTCTAATTTAAAAATGAAACAAATAAATTTGATACTTTTTTATAAAGATGTTGTGGGGTTTTGTTTTTTTGGAGGAGAAGAGTAATTTTAGATATGTTATACAAGTTAGATTTTTCAAAGGGTTATGAAAGGGTGGTGGCTAAAAACATACTTATAAAAATGTTTCTCAAACTTAACCTGAGTGAGGACTCTTAATGTTTGAACAGTTTGAACAACACTTAATGATGTTATTTTTAGGTTATCAGTTCTTACCTGGTGCCAGTGTTAATCAACACATTGTAACTTTAGGCAGTGAAATATTTCAGTGTGATGAGTTGGTTATTCAGGTGGTCTAAGATATACTTTTATATTATTACAAAACTTGTTTATATAGACCTACTGGCTTCCATGAACCTGCAAAGCCCGTTTTAGGAAAACTGGCTAAGATATACCCAAACTATGTATGTATGTCTAGTTAGGCAGTTCATGGGAAAAATTTATATGCTTATGTTTTGTTTATGGCCACATTTTAGAGTAAAAGTATTGAAGCAAAGGACATAGTCCTAATTCTTATCTTATTAAAGCTGTGGTTTTATTGATTCTGTTGTGACAATTTGAAAGTTTTTTTCTAGTGTGTTTTTTCTAGTTTCTACTATGTCTTAACACATGCCAGCTATATTTGTGTAGCATAGCTACTTATTTCTTTAGTGTTGTTCAACATTTATAGAGCTTTTTTATGCATGAGATCAATACGGTTTTATAATATTTATGTCTGAATGAGTGCATAGGGAAGTATAAAGTAGAAGATCCTGAGGTTTGTAATTTCTCAAATCCATTTTCTTTCTGTAACAAACAGTACTACTATTGAAAAAATACTTATTTAAATATGATTCTGAAGTTCTGAGAACTAAAAATAATCAATTTTTTTTATTGCTGGTTTTGTGGAGGGAAAAGAAAGTTATCCCAGGTTCCTTATAACAAACATTTTAGTAAAAATAGAGATATGTGTCAAATTTTGAGCCATAGTGCCCATGTGATAAACATTAGCACGGTATTGCCACTACTGTATCACATGTATAAGGGCATTTAAATTTAAAAAAGTATTTTTTTAAAATAAGCAGAGTGAAAGGTTAGGAAGTTGTGAGCTGGAAACTCAACGTTGAAATAACAGTGCCTCACCCCTTCCTTCCTTCATTCCCCATGAAGTAAAGTGGCAAAGGGCACTTTACATCCTTTCTGGTTCTAAATTAGAGGAAACTTGATCCTATTTAGGAATGATTGTTTTTATATTTGTATCTAGTTATAGAATCACTTTGATTTACTTCATATCTAGAATAAATATTTAAGGACAAGTTCAGCATTTCTCAAACATAATTAAGAGATTCCATAGTTAGATAGCAAGAATTTGGGAAACAAGCATAACTTGGACAAATTTCTGCATGATTTCTTGGCATCTGTTAACTAACATGGACTTTCATGCCTCTTTTTACCTCAGAACATAAACACAATTTGAAAAAGCCTGATCTAAATACATCTGGTTATATTTTTAAAAGTGTAGTAAATGAGATAGCACTAAAATCAATGCAGTGGTATCGATTCAAGATTAATTAAATGACAGCAAGAAATGTGTTAGAAGAATGGAAAAGGATTTTCTCCATTTTTGTTGGGTATTAACTTCAAATATCTTAAGTCATCACTAACTGGCTAGGTCATACAATTAAACCCAGAAGCTAACATTTTTTTGTGTACACCAGAATTTTGTGTAATGTTAAGTCCATTATTGTAAAAAACAAATACACTGTGTCAGTGTACATAGCTGAGGTATAGAAAGCCAGGAATGATTTAGCTTTTAGAAAATACCTAAGCTATATACTGTGTTCTTTCATTATGTTAACATGAACATTTTTACTTTTGAGACTAAAACTTTTAAGTAAGTTTGAAGTCTGTCTTGGAACGATTTCATCATAAAAACTTATAAATATCCAAAAAACAGCTATTTTAAAATGACATGGTGGATAAGCTAATATTTAATATTTTAGTTTTATGTTGCATGTGTCAGGCCTCAAAGTGAGGTATTTAAGTTGTCTAGAAAGGCAAATCTTAATTAGGCCAAGGTTGTAGTTCATTTTCTTATGTAGAACATTTAAGTCTGTTCTAATAGCACCTGTAAGCAGTCATCATACACATGCTAGCCTAGTGGAAAGGGCTATGGATGGATTATTCCAACCTCTCAAAATTGCCTTGATAGTTCATGCTGTACTAATAATGGTGGGCCAGTATCATCCCACTTAACATAAGGAATTTTCCCACAGATTCTTGGCTAAGGTTTTCTTTTGCTTCTTACATAAAACATTTTAAAATGAAAACTAAAAATTAAAATTAATGTAAATTATGCCATATGCTAAGATACTTAAAAACAGACTACATGACAAACATTTTATAAAGATGTATATAGAATGCAATTAATAAGCTGATAGGAACTGAGCAGTAGAAACACTCTAGTGTTTGAAACCACTTACAATAATCCTTACAGTCCAGGATTTAAGGACATCTTAATTCATACTCATTTATACTACAAATCATACCTCCTTTTTAAAAATCAGTGGCTAGTTTCTTTTTGCCTCTACGGTAAAATGTAATATATGTAATATCACTTTGCAATGATATAACAAGACAAAATATTTAACCTGATATTAACACTGGCTGTTGGAACAATGGAATTATCATGTATGGGCTTTTTATTATTCAATAAGTATGTTGCAGTGATTACTTGTTAAAAGTGTAAATGCTTTATAAGATAGATATATTTTTTTCTAGTGTGTTTTTTAGGCAATTGCAATTTTTACCTGGTTAGTATTAAGTAAAATTCTTAACCTATGTGTTTTTACAAATTCACTCTTAACACTTAAAAATTTCCTCATGTAATCACTATTTTTCTTCAGTATATAAGCCACTGAGTCCCAGTGATCAATGGAATTGCATTCTGCTTTGAGAACTCTTCCCTGTTTTCTTTTTTCCCGTTTTTCTTTTTACTATCCTTCATATTTTTGTGATGAAACTAGATATTGAAATAAATTTGATACTTTTTATAAATAGGTTCTGGGTTTTGTCTATTTTGGAGGAGAGTAATTTGATAGATATGCTATGCCAATTACATTTTTCAAATGGTAATGTAGTTATAACTAGACATACTTGTAAAAGTACAGGACAAGCTGGGGTGGGTGGTTGGCACATGTCTGTAATCTCAGTGTTGGGAGGCTGAGACAAGCATCAGGACCAACCTCAGCAATTTAGCAAGACTCTTAATGGCTGGATTAAATCCTCTGTACCCCCACCCCCATAAAAATGCTTAAAGCAATGTTTCTCAAATTTGAGAACCTAAGGATTCCTGAGAAAGTTCATGCACCAGTTTGAACAATACTTAATGTGACTTTTTAGATGATCAGTTTCTACTTGATTCCAGTGTAAGCAACACATTGCAACTCTGTTGGGCCTAATTTCTCTCTTCAAACTCCATCCAGTTCCACCTTAAGCTAGCTTTTGTCCTATCTTTTCATCAAGATAGTTTATATTTATACTAGCTAAATTTTCTTTGTATTCATGTTTTATCCAAGTCCATGTTTTTGATTAGTCCTTTAGATTCTTACAGGTACTTACCCAGAAATAAGAATTACCTATATCATCATCATCATCATCACCATCATTTTGTACTGGGTATTGATTCCAGGGGCATTCCACCTCTGAGTTATACCCCAGACTTTATTTTTTTTATTTGAAACAAGATCTTGCTAAATTGCCGAGGCTGGCTTTTAAACCTGTGATTACTGTGATTACACCTGTCGTAGTCTCCCAAGTCCTGGGATTACAGGCATGCACCGCTGCACTAGTATCTTTTTTTTTCCTTTCATATTTTATCATTTGGGAGCAATCACTATTTGCTTATTCTACCAAAATGTATCTGTAGGTGGTTCCTAAATGATTTTAAAGATCCTACATATTCATAAAATTCATAAACAGAATGATGACTAAATCAAGTGTAGGTCTTAAGACAAAGAATTGAGGCTTCTATAGTTCATAATCCCAAATTTCTTATATATACTAAAAAATGAACTTAATAGAATAAAAAGCTAGTACATACTCAGAAAATGTAACCAATTTTTACTTTTATTTGTTAAATAGTCATATCCATGTAAATAAGATGATTTTTACCATAGCTTAATTCACTGATTGTGGCTCTTGCGATCTTGTGGCATCCAGGACCCTGGCTGAAAGGTCTTCCCAGTGCTGGTGGGATCCACTGAGGGCTCTTCCTTTCCGAAGTATGGAGCAGAGGCATGTCCTTTAATCTGAATTTGAACAGGTGGAGGCAAGTGTTCTTCACTGCTCTCTTTCTTAAGGAGTTTATCTTTTTCATAAAAATCTTGGCTTTTTATTTTTATTTCTTCTCTGTATTTTTCATTCTTTAGTATTTCCTGCACACACACACACACACATATAAATGAAAAAATATTATAAGTTTCTAGCTTTAAAAAGTAAAGAAAATATGTCAATAAAAATAATATGCTTCCGGCGTGGTGACGCATGTTTGTAATCCCAGCATTCGGGAGGCGGAGACTGGAGGATCACAGTTCTCAGACAGCCTTCACAACTCAGTGAGACCCTGTTTCAAAAAATATAAAGACTAAAAAATAGGACCAGAGGTGTAGCTTGGAGGTAGAATGCTCCTGGGTTCCATCCCCAGTAACACAAAAGAGAAATAATAATATGCATTTAGATTTATAGATATGTACAGGGCAAGTCTGAAAAAGGTATTTGATTATATGCCAGCATTAAAATGTCCCTCATTTTATGCTAAAAATAGACATGAAGAACCACAGAATAAAAATGATGTGAAACAAGCTATTTAACATGAAATATTACATAAGAGCATAAGTCATTGTATCACAGATTTTATCAACTTGGTAATTATATCCTGCCTTAAAACTCATCATCAGTGACTCCTTTTCCACTGCAGAGAAAGACATGTTGGGATGGTTTCCCAAAGGTACTCCTGCCACTCTTGCTCTGTGGGAACTGGAGCATGAATGTTAAGGCTACCCCTATAATATGCCAGATCCAAACCACATCTAGTTCCTTTTTGCTAGAGTGGTACTGCAGAAAATACGAATGAAATTTGAGTTTGGCATGCCCTAGCTGCTAGTTTCAGAAAGGCATTTTGCTATTGAAAATGCTTCCTCAATTATACAAATGTGCAGTATAGTTCTGTTCCTCAGATTTGCTATTCTATCTAGAAGGATCTCTACCACAAATTATATCTAATCTACTTTATTGAATACAAGACTGTCACATTTAAGAAGCTTCATTATATGTTCTACTTAGAAAGGCAATTAAATCCCTGCGTTCTTGTCCTTGATTTTAGTGATGCTAAGATTTGAAAAGATGTGCATCTTTAAAACAGATGAAATATAGTAGTTTCATCTTTTTATTAATTCTTCCTCTTCCATTTTGATATTTCCTAAATGGATGAAATATTTTAATGTCTTCTTTTCTTATCTGTATCTAATTTTTCTTTAAGAACACACCATTTATAATAAAATTAGAATGTTAACATAACTGACTAATATCTTAAAATATTGATGAAAACAAGTTTTCAAGTTTTTAATTTCAACACTTAAAAAAAATTACACTTGCTGGGCGTGGTAGAACACGCTTGTAATCCCAGCATTTGGGGATCGCGGTTTGTGGACAGCCTCAGCCACTTAGTGAGGCCCTTTGCAACTCAGTGAGACTCTGTTTCAAAAATAAGAAGACTTAAAAAAAAACTAGGGCTGGGCTTGTATCTTGGAGGTACAATGCCCCTGGGTTCCATTCCTGGTATCTCAAAAAAAATAGTATATATATATGCATACACACACATATACATACATACATACATACATACATATATATATATATCTATATATATATATATATATATATATATCTCAAATACTCAAAAGGCAACATCTTGGCATCTAACTGTATGATATAACCTTTCTGTTTCTAAAGTGAATTTCAAGAGGTATATCTTCAGAAAGGTTAGCAGTGATATTTAAAATAACATTTAAAATATTGGGTTAAAAAAAGCCAGGTATGCACTGGTACATGTCTATATTTCCAGTGACTTAGGAGGCGAAGGAAGGAGGATTGCAAGTTTTAGGCCAGCCTGGGCAACTTGGCAAGACCCTGTCTCAAGATAAAAATAATAATTTTTAAAAAAGGGCTGGGACATAGCTCAGTGGTAGAACACACTCATCCCACCCTAAGTTCAAGTCCTAGTACTGTAAAACAACAAAATTCCAAAATTGTTTTAGTTATTGTGTTATAGACTTTTAGATGTGAAGAATGGCCCATCTAATGAACTTTCCCTCTCAAAACAAACATATGAGATAAAGAATATTAGGCATCATCTTGTAAATTTCAAAACACAAAGAAATTCCTTATGAATAGTTTAATAACCCCATTGTAGGTTTAGAGACAGTTTCTACAAGTGAGGGCAAATGCAGAAAAATCAGGCTTTTCTTATTTACACACTGCAAACCCCACATGAAGTGATTTTACACAGAGGAAATCTTTCATTATGATACTGGAACTAATACAAGTCAAAACATATGCTTTCTTCCTTTCTTCTTTTTTATATTTCCATGCTTTTCAAATTCTGGTAAGCCCAGTCTTGGAAGCAGAATATATGGTTCAGGACCAGGCTGAACTTGCACTAGTAACTGAGCTTAAGTAGCAGGAGGCTACTCAGAAGTTCTTAGAGAGCTTGCTTGGTTTTGGTGAACAAGAGCAGTACTTGAAGCTGTACCCATGCCTCATGTATATACTGTACCTCTATTGAGGCAGTAATACAGTTGGTACACTCACATTTCATTTTATTAAAGGGAATAGAGGGACGGGTGTAGCTCAGTGGTAAAGCACTTACCTTACCAAGCATGCATAAGACCCTGGGTTCAACCCTCAGCACCCACTCCCTAACCTAACCATGGAAATTGAGGGTAGAGAACTGTTCTTTCATTTGCTTTCATATAATTTCTTTTTACTCAACACTACTCTTCCATGTCAGTCCTTTTTATAACAGCTGCTTAGGTAAATGAAAAGCCAATTTGAATTGTTATCAGGTAGAACTCCTGCTAATAGCTTCCAAGGACATTTAACAGAACAAAATCATTTATGAAAGGAAATCTAGTTTTGTAAAATATTTGGACTTAACTAAATGAATGTAGAAATTGTAGACTTTAAGACAAACAGAAAAGATCCCTTAAGAATGTCCTTTTTGCCTTTGCAACTCAGTGAGACCCTGTTTCAAGATAAAAAATTAAAAAAAAATAGGGCTGGGGTGTAGCTCAGAGATAGAATGCCCCCCGGGTTCCATGCCAAGTACCAGAAAAAAAAAAAAAAAAAGTCCTTTTAGGTTTGGAAACTATCATAAAGCGAGGATCCCCCCCACTGCCCCGCGCCCTCATGATTCCTTGTTCATCAATTAACAGTACATTCCAGTGTTTGTGTAGAGACAAACCAAAAGCAAGGGGTCTTTCTTCACAGTTTGTATTTTACTTATTTTTTTCTGCTGGTCTGGGGATGAAACCCAGGGGTATTTGACCTCCAAGGTATATCTCCTGCCCTATTTTTTATTCTTTATTTCGAAACAGGGTTTCACTGAGTTGTGAAGGGCCTCACTAAGTAGCTGAGGCTGGCTGTGAGTCGCGATCCTCCTGTCTCCACCTCCCAAGCGCGGGGATTATAAGTGTGCGCCACCACGCCCGGCTCACAGTTTGTATTTTAAAAACTCATATTTCACCAGACGTGGTGGTGCACGCTTGTAATCCTTGCGCTTGGGAGGCGGAGACAGGAGGATCGCGCAGGTTTGAAGCCAGCCGCGTTGGCTTAAGAGACCCTGTTTCCAAATAAAATATAAAAATAGGTCTGGGAATGTAACCCGGAGGTAGAAGGGTTTCCAGGAACCCCAGTACCAAAAAACCAAAACCAAAACCAACCAACCAACCAAACAAACAAAAAACCTCGTATTTCTCATCTTATCTGTTTTCCTGTCAATATTTTTCTTCAACTTTTAAAAAGATAGCTTATAATGTTTTATCACTTGCATTGTAGCATGACTTGCTTAACAACAACCCCTATTGTTTTCTTCCAATATTTCACTTCATTTAAAAAACATTAGTGACACTCACTCAAGTAGGTAATTCTTTAACTCCAAGAAGGCTCCAATCCCAAATCTGCCTTTTACTAGCTATGTGACACCAAGAAAATCACTTGACTTTTCCAGTTCCTTCCTTCTTTCCTTTCCTCCCTCCCTCCCTCGCTTTCCCTCTCCCCTTCTCCTTCCTTCATTTCTTTCTTTCTCTCTCTCTCTCTCTCTCTCTCTCTCTCTCTCTCTCTCTCTCTCTCTCTCTTTCTTTCTTTCTTTCTTTCTTTCTTTCGTGGTCCTGGGGGATTGAATCTAGGGGTGTTCTAAACCTGAGCAACGCCACCAGCCCTTTGTTTATTTTTGTTTTGAAAGAGTCATGCAGTTTGCTGAGAGTCTTACTAAGTTGTTGAGGGTGATGAGCCACCGTGCCTGGCCTCAGTTTCTTTTTTTGAAAATGAGCATAAAGTTACTTCATAATAGTATCATGTTTCCTAGACTACTAAGCACTGCAAGGTAATTATACTTTTATGAAATTACGATGCCAAACAGATGTATCTTCTTTCTTTCTCTTTTCCTTAAGTAACCTTTAGATTTCCTTTAAAGGTTGGCAGGTCTAAACAGATTATAGATTCTTCAATATACCTACATAAGCCTAACATTACTATTGATTTAAAAGTGAGGATTTTTTATATATAACTATAATGTTTCTGTCTCAGATTCACAAGTACTAGAATTACAGGTATGTCTTACCATGAAATGCTCAAGAGAGATTTTTTAAAACCTTAAAAACTGAGTAGGCCTCAGTTAGCTATAGGACAATGTCAAGTGATCTAAAGTTTGTGTAAATAGAGTCACAGAAAAAAAAGAGGAAATTGTTTCTAAAAATATTCAACCAAGCCGGGCATCTTGGTGCGCACTTGTAATCCCTGTACTTGGGAGGCTGAGACAGGAGGATTGCAGGTTCACAGCCAGCCTCAGCTACTTAGTGAGACCCTGTTTCAAAATAAAGAATAAAAATTAGGGCTGGAGATGTAGATCCGAGGTATAATATCCATGGATTCAATCCCCAGCACTGAAAAAAAAATTCCAAACAGGAAAAAATATAAATCTGCATATCTAAGAAGCTCAAGAAATCCCAAGCAGGATAGTCATAAAGTCAAAGCACATAAAATCAAACTGATAAAACTAATAGTAAAGAGAAGATTTTAACTGCAGAAACACATTTATATAAAAAATGAAGATAACACTAGGTCTCATTATAAACAATGCAGGCTGCAAGGCAGTAGAATGGCTGTAAGGTGCTTAAAGAAAAGAAAAACTGCCAACTTAGAATCCCATATCCAGTAAAAATATCCTTCAAAAATGAAGGCATAAAGATGAGAAGGGTTTTGGAGATTAGTTATACAACAGTGTGAATGTTACATTACTGAATGGTACATTTGAAAAGGGTAACTATTGTAAATTTTGTGTATTCGATTACAATTTGTTTTCAAATGTCAATACAGTAGTTAACTTTAGGGAGGTAGAAAAGGGTTTTGATTTGGAAGGGGGCATATTTGCTTATTGTCATTTTATCCCTTTTCCATAATTTTAATGAAGTTTTTGGAGGAAGTACAGCAAAACATGAATTTAGTAGACATTTGGAAACAAAGGCATAAAAAGAACACTTTAAGACAAAAGATGAATTTGTCACAAGCAAGTATCTACTATAAGACATTAAAGAAATACTTTCACTAAAGGAAAACAATATAAGATGGAAACCCAAATCTCTACAATAGAATGAAGAGCATCGGAAATGATCAGAACAAGAGTCCACTGCATAGAAAAACACCAGAGGTTGGGCACTCTGCTAGGTGCTGGATGCCCTAGAACTCTATGTAGATCCATTTCACGTCTCTGAACCTCTGTGCAGCATCAACACACTTCCTAGTGGAACTACTGCACACAGGTGCGCACACACATGAAAAAAAGAAAGGATATCATTCTCTACCAATCTCAGAATAAAACCATATTGACAATAGCGAGAACATGAGCTGTATTAAAAAAAAATCTGTATATTAAAACATTTCCTAGGCCGGGTGTGGTGGCGCACGCTTGTAATCCCTGCACTTGGGAGACAGAGACAGGAGGATCGTGCAGGTTCGAAGCCAGCCTTGCTGGCTTAAGAGACTCTGTTTCCAAACAAAATGTAAAATAGTCTGGGAGTAGCCCAGAGGTAGAAGGGTTCCATCCCCAGTACTACACACACACACACACACACACACACACACACACACACACACACACACACAAAATTTCCTAAATATATTTATGAATAGCCACTGTTTTGTGACACTTCTCATTTCAAAAGGCATCAGGGAGCTGGGTGTGATGACTTGCTCTTGTAACCCCAGCATTTGGGAGGCAGAGCCTGAAGGATCAGCTACTTAGCAAGGCTCTTCACAACTCAGTGAGCCCTGTTTCAAAAATAAAAAGACAAAAAAAAAAAAATTGGGCTAGGGGTGTAGCTCAGAGGTAGAATGCCCCTGGGTTCTATCCCCAGATACACACACACACACACACACACACACACACACACACACACACATAGAGTTAGGGGTATAGCTCAGAGGTAGAATGCCCCTGGGTTCTATCCCCAGATACACACACACACACACACACACACACACACACACACACACACACACACACACACAAATAGAGTTAGGGGTGTAGCTCAGAGGTAGAATGTCCCTGGGTTCCACCCTCAGTACGGGGGAGGGGAGAAAGGGACTAAAAAATAGAGCTGGGGGTGTAGCTTAAAGATACAATGCCCCTGGGTTCCATCCCCAGTACCACAAGCAAGCAAATAAATAAATAAATAAATAAATAAATAAGAAAAAGATTCATCAAATGTTTGAATTTATATATTTTTCTAGGTCAAAATTATAACAATTATCATTATGAAGGATTAGGTTTAAAGAGATTTTAAAAAGGAAAAGAAAATGTTATAAATGTCTTCAATAGCTCACTACCATTTTTTAAAGTTAATGCCTAGTTATTTTATACTATTCATTAACTCAGTGATGTGAACTCAAGCTCCCAAAAGGCAGTATGTAGTTCAAGTTTTTGCCAATGTTATTACTTTGCAAGAGTCCTTTTGGTAGCTATACTATTGTTATCCTCAAAGTTGCAAACTATTATGTATGTTAATGGCAAAAAGCTTAAATACAAAAGCTTACACATGCCATCTACTGATATAATGTATATATAGCTCACTCATTGACCTCAGGCATGATATAATCATCAAGTTATCCCTCATGTGAAATTCTAGTACATCTGAGTTTTCCACAGTGCAAGGAATTTGGTTCCACAGTACAGTTATGGCTCTGAGAGAGATTAGATAACAGAAATAGATATCTGGACTCTAAAAGATGGTGAAACAAATGGCAGAACAGAATTATAGGTGTCTGTAATAATGTACTGCAGGGAATAAGGGAAAGCAAGAGAATGCAAACTTGGGCCTTGCAACTGCACTCTAAAATCTGAGAGAAGGGAGGGAGCCTGGAAGTGCTCTTGGCTAAGTTATGGTAACTGATGAAAGCCTAGACTACTTGATGAGTTCTGAGGAAAGGAAAGGGCTAAAAAATATCTGAGTGAGTTTAAAAGACCATTCAAGGAGTTTTCTCCCATATCTCCAGGTTGTTCTGTGTCTCTGGAATCATTCTTGAAGCAAAGATATAGAAATGAACAATTCTGAGTCTATATTATTAAATGGAACTGAATATGTAGAAGAAAGCCTAAGTAAACACACAAAAACATTTTAGGAATATTGTTATTACACATATACCTAGTAAACAAGGGAGGGTAAATACAAATTTTGAAAATTGTAAGTCACCCAATTACTAATTTAAAACAAAATATCACTAGTTTATTTTTATTTTTGTGTGCTTGTGTATAAATAAAAATGAATAACTTTTCATGATGCCATTCAAGATCCAAATCTCCTAATTTGTCTTTTAAAAATATTAAACCAAATGAAAATAATTCTACCATGATGTGTTTCAGTAATGCTTTATTACAGTAATATGTGTATAGCTGATGGTCACACTTTTTGTGAGTATTCTACAGGGTTCACAAACATATTTCATGCCAAATTTTACTTATAATCTATTTATTAAATCCTTTTATATTATTTACAGATTTTAATTGAATTATTAGTCAATTAAAATTTAATAACATGCTGATGGTGTAACATTCATATCCAACATGAAGTCAGAATAGTGTGTGTGTGTGTGTGTGTGTGTGTGTGTGTGTGTGTTAGGGATTGAATCTAGGGGCTCAAATATGCTAAACATGCACTCTACTACTAAGCTTCATGCCTGCTATATGATTTTTATATTGACAGATATGGAAATGGAATAGAGCTAATGTTCATTCCTTTGTTGGGGAATCATCAATTTGCTTTGAAAGTACTATGAATCTAACTAGGAAAAATTCAAACCTATGCAGGTTAATTCTTCTTTGATATTCTGGCTACATGCTCCTCTGGAGTTTGGTATTTATAAATGGTCTCCATTTAGCTTCAAGTACTTGAGAATTCCAAGTATATCAATATATAACTATGTTCAAACTTAACTTCTAAACACATGCCAAGACAAATTTTAATACAGTTTAAAATAAATTCAACAGTGCTTCACTGTTAGAAAGTTTACTATATTAAAGAGTGAGTAAAGACTCAGGGGTCATTCTTAGGTCCATGTAATTGGTCCTTTTTAAATCTTATACGGGAACAAAACTATGGCTCATTTTACAAGGCTTAAATTACATATGAAAAATAAGAACCTGAATTTATAAAAAGCTAAAGTTTAAAATGATAACATATTAGTATCTATTGGGGTAGATGTATACTTTCAAAATGGATGTAGGACAGATAAAATGACACTTGTAGTCTTATAGAAAACAGATCAACAGACCAACTTTCTAAAGTAACTAGATTACCAAATACATTCTTCCAAATTTGTACATTTTTTGTGGGGTGGCTTTTCCTTGCCTTTTTCTTTTTTGGTAATGGGGATCAAACCCAGGGCATAGCACTTGCCTTGCACTGAGCTTCATCCCAGTTCAAATTCATATGTTTTTACCTATTATTAGATGTATACTACATGTAGGATACATGTGACTTTGACAGCTCTATTATTTTTTTTCATAATTTAAACCCTATATGCTGATGAAAATTTCTATTTTAATGAATAGTAAACACTTACAAATGAGTGCATTGCCTTTGAGTCAATTAGAATCTCTTTGAATAATATAAAAGGTTTTAATAGATTATAAGTAAAATTTGGCATGAAATATGTTTCTGAACCCTGTAGAATACTCACAAAAAGTGTGACCAGCTGACAATATATATTAGAATATACCACAGAGACCCCAAGCTACAACATAATTATAAAGGGAATGTGATGTTTTAAAATATTCCAAGCTGATTTTTTTTTTCTTTTCTGGAGAAGAGTGCTGGGAATTGAACCCAGGGCCTCACATATGCTATGGATACATTCTACTACTAAGCTACACAGCCCAGCCCCCAGATATTCAGGCATAGCAAATACTATGGTGATGTCTTAAGATTGAAAATATTGCCGGGCATGGTGGCGCACGCTTGTAATCCCTGTGCTTGGGAGGCTGAGACAGGAGGATCGCACAGGTTTGAAGCCAGGCTCAGCTATTTATAAAATAGGTCTAGGAGTATAGTTTGGAGGTAGAAAGCCCCTGGGTTTCACCCCAGAACTACCAAAAAAAAAAAAAAAAGATTGAAAATATTGCCAAATAAATTTTTTTGTGAGTCTGGGGAAAGAACCCAGGGCATTCTACCTCCAAGCTACATCCCCTGCCCTATTTTTTTACTCTTTATTTTGAAACAGGGTCTCACTAAGTTGTGGAGGGCCTCACTGAGTAGCTGACTGACCACGAACCGCGATCCTCCAGTCTTAGCCTCCTGAATTCTGGGATTACAGGCGTGTGCCACCACACCTGGCTGCCAAATAATTTAATGAACTACATTTTCTGGTTCTACAAGTTGAACTACTATGATGAAAAAGTAAGTTATTAGATTATTCTTTTTCAGTCTAGGAAAGAGAAAAATGTTAAAAGGCATTTGCATTCACACCCAAGTCAAGGCCTGCTAGATTAGTAATAAAAAATGAATTTAATCCTGCTCAGATGGGAGTAGAAACCAAGAGGGTAAATAAATGACAGCACTTGGGTTAGTATGTAGTGCTGGGTTGCTAAGAAAACTATTAGAAGGAAACAACGGCCATGCGAGCTATGCTTCAGCAGACGCCGCTCCTGCTATGTGTTCTTGCCAATCACCAGTGTGCCACTGCCAAATCAATGTCACATGTAATTTATTCACATTCAGATCTATTGCAAACATCCTTTGATCAATTACAATAATGAAAATGTACACTGAGTTTTGTTGTTTTGACATGCTTTCTTGAACTTTCCTCATTTTTTCAAAACATTTCTAATTGCAAGAAGTTGATCTCAATGGGTCTTGTTATTTGAGGGGACAATTGTGAGGTTTGTTTATGTTCTTTGCTGGCTAGGAATTTCTGGCATTGAGTTTTCTTTCTTTGAACTTGAGCCAGATTATTAAATCTTGAAATGTCACTTAAGTGAACTAATCACAGAGCTCAAGTCATTAATAGTTTTGCAGGTGGCATTTCCTTTAATAAAGTAAATGAACTTCCCCATACATAAAAAAGACCTCTGAGCATAAAGACACAATTATTTAATTGAAAAAGAAATTTAGCAGTTAAACATTAATAAAAAATAATTAGAGTCACTTAACTTTAGTCCTATTTAATTGAACTTCCCTGGTGGGAGACAAAGAAAACCTCGCTCCTTTGTGTAAGAAGAGGAAAGACCATAATCCATGAGAGAAAAGGCAATGTTAGGTTTCCCTGGCTTTCCGGCTTGGCCTCTGAGAGAGAAAAACATTGGGGAGGCAACAGCCTTGTAGGAAGGAGGCACTCCCCTGGTGGATGACTGCTAACATTCACTGAGCTGCTACAGGCCAGCTACAGTGGGGAGAAGAGGTTGAGAGAGGGATTAGAAGAGGTGAGACAAAGTTAGAGAAGCTGCAGCTAGGCTTTACAGAGCCTGTCCTAGAGAATGAAAGATGGCATGGCCAGAGAATGCACTCCTCAGGACTTGAGGCAGGAACAACAGGGTTGTGGCCCTGAAAGATATTCTCATTCATTCACGCACTTTTCATTCTTTCATTCATTCAGTAAATACATACTGAGCACCTACATTTCAAGGTTCCTATTCTTATGAAGCTTCCTTGGGGGACAAAGAGGAGGGTGAAAAAAGGAGGTAGTCTGATGCAATGCAGACTTAGCTAGGAGTCAGGATAGGGAAGAGCCAGGTAAGTACCATTGGCTATTATGTGGCTGATGTTTAGGGGTCCTTTCCTGTTTCCCCTTTCCCTCATTCAGTGGTTCACTTATATATTAACTGAGAGCACTGTATGCCAAAGACAGAATTAAAAGACATGACTTCTGCCGGGTGTGGTGGTGCATGCTTGTAATCCTCGCGCTTGGGAGGCAGAGACAGGAGGATCGCACAGGTTTGAAGCCAGCCGCGTTGGCTTAAGAGACCCTGTTTCCAAATAAAAATATAAAATAGGTCTGGGAGTGTAGCCCTAAGGTAGAAGGACTTCCAGGAACCCCAGTACCACACACACACAAAAAAAGCACTTTTACCCCGTGCTTAAGGGAAGAGAGAGGTATAAAGCAAATGATCTACAAATGCAGAAGAAAAGCCAGTGTACTGATTATTATTCAAAATTAGTCAAAATGAGTGAATTTGGCCCAAGATGTGCACTTACTGCTGAGTGAGCAGAGTACTTTTGTATGTTTTAGTTGTATCAGGAATCCAAATATAAATTTCAATACCTGGTGAACAAGGATAAATCATATTTCATCATTAATAAAACAAGTTTTGGTTCTAAACTAACTTAAAAGACTTCTCTTCATAATTCTGAAAATGCTTTAAGATTCTATAAATCAAGAAAGCAGAAGTACAAAGTTGTCTACTTTCTTGGGAATTTATACTAGCTTTTTAAAAAAATCAATGTAGCAAGGGCTTAATACTTTTGAAGTTTAACATTTTTTATGACAAATAATTACTTCTTTCCCTCTTTTTTTGGTGTATCCTTCACTTGTTAGTAAGTATTTGGCTTAGATCACCACACAAATACAGAGTTCCTAAATTAGGAAGAGGTTAAGGTAAGAAAGTTTAATAATCAAGCTACTTTTTCAGAACCATAGAATTTTTTTTACTGTTATAATGATGGTTCTATTCTCTGCCTTGTACATAATAAACAATTCACCCACAGTGTTGCATATTTGTAATAAAAAATATAAGTGTAATAGATCATACTACATCATCCAGAGCACCTATGACTGATTAAAACTTGAAAAAAAGATGCTGACATCTGAGAGAGACTACTGGTGTTGTTTCCTGAAGGAAGAGGTTGGGGTACTGTAGAAAGGCATATGAGTAAGAGTGACCTTCAGTCACGTAAAATGGAACTTAGGACCCTAATGTCCCCCTCCCCAAGAGAGGCCAAGTATTTTCTTTCCTATTATGGGATTAGAGAAAGAGAAGACAAACTAGAGGACAGGGCAGGACAATGGTAGAGGATAGGAGAAGATGACCTTGTCCTGTGACTACCTAGAAGTGCAGCAGTCAGATAAACAACCCATACAGCAGCAAGAACAGTAGCATCCACTTTAAGCAATGTTGAGGCTACACACAGCAACTATACTGGGAGGGGAGCAGGATTCCCTGAAGAACAGCTGCTGATGAAACCTACTGAAATGATGTTGTGGGAAGGAGGAAAGGGAAAAGGGAGGAATCACAGCAATCTCTCCTAAAAGAAACTGAAAGGGCTAGAGTATTAATCAGAATTGGAGAGTAAGTTCTAAAGGTGTGAGCTCAGTATCAGTGGTAGCTCAGAAGCCAGGCTTCCTGTAAGATTGGTGCCAGGAGAAAACGAGGTGGAGGGATGTCCCTGATATCCCAGTGAGATGAAGGAATGAGGTCAGGTGAGAACTTTCATCGGAGTTGGGAAAGGGCATCAAAATGTTCACTAATCAATGAGAAGAAAGGAAGGGGGTGAGCAAAGGCACAGGAGGGGTTGCCGGGAGAGAGTCCTTCACTCTGAGCCAGGCACTGTTTTAGATCCTACAGCTGTGGTAGGGACAAATTACAGTCCCTACTCTCCTAAGTCTTAAATTCTAGTAGGAAGAGACAAACTCTACACAGGCAGACAAATAGTGAATGTAGTAAACAGTGAATAGCTAGTGAATAAGCAAACAGGCGATGGCCTGCTGTGGCTGTGCACTTCTCATTCAATTGCCTGTCCTTGTGGGTCAGCTAAGAAACAGAAGCCTGAAGCAGTATGGGAATATTTGTAAAGAGGTAAACAATTTTTTTAAGCTCCTTCAAGATGTTTTCTTTTCCCTTTCTCAAAATAGTAATTGCTTTTTTTTTCTACAAAGTAATATATTTTAAATACAGAAATGTAAACAACCAGAAATTCATGAAGTAGAAAACATAAATCTCTCATATATTTAGATCCACTGATAAAAATTCTGGAGTACACAGCACTATAGATTTTTCCCTACACATCATACCATTTAAAATATGAATATAATGTGTTTTCAAATACATTTATACATATAAGTAAGGTATATACTATGCATACTGTTCATAAATTGCTTTTCACTTAATACTCTTCAGACATCATTTTGTATAAAAATAGATGAATATTTTCCTTCTTTTTTTGGAGGGCAAGTACTGGGAGTGCAACTCAAGGGGGTTCTATCTCTGAGATATATACCCCCAGCCTTTAAAAAAATTTTATTTTGAGGAATGCCCTTTGATACACTCAATCTTCTTTAGATGGTAAAACTACCCAACCTCCATCTTTTTCTTCTCCTTCTCTTTCTTCTCACCCCCCCCCCCCCAGCACTGGGGACTGAATTGTGCAAGTTAGGCAAGTGCTCTATCACTGAGCTACATCCCTAACCCTTTTTTATTTGGAAACCGGGTCTCACTAGGTTGCCCAGGCTGGCTTCAAACTCGCAATCCTCCTGCCTTAGCCTCTTCAGTAGCTGTGATCATAGGTGTGTGCCACTGCACCCTGCTAGTTTAACCTTTTAACTTTGTCTAGGATCTTAATGATATAAAATAGAAATTTCTCAAGCTGTCAACTTGTCAATCTTTCAGGATCTTTTCATATATGTAGTGATACATTTTTGGTTTTTAAAAATTTTTTATTGGTGCATTATATTCATACATCATACTGGGGTAAAAATCTTGTGTGTACATACATGTACACATCACCGATTTAACCCCTACCCAATTCCCACCCCATTCCCTCCCCATCCTTCCTTCCTTTGCTTGGCTTAGTGGTTGACTTCGATATGTTTAAGTACATTGTGTGTTTTAGAGAATTTCCTTCCTCTCCCCTCCCATCCCCTTGTAGTGATAAATTTTTGGAATATGTTAGCGTCTATTTTTCCCACTAGAGTACTACCTCCTTGGGGCCAAATATGCTCCCTCAGTCATCTATGCACTTTGTTCTATACATCAACATCAATACAGAATAGGCACTCAAGTTATTTGTTGAGCAAATTTTACTTTTTTTCTTCCTGAGGCCTGCTTTTAGTTTTTTCTTGATCAATATTCCTTCTAAGAGGTAAACTGAATAATAAAGGCAGTTGAACTAATCTATCACTTAAAAAGTTGTTTAAAGAAAAGTAAATCTTACTCCTTCAAAAAAAATTCATCATATTAGGCACTGCTGGAAAAAACTAGTCAGAAAACTCAGCCTGGGCTTGACTAAACACTACAATATGTCAACTGAGTTAGATAAGCTATACATGGTCTTTGAGGAAAAATTTCAAGTGCTAGAATTTGTAATGTGTTGGTATAGTGACATACATGTAATTCCAGATATTCAGGAAGCTAAAACAGAAGGATTGCAAGTTCAAGGCTAGCCTAGGCAACATGGTGAGACCATGTCTCAAAATAAAAATTGAAAAGAGGGGCTAGGGATGTAGCTCACTGGGACAACCCTGAGTTCAATATCTAGAATTATTAAAAAAAAAAAAAAAGCCCCAACCAAAACCACCTCCCCAAAACAAAGCCACAAACCCTGTAATGAGGCTTTCCTGATATCCAAAATTGCATCTAAGTCCTGTATCTCAAGAATTTTGAGGGTTTCAAGATCTATTTTTAGTTCACTTTGTAAATGAATACAAACATGCCATACAACAAATTTTGGATAAAAGGAGGAATGTTGTGATACTGAACAAACAGAGTTAAGAACTCCTAACTTAGTTCCTATTGATATTTCTGCAATGGTAATCACTTACTTCAAAAAGGTGACATCTGGCTGGGTGTGGTGGTACACACCTGTAATCCCAGTACATGGGAGGCTGACACAGGAGGACCACAGGTTTGAGGCCATTCTCAGCAACTTAGTAAGACACCGTTTAAAAATGAAAGATAAAAATGGCTGAGGGTGTTGTTTGGAGGCAGAATGTCCCTAGCTTCAATCCCCAGTACCACGAAAAAAAAAAAAATAAAGACACTGCTTTAGTATTTAAGCATAAGCTTCTGCAGCAGCAACAGTCAATTTTTAAAATATTACTCCCCTTTTATACTGGCAATAAAAAGCTCTGATTCTCAGGTTAGATGGATGTTTTTGAGAATAACTTGTAATGTCTCTTTCTCTTTATACTAAAGTATCTTGTAAATGTGGTAGGAACTAGTAGAGCTCTCATCTGGAAATTTTTCTCAAGAATCCTATTTATCACTAAGCTACGAAAGGCATTTTAACATGTTTAGGGAAGATAGCGACCAAGAAAAGCAGCGTTTATGAGTCCTGCTAAAACTCGATCTCTGTTGCCACAAAATCAGTGCTTTTTATAACCAAAAAACATCATCAGCAGAGAAATAAAAAATGTAAACACAAGGGACAGAGAAAAAAAGACTAGAAGAACAACCAGAGACCAGAAATCAAGCCCGCAATGTGGCAGCAGAGCCGCGTTGGCGCCATCTTCCCTCACAGCACCAGGCTCCAGAGAGGAAAGGTAAACAAGGAGCTGAAGTGAGCAGCTGCAGATCATTTGGGTGTAATTCAGCAATTCTTTCAGTGCAATGAACGTCTAAAACTCCCAGTGGCCAAGCTCATCATGCCTTTCAGGGACTCAGAACGGAGCTCAAAACCAGAAAAGAAATACGTGAGCCTCACGGCCGAGGGCATAACAGTGGCGCCATATTGCCAGCAGCGCTGCCATATTGCCAGCAGCGCCAGCCTCATGGACGAGGGCATGGCAGCGGCACCATATTGCCAGCAGTGACAGCGAGTTCACTGCACCTGCGACAGCTCCTGATCTGCGCGCACAATAACCGTGAGTGAAATTGTGGCCCCTAAAGGAGAAATCCCTGTACTGCACTCCCAGGGATTTGCGCAGCTTTGATAATCTGCTTGGGTCCGTTATTTTGCAGTCCAACCCAGCGAAGGAGTAGCAGTGGCAGAGATCCCACACCCTAGTCACAGCTCCCTGTGGGAAAATGCCCAGCCCGGCACCCCCACGGTCTTGCGCAGCTTCAATTAACTTCCTGGGTATGAGACTTTGCGATACAACCCAGTAAAGGAGTAGTGGTGGCTGAGATTACAACAGACTCGAGATACAGAGCACCCTAAGTGAAGTCCTAGTGACCCAGGGAAGGCACAAACTTCTGAAATCATGGGAAAGAGGAACAACAATAGAAAGAGTAATGAATGCCCACAACCCCATATTATCAGAACCTGATAACACAGAAATTCAGAGATCTCCAGATGATCAAATCAGGAATATAACTGTAGAAATAATACAGGACTTTCAAAAAGAATTTAGAGAGAGTCTAAAAGAAATAAAGGAAATAATCATTGAAGTAAAGGAATCAATTCAAAGTATAAACAATCTATTAGACCACATGGAGAATAGAATCTCACTCCTAGAAGATGATCACTCCAAAAACGAATGCATAATTTATAACTTAGAAAAAAAATCAGACAGCAGGAATCTGACATTGAAGAAATCTGGGCCCATTTTAAGAGAATAATTGGAATAGAGGAGGGAAAAGAAGGTGAAACCAAAGGGATCAATAATCTCTTCAAAGAAATAAGAGCAGAAAATTTTCCAAACACAGAGCAAGAGGTTGATACACAGATCCAGGAAACTTAGAGAACTTCCTTTAGACAGGATCAGAGAAGAGGATCCCCACGCCACATAATTGTCAAAATGACCAATGTGGAAGCCAAGCAGAGAATCTTAAAGGCAACAAAAACAAAAGACCAAGTGACATTCAGAGGCAAACCAATTAGAATCACTCCAGACTTCCCAAACCAAGTCATGAAAGCCAAAAGGGCTTGGAGTATCATATTCCAAACTCTGAAAGAAAACAACTTCCAGCCAAAAATTTCCTACCCAGCACAACTGTCTATCAAATTAGATGGGGAAATAAGATGCTTCCATGACAAACAGAAACTCAAGGAATTTATATCTTCAAAACCAGTGCTAGAGAAAATACTCAAAGAGATTAACTACAAAGAAGAAATAGGTAATACACACCAGAACCAGAGAAACAAGATTTTCCATCCAGCAGACAACTAAGCAAAAAAGAATATATTCATGTGTTTATAGGTTAAAATCTTTGGTGATTCATTATTTATTTCAGTCTTTTACCTATTTCTAAATTGTATTTCTAAATTGTTATTGTTTGCTTTTATTGTTGCTAATTTTTAGGATCTCTATTTGGAATATTATATACCTTCAGATATAGCTTTTGGAAATATTTTATCCCATTCTATTAGTAACTTTTAACTCTGTTTACATTGTCTTTGGATGTACAATATTTTCTATTTTGTGGAAGTTTGTTTATTCTTTTGTTGCCTGTGCCTTTGAAATAATATCCAAGAAATCACTGTCAATTTCAATGTTATGAAGTGTTAAGACCCAGGTTTTCTTCAAAAGTTTATAGTCTTAAGATTTACATTTAGGTCTTTTATCTATTTTGAGTTAATATTTGTATATGGTGTCAGGTAAGGATCCAATTTTATTCTTTCTAATGTAATTATTATTTTTCAACAATATTTAGTGAAAAGATTATTATTTCCTTCACCAAATGTTCTTGGAAACTTTGTCAA
Source organism: Muscardinus avellanarius (assembly GCF_963383645.1). Taxonomy (NCBI): domain Eukaryota; kingdom Metazoa; phylum Chordata; class Mammalia; order Rodentia; family Gliridae; genus Muscardinus; species Muscardinus avellanarius. The sequence continues at coordinate 50,469,911 of NC_137786.1, read as the reverse complement.
AATGACTTGACCATATATTGAAGAATTTATTTCTAGGCTTTTTATTTTACTCCACTGGTTTATGTATCTGCCTTTATAGCAGTAGTACACTATTTCAATTACTGTAGCTCTATACGGTTTGAAATTAGAAAATGTACATCTTATTTTGAGATTTTTTTGGGTATTTAGAGTTCATATTTCATGTTAGGATAGATTTTTTCTGAAAAAAAAATGTACAATAGTTTTACCTTAAAAAAAAAAAAAAGAAAATAATATCCTCTGGTAAGAAAGAAAGCAAAAAGAAATACTGAAATGTTATCCCTAAGTGATCAAAAGTTTGATATCAGACAAATGAATCTGTTAATTTTGGATAAACTGCTATAATATTAGATGTCAACTACTAAGCCAAGCATGGGAAGGAGGGATGAGGAGGGAATGGGGTCAGGGTTGGGTAGGGGCTAATTGGGCGATATGTGCATGTATGTCTACACAAGTTTTTATCCCATTATGATGTATGAATATAGTGCACCAATAAAAAAATTTAAAAAAAAACATGTTTAGGTTGAACTAAAACTGGGCTCTATTTTCATAGTGTAGGCTAATAATATTTCCAATTTGTTATTATTTACTTATACTTTTTATTTTTGTTTAGATGGGGTCTTGCTATGTTGCTGAGGCTGGCCTGGAACTCCTGGGCTCAAACAATCCTATCTTAGTCTTCTGAGGAGCTGGGCCTATAGACAAGTACCACCACATCCCACTTGCTTCTTAAATTAAGAGGCAACAGTATATACCGTAATGTATTTTCTTAGGTGAACCCATGCAACATATTAACCTTCACTGAATATCTCATTAAACTATTACTTGCACAAATGCTAGTAAACAAATGAAAACTGTTAGTATTAATCTAGTGAGAATATCCTATGGCTTTTTAAATTATTGCATTTAAATGACAATGCAGGATAAATTTATTGGCTAAATATCAATCTAGAAATGAAAATGTAGAAATGATTCTGTTGAAAATCTTATTGAGGAGGTTATTTTCAACAAATACAAATGAAGTATTTTTATAATAAACTACCAAGTAATTTGGTGATCATTGATAATGTAATTAGTGTAACTTTGTGAGAGAGACAATTACTGAAACCTTATGCTTATTAGTCCTTACTAAAATATACCCTTTCCTTGTCTGAAAAAGAAACTGTCAAAACACATAATTATAGAAAAGCTAGAAATAGTTTGAAAAAAAACAGTATCTGTCATACAAACTTTATTTTACTTCTTAACATTTCACCTTATATCCAATTGTGCAATTCAAAAACATTTAATTTTATTAGTGCAAATCAAGATCTTCACAAAGATGAAAAGCAATCAGTTATTAACTAGAATGCTTTTCATACTTGGTGTATAAGTGAAATAAAATACAATTTTAATTAAGAAAAGATAAATTAGGCAAATATCTAGATTTATGGCATTTAAACAAGCACTTCTACACATTTTATCAGAAACAGGTACTTCCTTCTGCACTACTGTGCAACTCTTTTAGAATAATCAAATTTCTAAGCTAATGATATGACTGAAAGCATAGTGTTTGGGGCACACTCAGAGTAGAATAAATTGAGCTATATGACTGTTTTATTATGTATATGTCATTTATTGTCATGGTAGCTAGGCTTTAAAATTAAAATTAGAAGAACTGATCCATAACAAATGAAATATTTGAAATATATATATATGAGATTGTCATAGTTCGTTGCCAAATGGCAATAGGCTTATCTTCCATTTTGGAGGCTGGGTAGAAGTATGTATCTGAAGATCTGAAGGTCTTTCTTTTTACGTGTGGTATCAGAGACTGAACCCAGGGACAATCTACCTCTGAATGATACTCCCAGTCCTATTTTATTTTTTATTGTGAAACAAGGTCTTGTGAAGTTCCTAAGGATCTCATTAAGTTGCTGAGACTAGCTTTGAACCTTTGAAACTTTTGTCTCACTCTCCCAAGTACAGGCATTATAGGCATGCATCACTGCACCTGGCTCTAGTTCTTTAATTAAACTTTCTTCTTTGTCAAAACAATCTAAAACATAAATTTTATTCTGTTATTTTTTGTGAGATCATTGAGTTAAATATTAAGGCAAATTTATTGATGTATGAGTCAAATGGATTCAAGAAAATTATTACTTCTACAATAAGAAACACAAGCACAGCCAGGCATGGTGGCGCAAGCCTGTAATCCCAGCATTTGGGAGGCTGAGACAGGAGGACCATGGTTTGTATACAGCCTCAGCTACTTAGTGAGGCCCTTTGCAATTCAGTGAGACCCTTTGCAATTCAGTGAGACCCTGTTTCAAAATAAAGAATAAAAAAAAAATAAGGCTGGGGGTGTAGCTCAAAGGTAGAATGTTCTTGGGTCCCATCCCTAGTACTCTCTGCAAAAAAAGAAAAACATAGACACATAACCTCAAATTTATTTGTTTTTTTATTTTTATTTTTCATTTTTCTGTGGTACTGTGGAGTTGAATTCAGGGGCATTCTACCTCCAAGCTACACCCTCAGCCCTATTTTTTTTGTTTGTTTGTTTTTTTTTTTGGTGCTAGGAGTTCAAGGGGGAGGGGAGGAGGGACATTCTACTTCCAAGCTACACTTTCAGTCCTTTTTAAATTGTTTGTTTGTTTGTTTATTTTATTTTTTGCGGCTCTGGGGATGGAACCCAGGGGCATTCGACCTCTGAGTTACACCCCCTACCCTATTTTTTATTCTTTATTTTGAAACCGGGTCTCACTGAGTTGCAGAGGGCCTCACTAAGTAGCTGAGGTTGTCCGCGAACTGTGATCCTCCTGTCTCAGCCTCACCAATGCTGGGATTACAAGCGTGCACCACCACGGCCGGCTTTGTTTATTTAAAAGTCTAGCTAAGCTGTTGAGATTGTCCTCAAACCTGTGATCCAAGTACTGGGATTACAGGTATGTGCCACCATGCCTGGCTTATTTTTACTGTGATAAAGCATCTTGCTAGGTGGATGAGGGCTCACTACTTGTTAAGACTGCCCTCAAACCTGCAATCCTCCTGTCTCAGACTCCAAAATACTAAGATTAGAGGCATTCGCCACCATATTCTTAATACAGTGGCCTGGCATTAATATCTACTTACCAATTTTTTTTCCATTAAAAAAATCTAGTAAAAGCCGAGCATGATGGTGCACACTTGTAATCCCAGCAATAGGGAGACTGAGACAGGAGGATTGCAATTCATGGACAGCCTCAGCTACTTAGTAAGGCCCTTTGCAACTCAGTGAGACCCTGTTTCAAAATAAAGAATTAAAAAAAATAGGGCTAGGGGTGTCACTTGGAGGTAGAATACCCCTGGGCTCCATCCTCAGTACCTCAAAAAAAAAAAAAAATCCAATAAAGTGTGAAAGGGAAAGTAGAAAAAGAAATACAGAAACGAGGAAAGCTATCCAGTGACATTCTCATGTATGCTGTGCAGTATTGGTAGCCATGAGCCACATGTAGCTACTAAGCATTCTAAATGTGGTAGGGTGATCAAGAAACTAAAGTTTTAAATTTTACTTAATTTTCATTAATGCAAATTATAATAGCCTTAGGTGGTTAGTTGCTAATATACTGAATAATGATGAATGATAGGAAATATTAGTATTGTGAAGAAAAAATTGAAGAAAAAGGACTTATAAAATGATAATAAATTCTGAGAACCACAATGAGAGTAATATACCTGAAATAAAAATTCTTTCATAATCTTACATTTGAATAGAAATCTTTAGGAATTGGGAACAGCATTTATTCAAACGTGTAGGTATAAACCAAGCACAGGGACGCACAACTGTAAGTTTAGTACTTGGGAGGCTGAGACAGGAAGATCGAATGCTCAAGATCAGCCTCAACAACACAGTGAGGCTTTCAGCAACTAGACTGAGATACTGTTTCAAAATAAAAAATAGAGTTGGGGTGTAGCTCAGAGGTGGAACACTCCTGGTTCAATCTGTAATACCAAAAAATAAAAATAAAATTCATTTACATATAATGTGTTTATAAAGGTTAAATACAGTTCTGGGCGTGGTGGTGCACGCTTGTAATCCCCGCACTTTGGAGGCGGAGATAGGATCACGCAGGTTCGAAGCCAGCCTTGCTGGCTTAAGAGACCCTGTTTCCAAATAAAATATAAAAAATAGGTCTGGGAGTATAGCCTGGAGGTAGAAGGGTTCCATCTCCAGTACCACCAAAAAAAAAAAAAAAAAGAAAAGAAAAAAGGTTAAACGCATAAACATGACATTAACCTGAAAATAGGCTAAGTCAGCAGGCTAATTAGATTTACATTTACACCTTCATTATTAAGTGTGATAATCTGCTTGTTAGCTAGTAGCATTTATCTATAAGAGATATACCTAAATTTTACAAGTATGTGGAAATTTACAAGCCTTTTATTTCCCAAAAAGAATGTAAAGTCCAACAAATTTCCTACCAATAGGTATATTATTCTTACACTTATGAAATAATTGTTGGCTAGGGGTATAGTTCAGTGGTAGAGCACATACTGAGCTTGCATGAGGTCCTGGGTGCATCCCCAGTACTACCACCAGAGGAAAAAAGAAAGTATCTATATGCATCTCTACACAGACAGAAGAAATAAGCTAAACAATTTTCTTGCAAAATCGAGGTCCAAATAAAACACCAATTAATATGCTAGTGGTCCAAATTGCAAAGTATGTTTAACAAGGAAATAGAATAAAAGGACTGAAGTTATACTGGCTCAAAGGCCAGTACCAAAAAGATTAACCACATTCTCCTGGGAATAAGTTTTTTCACTGGGCCACTATCATACTTTATTGACCAAGAACTTGAAGACTCAATATTCCAGCACATTTAAAACCCAGTGGCCTGCCAGATGTGCTGGTACATGCCTGTAATCCCAGTACAATCCCTGCACTATTTGACAGGGTCTCCCTAAGTAGCTGAGGCTGTATGCGAACCATGATCCTCTGGTCTCAGCCTCCCGAATGCTGGGATTTACAGGCATGTGCCACTAAGACTGGCGGTCTTCTTGTTCTTGATTTCTACTTTCATTCCACTGTGGTCTGAAAAAATTCAGGGAATTATATTACATGTTTTGAATTTGCTAGTACTTGCTTAGTGGCCCAGGATGTGATCTATTTTGGAGAAGGTTCCATGAGCTGCTGAGAAAAATGTGTATTCTGCTGTTCCTGGTTGAAATATTCTGTATATATCTATTAGGTCCATTTGGCTTATATAGTTTTCTTACGTTCTGAAGAGTCTTTACTCATCTTTTGCCTTGAAGATTGATCTAGTGGCATAAGTGGTAAACTGAAGTCTCCCAATATTATTATATTTGGATCTATTTGAGATCCGATGTCCTGAAGGGTTTGTTTTACAAACTTTTTACAACCCTACGGCCGCTCTGGGTGGTCATCTGCCAAGTAACGAGTAATGCTGTCCTGTGGGCCGGGTCTTTGGGGGGCACAGTGTACTGCTGCGGGTGCTGCCTTGGTGAGTGCATGGGATTCTGGATCCTTTTCTGCATCCCCAAAGTGTGGTGCTGGTCGCTTAAGATGTTGGAGCTCTGCTGTTGCTTTCTGCACTTCAAGTTTTTGGATTACTTGTCCGAATTTCTTGGGGCTGTGTAGCTGGAGCTGGCAATCACAGTTTGGGCCAGCAGCCCGAGATGGCACCAACTGTCACACCAGGTCAGTTGAGTGCTTGGGCTCTTTGCAGTGGATCTTGCATTCAGAGTATGTATTTCCTTTTGCCTTGGTTCTCATTTGTGTTTTTGTTTGTAAATATCTTCTGCTGCTTTTTTTTTTTTTGTCAAGATGCTGCCTTCTCAGAAGTTGAATTTTATTTGTTACAGCTACTGAGATGTGCTGCGTCCCACAGTCACCATTTGAATCTCTACTCATGTTTTAGAATCCTAGTAAAGAAGTGTGACACAGTGACATCAGAATAATTTTTTTTTCAGGGCTGGCGTATCAAATCCAAGCCTCTCATATGCATGTGCTTGACTACGAGCTAGAAACCTGAGGCCCGGAATGTGATTTTTTTCCCTTTTCTTGTCTTTTCTTTTCTTCTTTTGGTGGCACTGTGTACTGAACCCAAGGGTACTCTATCCTTAAGCTACACCCTTGGCCCTAATTTTTATTCTGAAACAGGGTCTCACTAAGTTGCTAAGGGCTTCACTAAGTTGCTGAGGCTGGCTTGAAACCTGCAGTTCTTTTCTCTTAGCCTCCCAACCACTGGGATTACAGGCATGTACCACCATGTCCAGCTCAGAATGTGATATTTGATAAATTAAGTATATTTGAATATATGAGATACAAGAAACGTGTACCTCAGAAGACAATAAACAATATCTAATTTCTTTCTTTCTTTTTCTTTTTTTTTTTTTTTTTTTTGGTGGTACTGGGGTTCCTTGAAACCCTTCTACCTCTGGGCTACACTCCCAGATCTATTTTATACTTTTTTTTATTTGGAAACAGGGTCTCTTAAGCCAGCGTGGCTGGCTTTGAACCTGTGCGATCCTCCTGTCTCCACCTCTCAAGCGTAGGGATTACAAGCGTGCGCCACCATGCCCGGCAATATCTAATTTCTTCTCACTATAGGAATAACATATACTTAGCAAATGAGTATAGTACTTTACCATCCTCATGATAAATATTTGAGGCTAAAATTAAGCATGCCTAAAAGTAAAATCAGCGACAATTAACTATGGCTTTGCATCCAAATGTTTTGTCATGTACCAAAAACATCAATATAATTTTCTTAAATACCACTATTCCCTCATAAAGAAAAATCAAATCACATACAAGTGACTAGTAGCATTTTTTAAAGGAAAGTTAGATTGTACAAAATCATTACTCTTCTAGCATAAAGATGATCAGAGTATAAACACAAGAAACTTGGTGAGATGACAACTGTGTGGATTTTAAAAAACCCTAACCTGACTTTATGTCTCTCAGCCTTTTTTACTCTGGATTTAAGTCCAGTTTTAACATCTTTAGTGATTGATGATATGACTCAGTGGGTTAACTATTCAGAACTAATTTTGTATATTTTTAAAATATGCACCTGGTAAGGTTGATGAAGCTTAAAGTATCTGAACAAGAATAAATCTAAAAATAATGAATAATAGCACCTTATTTATATACAACTAAAAAAGATCCCTTTTATATTCTGTTCCTTAAAAGTCAGATAAAGGTCAAAATAGAGGAAAAAACCAATCTCAAGCTCAGACCTCAGTTTTGTATAGAGATATATAAGAAGCAACTTTTTTTTAGTATGAGAAAGATGGAATTTTTAAAATTTGACATATCTCTTCTTAGTGAGACCAACCTAAAACCAATATTTTGAAAATCAAAACATTTATAACAAACCAGCATTAAGTATTTCTTTTACAACTGATACTTAAATACCTAGAAGCAGAATAGTTTATTGGTTAAGAATACAGACCCTGAAGACCTCAAAATGCTCAAATAATTCATTTTCATTTCTTACCACATCATTCTAGAGAAACATGATGCATTTTCTATATTCTCTGAGGTTTTTGAGCTGGAAGTCAGTTAATACCAAAGAAGGCGCACAGAGAAAAGGGATCGCTAAGTGTTGTGTTATCCCATTTCAAGTACTTGCTTTTTATCCATTTATTATGATAGGTAAGTGAAAACAGCAGAATACAAAGAGCAAATATACCACAATTACAATTATTTACTAATAAATGCATGGGCAAATTAACTTATTAAAAGTAGGAGTTGTGGCCAGGTGTGGTGGTGCACACTTGTAATTCCTGTGCTTGGGAGGCTGAGACAGGAGGATCACACAGGGTTGAAGCCAGGCTCAGCTACTTAGTGAGGCTCTCAGCAACTCAGTGAGATCCTGTTTCCAAATAAAATATAAAATAGGTCTGGGAGTATAGCCTGGAGGTAGAAAGCCTCTGGGTTCCACCTCCAGTACCACCAAAAGAAAGAAAAAAAAAGAGCTATGTAACCAGCTATAGGATTTGGAGTAATTTATCATTTTTAGTTTTAAAAATTAAACTTGTTATTAATTTAATAAAATGAAGAAAAAAACTAAGGTCATAGTACTATATTCCTTTTAAATATACCATCTCATATGTAAAATTAGTTAATAACTTAAACTATGAATTTACTATCCAACTTAAAAAATTAAACACTACATATATGACCAAGTTCTCTGTGGCCCCTCCCCTAACATTCTCTTTCTCCAGAGGTAATAACTGCCCTGAGTTTCATGTCCATTATTTTCATGCATTTATTTACACTTTCACTATATTTCAATGCATCTATAAACAACAGTTGAAGTGGTTTTCTTAATTTCTGCACTGTTATCTCCTAAGACTATTAAAAAACTATTTACTACTTTGCACATTTCAGGTGACAAAATGATGGTAAAGGATGCATTTTTAGCTTATTGATACTGAATGCATGCTTTATACACATACTCATTAGATAATTATATATATTAAATTAATTAGCTAATTAATTTATTTTGTCAAAGTATTGGAGCTGCAGTTTAGCTTTTTCAATCTACAGAATATATAATTATGTAACTTAATTGGCAGAACTAGTCCTCATTGTCAAATCCCATCAGCCAAATCTTTCTCAATCTCTGTCAGTAGAAGTCTGACTTTATTTTAAAATTCAAATAAATGTGTTATAATGCATCCCCATGACAACTTTCTTGCTTGTGAATTTTAATTCTAAAATAATGAAAGGATAGCTAGCTAGCTAGCTAGACAGCAAAGCTCTGAGTCATGGGGCCTTGCCATGAGTTTATGGCCTGGATGAAATAATGTTTTGCCCCCTATAAAAATTTCTATTGAAGAATTTTTTGCTTTGTTCTCAACTCAAGGGATTCTCCCTCATGTGAGGTTCACTTTCTAATAGTCTCTCTGGTGCCTGGAGAGTTTTAAACTCCACAGTAAGGCACCATAGAAAGACAGTGTGGACAAGGGGTAAGTTTTTCTTTTGCAAAGTGGGAGAATGATGATTTTTAAACAAGTCTGAAATGGCAGACCAGAAGGAATTCATAGGCCAGTCTTTTTTTTAAAACTGCATATGGAAAGAAAATATGAAAACTAATTTCTTTAAAGCTATTCCTTCCTGTATATCATACTCAGGAAGTCTTTGTATGAACAGTGGTACAAGAACCCAAACAGCAAGTCACTGATCAGTAAGAGGGTTGGCAAACCAGAATCCATCTGCCCACTGTTTTTGTAAACTGTTTTAATGGTCACAGCCACACTCATTCATTTACATATTGCCTATAACTGCGTTTACACTACAATGGCAGATTTAAATAGTTGCCACAGAGACCATTTGGCTCACAAAGCCTAAAATATTTACTATCTGGTGCTTTGCTGAGAGCAACTACTTTACAGTCTTCTACCTAATGCTTATTTGTTTGTGGTGGTAGGGATCGAATCCAGGGTTTTGCATTGCTGGGCAAGCACTCTACCACTGAGCTATAGCCAGCCCTCTCTGATGTTTATGGTCACAGTACAGGCCAAGGCAAGGAGCAAAAATGTGCCCAACAGTTACAAGGCAAGCTCTGCTCTTAAACGCTCCATAGTATCTACATAACATCCTTACAGTATTCACTTCCTTTTGTCAGTTTTAAGCACTGTAGGTAATTTCTGTTTGGAAATGAGAATTTATCTTATTCTTCTTGTTCCATAGTACTTTCAATATAGTCACAAATCAATATTCGGTATCTACATTATTATTTGTAGACACTATAAGCAAGTGAGTTATGTAGTACACTTGAGTTATTTTTCCTATCCAAGTTTTTCTTGGAGTTATAAGTTTTACTTATTTCCTAAGTACTCGCCTCTACTTTAGCCCTATTTGATATGTTCTGATATATTAAACACTCTGGGCAGTTCATGATTCTAGATAGAACCTCAGGGACCCTTTTTACTCATGGTCTCTAGTCTGGTGCCTTTTACTTGACCCAAGCTGTGGTTTCCTTTCTTGGATCTCGCCCCTCTGTTTTCTTTTTCAACTTCCTAAGAATGGGTTTGTAGGGGATACTTCTATAAGACTTTTCATGTTTACAAATGTGTTTGTTCCACACTGAAGCTTAGATGGTACTACTAGTAACAGAATTCCAATCAGGTACTCCTGACCCATCCAGATGTTGAAGGCTCTGTACTTCACGATCTCCTAGCTTCCAGTGTTGCCAGTCTTCTCATTCTGCCTTTATCTCTGTCCTTATATATAAGGCTCTTTCATCTCTTCCTTCAATAAAAGGTTCTAAAAGGTCCATTAAATATTTTCTTTTAGCCGGGCGTGGTGGCGCACGCTTGTAATCCCCGTGCTTGGAGGCTGAGACAGGAGGATCACACAGGTTCGAAGCCAGCCTCAGCTACTTAGTGAGGCTTTCAGCAACTTAGTGAGACCCTGTTTCCAAATAAAATATAAAAAAAAGGTCCGAGAGTATAGCACGGAGGTAGAAAGCCTCTGGGTTCCACCCCCAGTACCACAAATAAATAAATAAATAAATAAATAAATAAATAAATAAATAAATAAATTTTTTTTGGTGGTGGTACTGGGGATTGAACCCTGGGGCATTCTACTTCTGAGCTACACCCCCAGGCCTATTTTTTATTCTTTATTTTGAAACAAGGTGCCTCACTAAGCTGCATAGGGCCTAAGTAGCTGAGGCTGGCAGCAAAGCTGCAATTCTCCTGTCTTTACCCTCCCCCAAATATGATTACAAGCGTGCACCATCATACTTGGCTTACCTATTTTATTTCTTTCATACTTTTTTTCTAAGAACTTTTTGCTTGTTGAATTTTCTTTCTCTCTCAAATTTTTTTTAAAAATTTTCCTTCTTTTATATAGCATTATGCTCTGGTTTCATGATTGCAAAATTTCCACTTCACTCTGAGGAATACTAGTTATTTTAAGTCATTTTATCCAAGTTGTCTTTTCCTGTTCATTTGTATGGATTTCTGTCTTTCATTTTCTATAGTCTCCTCAGATGTTGAGCAGCTCTGATGCCAGAGATGAGGCTTCTCAATTCAGGTTCATTTTAATCTAATTGAAATTTTAGGTTGGTAAGGATACCCAGGGAGGTATCTTCTAATATTCTTCCTGAGCATAAAGAACTGTTTTTCTATTGGGACCCCAATAGAAAAGAAAACATCTTGAGGTCTCATTTTCAGTATGTATATGTTCATTTAATACCTCTATTTTCAGAATAACACTTCCTTTAAATCTGTCAGGAAAACAGTATGCAAAGTTTGCACTATTTTCTCTTTCCCAAGAATAAATGTCCAGTTTTCAGCTGGACAGAAGAGGCAGCTGCCTAGTTATACACTATTACAAAGGGAATTTAGCATATTTTAAAATGTTTCTATAAGAGATTTAACATTGATACAATACTCTCATTTAACATATGACTCACATTCAAATGGTAAATTATCCCAATACTGTCTGAAAAAGCAAAGCCTCCCCCCCATATTGAGATGTTACATTTAACTGTCATGCTTATCAGTCTTAAGTTGTTCATGACATTGACAATGACAGGTCTGGTCTGATTTTACAAACTACTTCTAACTTTAGGTTTTTCTGGTAATAATTAGATAAGGCTTATACTTTTGGGGGGATGGGGGAGGGAGAATACTGTATAAATGATGTCTTATTCTCACTATCTTAAACAAGGGAGCACACAATGTCAAATTTGCCCTACTTGATAAAATTGTTTACCATGTGGCTAAGGTGATATCTGCTAGATTTGTCTACTAGAAAGGTCCCATTTCCCCATTTGTAATTATAAGTAATTTACAGGGAAATGCCCTGGGACAGTGTAAGTAGCCTGTTATGCAAAAGAGAATAAACCAATGCTTTTAGTATCTGTTGGTTTTTCCTTGAATCAATTACTACTTTGATAGTAATAAAAAAAATGGTGATTTTCCAACTCTATTATTTCTTCTACATTTATTAGTTGGCATCTAATTGCCACTTAAATAAATTTTCAACCAAATCATGATTTTTAGCATTAGCTCAACTCTACTTTTGGATTTTCCCAGGGAGTTACTTAGAATTTTGGGGTTCTTGGTATAAATTGGGTTACTTATGAAAATTTCTTCTTGGAAAAAAGGATTAGGATTCATTATGTTCAGTTTTGTTAAAGCTGTTATCATTTGTCCATCTGTTTTCTAGCTTCCAAAACAGTATTGCCATTTCAATTTTTTTTATTACATTGTGGGCTTATGCCTTTAAAATAAATCCCTTTACTTTCATTTCCATTTGACTTGAGAAAGTATTGTTTAATCCCATTTTAATGTGGATGTCCATTATTCTTTCTCTGCTTTCAAACTTTATATAAATGCTGGACTCTATTTCTGTAATTTAATCTTTTGCTCAATTGTTTTTGCGATGAACCCATGTTGATACATGCAGCTCTAGTTCATTTATTCATTCATTTCTAATGGATGGTTGTGACGGGCCCCGCCCATCAGCCAGTAAGTCCGAGAGCTAAGATGGCGCTGAGCGGAAATCTTCCCCAGAGCACTTAGGTGGTAAACAGCTTTCAGGAAGTGACGACAAGAGCATGAGATACACGGGAACACCGCATGCCATAGGGCAACAGCCAATGGACTGGCTGTTGCCATGAGTTGTGCACGTGAACAGTCTGCTGATTGGCTGTTGGGCTCTATATAAGGGGAAGATCTCTGGGGGGAAGGGAGAGAGAAGAGAAGATTTACGGGAAGAAGATTTGCGGGAACTGTACAAGAACCTGGGGTAATAAAACTGCTTGAGGAAGATCGTGTAAGAGTCGTCACTGCGCGCGACAAGTGGTTGGCCCGTACGGGGACCTTCGCTTTGATCAGAACCTCGGCAGTCCAGGGCAGCCGGCTGGTAAGTACTCCTTGACTCCGGAAAGGGAGGAGGAGGCTCCGTTTACGGAGGGTTATTTTCCCCGATCAAAGGGGGCTCCATTAAGGAGGATATTTAGTAAATAAGGCTCGCGGATAAGCGAGGCTCGCGGAAAAGCGAGGAACAGCGCTGTATTTTCCCCGATCAAAGGGGGCTCCATTAAGGAGGATATTTTTTAGTGTAAGCAAGTTAGAGAATCGGGCTGGTCCTGATTCGACAAGATGGGAAATAGTCCATCTCACCCATTGCATAAAGCATTGAAAGCTTTGTTGAAAAGTAGAGGCCTAAAGCTTAGGGACAAGACAATACAAGATTTTCTCGAACAAATAGATAGGGTAGCGCCATGGTTTACAGTATCAGGGAATCTTTCTTTAGCAAGCTGGGATAAATTGGGAAGAGACGTAGAACGCGCCGAAGAACAAGGTATTGTCACAGGAGGGACTCGGCCGCTTTGTCGGCTGATTCGTGCCTGTTTGGAAGAAAGGCGCTTTAGAAAATTTGTGCAGGAGGGCCAGGCAGCTTTAGACGGTGTAAAAGAGGAACGTTCAACTTCCTCTAAAGTGGCCAGTGAGGAGGATTCAGAGTCAGAGGGGGAGGATGAATCTGAGGAGGAATTAGAGGCCATTTGTAAACAAGTGAAAGCTTTTGAACTGATTAAAGAGGAAATTTCGCCTCCTCCGTATAACCCTTCTGCGCCCAGAGCAGGAGAAGGTGTCTCTTTTAGTAGTCAGATGTGGAGAGATGCGGGAATTTTTTTAGCAAATCAAGCTTTCCCAGTTTTCCAGCTGCAGGAGGGGGGAAATCGTTATCATGAGCCTTTGGACTTTAAAATAGTTAAGCATCTCGCAGAGTCAGTTCGCACATATGGGTCGTCAGCTGCTTTCACTATAGCAATAATAGAGAGTTTACATCGCTATGCCATGACCCCAGGAGACTGGCAAAATTTAGTTAGGGCCACCTTAAATCCTGGCCAATACTTGGATTGGAAAGCTTATTATATAGAATATGCCACTGAACAAGCTGCACGTAATCGAGCAGCAGGAAATTCAGCCTGGGATATAGACATGCTGATGGGCCAAGGACGATTTGCTAATCAACAGCTTGGGTATCCACAACAGGTGTGTGAACAAATCAACAGACTCGCTACCCAGGCCTGGAAGGCCCTCCCTAACAAAGGAGAGGTATCTGGTAACCTTACAAAGATTACTCAAGGATTGACTGAACCCTTTTCAGACTTCGTTGCCCGTCTAGTAGAGGCTGCGGGAAGAATTTTTGGGGATTCTGACGCGGCCATGCCGCTCATTAAACAATTGGTCTATGAGCAATGCACTAAAGAATGCAGACAGGCCATCACTCCTTACAAACATAAAGGCCTAGAGGTGTGGATGAAGGTGTGCAGGGAACTCGGAGGACCCTTAACCAATTCAGGACTTGCTGCAGCCATTATACAGGCCTCCGGACAACAAAGTAAGAATAGTACCAAAAATGGCAATTGTTTTTCCTGTGGAGCGACAGGACACTTAAAACGAGATTGTCCTAAGTGTAGGGCGTCCCAATCTTATCCTTCTCCTCCTGAGTATTGTCGTCGATGTAGAAAAGGAAGGCATCCTACTTTTGAGTGCCGTTCGGTTAAAGATATCGATGGCAACCCCTTGCCCTATACTGGAAAGCAGTCATCAAATACTCAGACAAAAAACGGGAGGGCGGGCCCTCGTTCCCAGGGCCCACAAAAATATGGGAACCCTCAGGTGTATGGGGCCATGGAGACACAGCCACCTCAGTGGCCCAATTTACAGCCTCCGGAACAGTCCGGCGAGCCACTCCAGGTTCGGCAGGATTGGACCTCTGTGCCACCTCCAGGCTGGTATTAACGCCACAAATGGGGGTTCAAATTATTGAAACAGATTTTCAAGGTCCTCTGCCACCTAATTCTGTTGGCTTACTTTTTGGAAGGTCTTCCTCTACCATGAAAGGACTTGTAGTCCATCCGGGGGTTATAGATGAGGATTATACCGGTATCATCAAAGTGATGGTTTCAGCGCCCCGGGGTATCGTTGCCATTTCCCCTGGGGATAGAGTGGCACAGTTACTTTTGCTTCCCAGTCTACATGGTATGTTTCCTTCAGCAGAGGGACGACGCGGTATTGGTGGGTTCGGTTCTTCAGGAAATGAGTTAATATCTCTTGCCTTTGATATGGGAACTCGTCCCTTGATAACCTTGGACGTGGAAGGCAAGCAAATCCTAGGACTTTTAGATACTGGGGCAGATAAAAGTGTCATCGCCTGTAAAGATTGGTCATCTTCATGGCCCACTCAAAAGGCTACCGGAGAACTTAGAGGTTTGGGTTATGCTAAAACCCCTGACCTCAGTGCTAGGGCTTTACATTGGAAAGATCAGGAGGGACATAAGGGGCAGTTTGAACCCTATGTGCTGGAGCTGCCAGTTTCCCTCTGGGGAAGAGATTTATTAGTGGACATGGGATATTCCTTACAAAATACATCTTATTTCCCCCAAGCCCATAATATTCTCCTTCGCCAGGGCTACCACCCTTCCTACGGGCTGGGAAAACACCTCCAGGGACGTAAAAGCCCAATTCCTACTAAAGAAAAGAGTGGTCGCGAGGAACTGGGTTTTGTGCAGTAGCCACTGAGGAGGCAATTCCCATTACCTGGAAGACGGGAGATCCAGTATGGGTTCCTCAGTGGCCTCTCTCCCGTGAAAAGCTTGAAGTAACAAGGAAATTAGTACAAGAGCAATTACAGTTAGGCCATATCCGGCCATCCACCTCTCCTTGGAATACCCCGATTTTTGTGATAAAGAAAAAATCTGGAAAATGGAGGTTATTACACGACCTCCGAGCCATAAATAGCCAAATGCAGATTATGGGGCCAGTCCAACGAGGGCTTCCACTCCTCTCTGCTATTCCGAAGGAGTGGCCACTTATCAGCATAGATATAAAAGATTGTTTTTTCTCCATCCCTTTAAATCCTGCGGATACTCCTCGTTTTGCTTTTACTGTTCCCTCTATTAATCAAGAGGAAATTGACAGTAGATATGAATGGGTGGTCCTCCCACAAGGAATGGCCAATAGCCCTACCCTCTGTCAATTATATGTAAATAGTGCTCTTGAGCCCGTAAAAACCAAATTTCCAGAAATTCGGTGTATTCATTACATGGATGACATTTTGTTAACCACAAAAAATCCCTCCATACTTGAGGAGGCTTATTGTCACCTTGTAAAGATTTTGGAAACTCATCAATTATTCATCGCCTCAGAAAAGGTACAAAGAGGAGAAAATATACACTTTCTTGGCAACATTGTTCTCCCCCATGCAGTCCTGCCTCAAAAATTAATCATCCGCACTGATCAATTAAAAACCCTCAATGATTTCCAAAAACTGTTGGGAGACATTAATTGGGTTCGACCCTTTTTACAAATTCCTAACCATGCCTTGAAACCTTTATATAATCTGCTCGTAGGCAATCCTCAATTAGATTCTCCTCGCGTCCTTACCGATGAGGCCCGCCATGCGTTACAATTAGTAGAACAAGCACTTACGAAAGCGTCTCTCCGTCGAGTGACCCCTGGACAGCCATTATGGGCTTGTATCCTGGCCACTGAAAAACAGCCTACTAGTGTTCTTTGGCAACAAGGACCCCTTCTTTGGATTCACCCCAAAGTCTCCCCTCAAAAGGTAGTTGAATATTATCCCACCAGTGTAGCAAGCCTTGCCCTTAAAGCCATTCAGCAGTGCATCCAACACTTTGGCAGAACGCCCGATAAGCTGGTGGTACCGTACACTGCTCTGCAAGTACAAACGCTGGTAGCCACTATTGATGATTGGGCTATACTTATGTGCTCTTTCAGTGGTGAAATAGACAATCATCTTCCCAAAGATCCATTGTTACATTTTGTTCTGGAACATCCTCTCATTTTCCCATTAGTCACTAAAAACAAACCTGTAGCTAATGCAATTAACATTTTTACTGATGGATCCAAAACTGGTGTGGGGGCCTACCTAATAGAGGGAAGCGATCCTGTTATCATCCAATATTCACATACCTCTCCACAACTGGTTGAATTAAATATTGTTTTAGAAATTTTTAAGAGAGTTTCTTCTCCTTTCAATTTATTATCAGATTCACAATATGTGGTTAATCTGGTTAGATCGCTTGAATGCGCGGGTCAACTCTCTTTACATACTCCTATTCATTCTATGGCTAGCCAAATCCAGATTTATATACATTTAAGAAAGACACCATTCTTTATCCAGCACGTTAGGGCACATACTGGATTACCTGGCCCTATTACATATGGAAATGATCTAGTAGATAAACTCACCAAGATACATATGATTTTTTCTCTTACTCAAATGCAACAGGCACAGGCATTTCACCGTCAATATCATGTAAATTCTAAAACATTACAACAGCGATTTAAAATCCCTCGACATCAGGCTCGGGAAATTGTAAAAACCTGTAATGCCTGTGCCCCTTTTTTACACCCCTCACATGTGGGCATTTGCCCACGAGGCTTGCTCCCTCTACATCTCTGGCAAATGGATGTAACTCACATATCTGAATTTGGAAAATTGAAATATATCCATGTTTCCATAGATACTGTCTCTGGAATTATTCATGCATCTGCTCATGCCGGGGAAAAGGCACATGACGTCGTCAATCATTGCCTTGAGGCCTGGGCAGCATGGAATATGCCTAAAGAAATAAAAACTGATAATGGCCCGGCTTATACTTCCCAAAAATTCACATCTTTTTGTTCACAGATGGGAATAACTCTAAAGCATGGCCTTCCGTACAACCCTCAGGGACAGGGTATTGTGGAACGCGCCCATCGTACTCTTAAAGAATGCTTGATAAAACAAAAAGAGGGAATTGGAACCAATATGAAACCGAAGCAGCGCCTATCCTTAGCCCTTTTTACTTTGAATTTTTTGCAATTAGATGTCAATGGCAAGACTGCTGCCGATCGTCATTTTGCCCCCTCGGGTACGAGCCAGGGTTTCGTGCGTTGGAAGGATGCCCTCACAGGGCAATGGAGGGGACCTGACCCAGTGCTCACATGGGCCAGAGGCTCTGTTTGTGTGTTTCCACAGAACGGCGCCGATCCTGTCTGGGTTCCAGAGCGGCTGACTCGTCTGGTGAAACAAAAGGATGATGAGCCATCGACTGATTCTTTTGGGGACCATGATACTGTGGAATTCCAAGGATAGGAAGTGATCCACAATGGGGGCTTTTGACTGCTTTTTCTTTTCTATTGCCTTTGAGTCATTCTGCTCAAGTTCTTCCCCGCTTAATCCTTTTACCTTTTCCCCTTAAAATTGGCACAGGAGCAAATTCTACTTTTGCAGGTTATAATTTTACTTATTAGAGCCTGACCATGGCCTTTCATTCTAACCTATTTGATCTGTGGCTTCTTTGTGGGATAAATGGCAGTTGCACGGATTTAGCTCCCCTTGTCATGATTAATGATAATGCGTTTATTGCCGCTAATCTTTCTTGCGAGCTTTCTGCATATCCTACAGATAACCGGTCATCGAAATTTGACAATTTGACAAGACGGTTGCGGTTGGAGATCATCAAAACCAATACTACTCAAGTTGACCCGGTGATGGCCCGCACCTTGATGTCCTGGATCCAACAAGCAGCTCGTCATTTAAAAGAGTGGGCTGGACTGGGTGCTCTTGGTCTTTGTCTGGTCTTACTGTGTATCTTATGTCTCTACTGTCTTAGAAAACTAATCCGTCAGCGCGCTACAGATCAAGTGCTCATAGCTCAGGCATTTGCAGCCATGGAGTTGGGACAATCCCCTCAAATATGGCTTGCGGCGATGGGAAAGTCTTAATGACAGGATGCCAGCTAGGACTGCACTCGGGACCCCGGGAGGGTGCATCCCGAGGAGGGCATGCTCAACTGCATACGGGTTGCCACTGATTCTTGTCCCGTCCCTGGCAAAAGGTGGTGGGCCTAGAAGCCCCTTCCAAACATACAGGGGTTGAGTCCTCTGTCCTCTCCTGTCTGAAAAAACAAAAAAGGGGGAACTGTGACGGGCCCCGCCCATCAGCCAGTAAGTCCGAGAGCTAAGATGGCGCTGAGCGGAAATCTTCCCCAGAGCACTTAGGTGGTAAACAGCTTTCAGGAAGTGACGACAAGAGCATGAGATACACGGGAACACCGCATGCCATAGGGCAACAGCCAATGGACTGGCTGTTGCCATGAGTTGTGCACGTGAACAGTCTGCTGATTGGCTGTTGGGCTCTATATAAGGGGAAGATCTCTGGGGGGAAGGGAGAGAGAAGAGAAGATTTACAGGAAGAAGATTTGCGGGAACTGTACAAGAACCTGGGGTAATAAAACTGCTTGAGGAAGATCGTGTAAGAGTCGTCACTGCGCGCGACAGATGGTGTTATATCCCAGAATATAATTATGCTATGATTTTCTAACGGTTTTCCTAGCATTCCTAAAAATTATATTGTGAGGCCTGGGGTGGGGGTAGAGGGCCTATTTTTTCCATAAGAACATATACTCCACCCATGCAATTTAAGTCAGTAGAAAAATAGAATTATATGTGCAGAATGTCAATCTTAAGACATTTCTGTAACTTATAAAATAAGTCTAATACCAAGCCTAGAGAACTCACTTAATCAATGTCAGTTACTTAGAGATGAAACTGAAATGGTCCTTAAGAATTTAGGAATAAGATTCTTCTCTGAATGTTATATTGTAAGACTGACATAAGACTGACCAGAGCAAAGATATGAAACGAGTAAAATATAAGAATAGCTGCAGGCCAACAACATTGGACCATAATATAATTATTGTCATGGCAAAAGAAATACATCAATAGACAACGTTAGCATGAAGCAATTAAACATTAATTTCACTTAGCTCTTTTATTCTATTGTCACATTCACCAAACAGCCTGTTTTTTCCCTTTACCAGTTTCAATTATTACTGTAAATCAATATATTGGAATCCTGGCAACCATTTTAAATTCTTCTGCTTTTAGTCACTATAATCACATCTCTTAGAGACAAATCACCTTGGGGACCTGTGGACACCCAAGTCTTTGCAGTCTACAGCCCAGATTCAAGCACAAGATCAGGCAAACAAAATCATCTAGCTGCCCCAGCCCTTCCTGGTACTACTGGAGAATTCAGTAACATCTCCAACTCTATTCTATATTGACTTCTAGAATATCCTCTTACCCTTTTATGGAGCATGTATATTAAAAAAAACTCAGGCAGAGTACTAATGTCACTTTCTTCCTACTGTCAGTAAGCCTATTATTGAAATGTGTATTTTTATGTTTTCTGATGCTACTGTAAATGGCATTCTAATGGCTACTTGGCTAACCTTTAGCCATGGTTTATAAGTGATACGGATGGGAGTTTATTTGGGGTTAGAGATTTGAAAAGGAAGATAGATCTCAAATGGTTATAAGCATTTTGAAAGCTAGTCAGTTCTAACGGGCTTGCAACAACAGGAGGCTGTTTCCAATGAATGGATATGCATAGACAACTGCTAGGATCACAAAAAGAGACAGCAACATGATGCCTTCTATCAAATATTTCCTACAAGTCTTGACAAAAAGATCAAACAGGATTATCTAACTTCTGGATCAGACTATCTCTATTGTGATATTTTTGAAAGAAGACAGAGGAACATGTTAAACTTCATCAAGAGCATAAACAAAATCCAGACTGTGGCAAACTCTATATGTCAAATGGACTGAGGTTTAAAAAAATTTTTTTGTAAGAAAATAAAAAGGATAGAAAAGAAACCTATAAATTGAAAGAAATCTGAAACTTTTTAACAAAACAGACAAGTATAATTATAATGTACATTTGTACAATTAAACTACTTAAAAAGTGAAGAAATGATTACTATCAAAATCAGGTTCAAGTGCCAAGTGTGGTGGCGCACACTTGTAATCCCCGCGCTTGGGAGGCTGAGACAGAAGGATCGCACAGGTTGGAAGCCAGCCTCAGCTACTTAGTGAGGCTTTCAGCAACTTAGTGAGACCCTGTTTCCAAATAAAATATAAAAATGAATCTGGGAGTATAGCCCGGAGGTAGAAAGTATCTGGGTTCCACCCCCAGTACCACCAAAAACAAACAAACAAAAAAAATCAATTAGGTTCAAACCGGGTGTGGTGGTGCACGCTTGTAATCCCAGCATTTGGGAGGCTAACAGAGGAGGATCACGGTTCAGGGACAGCCTCAGCTACTTAGTGAAGCCCTTTGCAACTCAGTGAGACCCTATTTCAAAATAAAAATAAAAAAATTGGGCTGGAGGTGTAACTCAGAGGTAGAATGCCCCTTGGTTCCTCTCTCAGTTAAAAAAAAAAAAAAAAAAAAAAAGCCAGGTCCAGTGTTGCTTTTGTGGGGAAGGACATTGTGATTGGGGGAAGGTATATGGTTCTGGAGTAGATGGCAAAGTTCTATTTCTTAACCTGGGTGTAATTTACTTTATAATAATCCATTAAATGATTCATTTATTCTTGTGAGATATTTTTCTACACATTTTATTTTCCATTAAAAAGATCTTCTCCCTCTTATGTGATATATCTAAAACCTTGGACTGCAGAATTTTTAAGACGATGCATCAGATTTCTGTCTAAAGTTGTATGTATTCGTGACATCATAAACTTCCAATTGAGAAATACAGCATTATAAACATATTTTGAGTTTGAGTTTTTTCTTGTGTTTTCTTACCTCCATAGTAGGTGGAGTCTTTCTTGTTCTTCTAATCCAAGCTAAAAAGAAAAAGAATATTTAAAGATTGATTTTCTGTAATTTACACAAATATTTTATTCACCGATGCATAAAAATATTTTTGAGCACCTATTATGATCTATTATCATAAGTACTGGAGAGTCAGCAGAGAATCAAACAGATAAAAGTACCTCTTCTATTATAGCCAATAAACTATTAAAGGGGGTTCAGAAAATAAGCACACAGGGCTGGAGCTGGAGCTCAGTAGCAGAACATACCTAGCATGGGCTGCGTTCAACCCTCAGCAACAAAAAATTAAATACCAAGATAAACACAAACATAAAATGTCAGCTGTTGATTAGTGTCGTGAAAAACACAACAGTGTCAGAAAGATGGGGGGACAGTCTCATATCTTTTCAATTCATACCTCATAATCACCTGAGGAAGGGCCTTAGAAAAGTTTTCATCACAGAGCCAGGCATGTTGGCGCACACTTGTAATCCCAGCACTTGGGAGGCTGAGGCAGGAGGATCGCACAGGTTCGAGGTCAGCCTCAGCTACTTAGTGAGGCTCTCAGCAACTTAGTGAGACCCTGTTTCCAAATAAATTATAAAATAGGGCTGGCGGTATAGCCCAGAGGTGGAAAGCCCCTGGGTTCTATCCCTCGTACCACACACACAAAAGAAGTTTTCATCACAGATTTCTTCTGATCGGCTCTAGCAAGCAGCTACCTATTAGGGAGTATCATCATCCCCGCTCACTAAGCAGCTGAGGCTGTCTGCAAACCCGGATTCTCCTGTCTCGGCCTCCCGAATTTAATTTTAATTTAGAAAGTTAAT
Organism: Muscardinus avellanarius; assembly: GCF_963383645.1. NCBI lineage: Eukaryota > Metazoa > Chordata > Mammalia > Rodentia > Gliridae > Muscardinus > Muscardinus avellanarius. The sequence continues at coordinate 50,447,426 of NC_137786.1, read as the reverse complement.
TCAAAACAATCAACTGCTAGAGCAGGGTTCAACAAATTAACTTGCAAATCAAATTCATTCTACTGTTTGTTTTTATATTTCTATATGATAGGAGGAAGATCAAAAGAAGAACAATATTTCATGACATATAAATATTATGTAGACTTCAAAGTTTCAATGTCCATAAATAAGGATTTATTGACTCAAAGTCACGCTCACTTGTATCTATCTACAGCTGCTATGTGCTATAAAAGCAGAGCCGAGTAAATGTAACATACCAAGCAATTCATAAATCCGATAACACTTACCATCTGGGCCTTCAAAGAAAAAGTTTGCCAACCCCTGTGCCAGGGCTGCCTTTAAATATAATCTCTTTAAAACAACTATAATGAAAAAACAATTCATTTGTCTAAAATAAAAATCTATCAGTTACTACTTTTTTTTTTTTTTAACTACGATTACCATGTATTCTGGAGTCTATAAACACATACCAGTGGGTAAAACATCATGATGAAAAAGTATGCTGGGATAATGAAGTCTTCATAAAAAAGGCATCATGAAAAGATTAACTAAAAAATAATGTCTTACTGATGAGCTTACAAAACAGCATTTCAGTTCTCTCGTAAGGTTGGAAAAAGAATACTTTAATTGAATCCAAATTATTAAAAATATGCTAGTTTTAAGTTTATAAAATTCATTCATAAATGTAGGAATGCAAAAGAACTCAGATACTGAATGTACTAAATACCACACCAGGACACTATTCCCCAAGGAAAGGGCTTCCTTTAGATTCATTTTAAATGATCATTTAGAGTTGGTTTAAATAGATATACAAAATGCAACTGCTGAAATAAGCTTATCGATTTATGATTCTATAGTAACCATTCACTTAGAGTGTCTTGAGATGATGGCTGATACCAGTACTGTTTGTTATATGTCCATGAAGGGCTACAGCTGGAAATGGCCCGGGTGATATTTCACATAATCATACCCACTTTCCCAATGACTACACGCAAGGCAGAAAATGTACTCCTGAAGGTTGGCAAAGGTTAAGAGAAAGAAGGAATATAAGCATTAATATTAATTACATTCTTAACCTCAAAGTAATCTGAAACAGAACCTCTATCCAATTATAAATTATATAATGATTTTGCCATTGCTAATTATATCTGTAAGGTAAATTCTGTATCAGTCCTCATTATAGTGTAACCACTGTGTGAAGAGAATTTTGAAAGATAACTGGACAGTTTATGCCTTAAGACCCTAAAATTCTTTCATGCATGTTCATTTGCATTCTCATCAGTATGCACAAGATTCAATGAACTTTAATACTCCTATTGGAACTAACAAACTATAATGATTGTAAAAGCGAGTATGCAAATTAAAGCTCCCATTAATCATAAAAAGGGAGACTAGAAGAAGCAGACAGGAAAATACTTCATGAAGCATACGGTCTTCACATCTCCACAGCATAAAACTGTCTAATACACTTTTAGAAGTACTGCCAATAGGCATGGCAAATAATATGGCCTACTGCCAGATGCAAAAGGTGACCATTCAAAACCAAAATTATGAAAAAGTTATCAATAGCTTGCATCCAAAGGTCACCTAGGAAAACTCCATCTTTTAAAAAGTGACCTCTGAGCTGGTTGACCTCAAGTGGTGCATGCCTGTAATCCCAGTGCTTGGGAGGCTGAGACAGGAGATTAAAGGTTTGAGACCAGCTTCAACAATTTAGCAAAACCATCCTATTTCAAAATAAAAAATAAAATAGGACTGGGGGTATAACTCAGAGATGGAATGCCTCTAGGTTGAACCCCCATTATCAAACAAAAAAATCCAGAGAAACAACAACTGTTGCCAGTTCTGAGTGCTGACACTTCAAAAAAAAAAAAAAAAAGACAAATAGAAAAAAATATATTCTTCATCTGTGAAAACTTCTTTAAAGAATATGTTACGGGTCATTTTCTGATTACTAACATCTAAGTCTAACTTTAAAAGTAGTATTAGATTAGCCGGGCGTGGTGGCGCGCGCTTGTAATCCCCGCGCTTGGGAGGCTAAGACAGGAGGATCGCGCAGGTTCGAAGCCAGCCGCGCGCGCTGGCTTAGGAGACCCTGTTTCCAAATAAAAATGTAAAAATAGGTCTGGGAGTGTAGCCCAGAAGTAGAAGGGCTTCCAGGAACCCCAGTACCACCAAAAAAAAAATAGTATTAGATTAAGTTGTCATATTTAAGTTATAAATTTTGATGCTCATATTTATTGTTCTTTTTTCCTTGAGATATAATTTACATATAATACAATGAAGCCATTTTAAGTTCATAATTTCATAAATTTTATCATATATATAACACTGTGGCCAGTACCACAATCAGTACATAGAACATTTCTATCAATCCCCAAAGTACCCTAGTGTCTGTTTACATACAAACACCTACCCACATGCTTCCTCCACTCAGCAAGATTAGATTGTTTCTCTGTAAGGTCATATAAATGGAATCCTGCAGGATGTACTCTTTTGCTTCTTACTTATTTACTCAGCATAAAGTTCTTGGGGTTCATCCATGTTACTATGTGTAGAAATAGACCCTTACGGTGGCCTCCACACCTCCCACCTCCTGGTATTAATTCTTTTGTATAAATTTTGAGTTATTATGAATAAAGTTGCTAAGAAAAATTTCTGTACTATGTATCAGAATGAACTTATCTCTTTGTATCTAGGTAAATTCTTTGCAAAATTTCAAGGTTTGTAGGGAAAGTGTCTTTAAATTATAAAGAACTGATGAACTGTTTTCCAAAGTAGTTGTATCACTGTATATTCTAGCCAGAAAGTTAAGAAAATCTCAGGTACTTTACATTGGTGAAATATCTGTTCAAATTTTTTGCCCATTCTTAAATTCTGATTTTTCTCAATAGCAAACTGTATAGATAAAATAGATTTATATTAAGGTAAATTATTCAGTATTGTTTTCAAAAAAGATTTTAGTTATCCTAGGTTCTTTCAATGTTGATATAAATCAATTTAGAATCAATATTTTTTAAAAGTATGGAGTATTTTGATTGCAAATACAATGAATCTCCAGATCAACTTAAGGGGAAATTACATCTTTTTAAATATGGACTATTCTGATCCATGAGAATTACAGATACATACATACATACATACATACACACACACACACACGTGTACACGCATACAGAAGCACGTATATATAAAATCTTCGACTTTTTTTTTCAGAATTGTGTTATATTTTTCAATGTAGGTCTTAGAATTTTTAGGTAATTTTATTCTTAAGTACTTCAAGCTTTTAATGATATTTATTTAGGTGCTGGAGATGGAACTCAGGGGTCTTCTACCTCTGAGCCATGCTCCCAGCCCTATTTTATTTTATTTTATTTCTTAGTTTGGGAGGATGGCCTTGCTAAGTTGCTGAGGCTGTCTTTACACCTGCAATCTACCTGTCTCAGCCTCTCAAGTGCTGGGATTACAGGCTTGCACCACCATGCCAGGCTTTAGTGGTATTTTAAATGCTATAATCTAAAATTGTGAGCAAGGCATGGCGGCACATGCATGTAATTCCAGTAGGATAGAAAATAGCTACAAAGAAAAAAAAACACTAAAAATTGATAGATGCTCCCCCTGCCAGGAAAGATTTTACACTTTGATTAAAAACCATCTATGAGAAAAGCCTATAGACAACATAATATTTAATGGTTAAAAAATGAATCTTTCCCCACTAAGATCAGGACCAACACAGAATTTTCCACTCATATCTTTTATTCAACAGTGTGCTAGAAGTTCTAGCCAAGGCAAACAAGCAAGAAAAAAAAAGTAATGGCATCCAGGTTGAAAAAAACAAAAATGTCTTTATTCACAGACAACATGATCTTCTATGTAGAAATCTAATGGAATGAACAAAACAGCTACTATAAGTGAATTTAACAAAGTTACAGGATACAAGATCAATATACAAAAACATACCACACATTTATATGAGCACAACAGTCAAACACTGAAAACTGAAAAAGCAATATCCAATTATAGTAGCACGAAGAATGCAAAATATTTAGAGATAATCTAACGAAATATGTGTAATATCCAAACAATGAAAACTATAAACTTTTCAGAGAAAAATTTAAAAAGGCCTAAAGAAATGTTCAGGGTTCTGAAGATTTTTAGTATTAAAATGCCAGTTCTTTGTTGTGTGCTGTGTGCATGTTTGTCACTATTACTCTGAATTACATTATGATATGATACTACAATGCACCAATAAAAGCATATATATAATTAATATATGTTAATTATTTGCAAAAATTATCTACAGACCCAACAAAATCTCAATGAAAATTCCATGAGGCATTATGTAGAAATTAAAAGCTAGTTCTAAAATTCATATGGAAATGTAAAGGACTTAATAGTCAAAATAACTTCAAAAACCAATGACAGAATTGTAGGACTAATAGTTTCTAACAAGACTTACAAAACTACTGTCAACAAGGAACCAAGGCCTTCCTTCAATGGTCCTCCAGAGAGGACCTGAAGCCAAGCAACAGCCACTTGAGAGAGCCTGGAAGTGGCTCCCTTGTAGCCTGACAACAGCCACATACGTGAGCCTGAAGCTGAGTCGGCCAGAGTGGAGCAGGACTGCAGCCCAGGCCAGCACCTAACTGTGCCATGTGTAACCTCACACCAGGAGACACACTACTGCACACCTCCATTCCTGACCCTTAAGAGCTGAGAGACAGAAAATGTTTGTTGTTTTAAGCTTCTAATTTTTGGAGTAATTTTTATGCAGCAATAAATAATTAATATGTGTAGCTACCATGGATTAAAATCACCAATAGTTCTTAGTAATTCCCAGTCAAATAATCTGGTTGAGCAGTAGATTCAGAGACTCTAGGATAGGACACAAGTTGATCATAAATATTTCTAGAATCATGTAACCACAGAACACCAGTGAGAGGGACCTTTAAAGAATGCTGAAGCCAGGTTTTTAATATGATAAGTGATAGAAGGAAGAAAATCAATTTGTCCAAATGACTAAGGTAGTAAACGGACACTGCAGAACAGAATTTAACATAGGTCTTCTGATGCTTGGGCAGAAATAGCATCATTCCATAATCATTATTGTATAAAACTTTGAAAATCCTTGATGGGTGTTTCCTATGACATAAGAAAGTCTTTAGTAGAAAGACCTACTCAACAATTATTAACAAGTATTGCCCAATATGGTGATGCATGCTTGTGATCCCATTACTTGGGAGACTGAGTCAGGAAGATCATAGGTACAAGAACAACCTTAGCAACGTAGTGAGACTCTCAGCAACCTAACAAGGCCCTGTTTCAAGACAAAACAAAAGGGCTGGGAAGCTAGGATACCCCTGGCTCAACCCTCAATACTTTCTTCTACAACCCCTCCAAAAATATTAATACTAAAGCAATAAAGACAGACATGATAACAAGATATTCATTATTAATTAGCAGTATTTATGATAAATAACCATGATCTAATATATCTAGAAAGTAATTTTTACATAACTTTATTCTGAGGTCTTATTTGAACATTTTAACCAACTTTCTATCAAGGAAGATATTGGATTAGGGCTCTTTTGTTTCTTCCAACTATGTACTACTCTGTATGTATTTTCAGATTCTACTTAATGTTTGTTACTGTTAATACCAAACCAGCTTAAAGTTACCAAACATAACAAAAAAGGAATAAAAATAGAAGACAAAACATCATTTGAATTATAGAGATACAGATTTTTTTAGAGATTCCATATAATAATTATACATCATGCCATGGTTAATTTGAAAGTTTCATTAAAACCTAAAATTGTCCAGTAGCTAGTGCTATACTATATCTTACAGATATATCCAAGCATGTTCTATATTATTGGAAACAATTATTTTGGTAAACATAAATATGTGTGTGTTTACATTGTGTGTGTGTGTGTGTGTGTGTGTGTGTGTGTGTGTGTGTGTGTGTGTTTGGTACTGAGGACTGAATCCACAGGCATTCTACCTCTGAACTACAACCCCACTATTTTATTCTTATTTTGAAGCAAGGTTTCACTAAGTTCCTGAGACTGGCCTTGAACGTGCAATTCTCTTGTCTTAGCCTCCCAAGTACTAGAATAACAGGTTTGTGTCACCACACTTGGCTGATACCTTTCTTCTTAAAATGAACTATCTTTAGCAAGTCAGCAAAGTTCCTAAGAATATCTCTTCCTTCTGTACGTTTAGATGCATTTACTCAACAAATGAGAATGAGCTTGTACTTACTCTATGTAAGTGTTGAGCTAGGTCCTGAGAATGTAATGATGAACAAGGTAAAAATCTCTATCATAAAGAATCTTCCAGTCCACAGGGAGGAGGTAGAAAGTAAACAGAATCCTCTAGTGTGTCAAGTGTTATTATTGGAGGAGGTACAAAGTGAGTGAAGGAAAAAAAAAAAAAAGGAAAGGACATCCCATTTATACTAGGGGTTGAGGGTGGGGTTGGAAAAGACTTCAAAAGAATCTTGGTTCTAGCTATTGTTTGTATTTAGAACTTTTTTTTAACCACTTTGTGTCACTAGGAAGAAACAGAAAGGAATTTATACAAGTTCTTAACACATCTACCTGCATCCATGCTCTCATTTTTTGTTATGTACTATCTGTGAATTTCCCGTGTTCTTGTCAAACGCTTCATGTTTGTACTAGACCCTGTCCATTTTGCCTTCTCAAGGACTTTCCTTTCTGTATTATACAGGCTTCCTTTTTATTGGATCTTTCTCTCCACCATACAAAATTCTGTACGTTTTTATGTATATGCGTACATATTGCTGTACTGGGGATTGAACTCAGAGGTCCTCTACCACTTAGCTGCATCCCAAGCACCTTTTTTGTATTCTATTTTTGAGATAGGGTCTCACTAAATTGCTGAGGCTGGCCTTGAACTTGTAATCCTCCTGCCTCAGCCTCCTAAGTAGCTGGTACTACAGGTATCCACCACCATGCTTGACTCTCCACTTTTGAAAACAAAACAAAACAAAACAGAACTCCTCCATTGACTCCACTTTCCTCTCCAGGTAATGCCTCATTACTCTTCAATACTTTACAGATAAGCAAACTCCTCATAAACATTGTCTGTACACTTTCTCTCCAAATTCACTGTTGCTATTTTTTTCTATCAGGCTTCACAGAAGTATTCTTGTTAAGATTACTAATAACCTCTCTGCTTTTAAAGCAAAGTTAATTTTCAGTCCTCATCTGACACTGTTGATGACTTCTTCCTCCTTGATAACTGGCATTCACTATGTGACACTTTTTTTTTCCTTCTTACTCTTCTGGCTCCTCATTTCTAGACTCCATTATTCCTAAACCTTGGAAGAACATAGGGTTCAGTCTTTGAACTTCTCATTTTTTATTTACTCATTCTTTTTGTGATGTCACCCAGTCTCATGGCTTTACAAGCAATTAAAAGTTGGCAACTCCCAAATTTCATTTCCAACTCAGACATTTCCACTAAATTCTTTGCTCATAAAGAATTTATCATCTCTACGTATATGTCAAATAGGCAACTTAAACATACCATGTCCAAAATTGATTTCATTTCCCCCCTATTTGCTCCTCCCATAAAGTCTCCTCTATCACAGTTAACAGCCACTTTACTTTTTCCAGGTGAGAACAAAATGTCATTACTGACTTCTAACTTCTTATTACTGAATTCTGTATTTAGTACATCAGCAAATCTCACAACAGATCCAGACTGCCAGTACGTCTTTCCATTCCGACTGTTCCAAGTCAATTATCCTTTGCCTAAAGTATTACAAAAGCTTTATGTGTCTCCATGTTTTGACTATGCAATGTAACAGTCACAGTGATCCTGTTAAATAAAACTTAGCATGTGATTACTCTTTTCAAAATTCTTCAAAGGCTTCCTGTCTCACTTAAAGTCCAGGGTCCTAACCATGGACTATGAGACACTACAAAATTGAACATGCAGCTGGGTGTAGCGGTGCACACTTGTAATCCCAGTATTTGGGAGGCTGAGACAGGAGGATCACAGGTTTGTGGCCAGCCTCAGCTACTTAGTGAGGCCCTCTGCAACTTAGTGAGACCCTGTTTCAAAATAAAAATAAAATAAAATAAAATAGGGCTGGAGGTGTAGCTCAGAGATAGAATGCCCCTGGGTTCAAGCCCCAGTACAAGAGAATAAGAATAAGAATAAGAATAATAATAAGACGACGACGACGAGGAGAAGGAGGAAGAAGACGAGGAGGAGGAGGAGGAGGAGGAGGAGGAAGAGGGAGGAGGAGGAGGAGGAGGAGGAGGGAGGAGGAGGAGGAGGAGGAAGAGGAGGAGGAGGAGGAAAGAAAAGAAAAAAAATGGGCATGTGGTTAGCTCTTTAAACTTATCTCCTTACTTTCTTTCTGGCTCTATCCCACACTGGTCTCCTTGCTATTCCTTAACTCCTTGAGAATACTCCTACTTGAGGGCTTTTGCATCTGCTCTGCTCAGAGAATGCTCCTCTACTAGTTAACTGCATGGCTAGCTCTGTCTTCTGTCTTTATTCAAAAGGACTTTTCTCAGCAAGGCCTTTTTTGAACACTACTTAAAGCTGAGAAGTCATTCCTAATACTCCCTATACTCTTTTTCTCTGCTTTATTCCTGTGGCCATTAACATATTATATAGTTTATTTACTTATGTGAGCTTTCTCCCACCCAGGAATGCAAAGGTATTCAATAGACACTTACTAAATAAATGAATGAAAGGAACACTGTGTAATGAATATTATAGGAAACTATGCAAGGAATAGGTAATTGTACTCTGCTACTAATAAAATAAAAATGCTAATTTTTGTTCATCTGGCCCTGAAAATACATTAGATTCATTTGCTGTTGATACCATTTACATTTTTTCTATCTTTTCTGTATGTAGTATTGTGTGTATTTATGTTTTAATTTACTTTTTCATGCTGTAAAGTTCATATTTTTTATATCTAATTGATGTGTACCACAGTAAAAATAATTTTTGTTTCAGTGTTTGGTTGATATATTTGTTTTAAGAGTATGCCCTATGGGATAGTTATGCTGAATTAGATCAGGACAGAGTCATAAAAAGCATTAAAACTTCATTCTAATTCTCTATAAGTCTCAAAGGCTGAAAAATGAGTCATTACCTATTTGTTTATTTATAACTTAATTTATTTCTATAAACATTTTAATTCTATATTATTATTGGAAAAATGACAAAAAAGGCTCATTATAAGAAGGCGCAAGCATTATTCGAAAATTGCAAATGTAGCATAAAACACTGGAAACTGTTAAAATAAGAAGGCTCAATTATTCCTCCTAGAGGTTGCCAATTTATATTCTGTATTTCTTAGAAAAAAAAATCTGTTATCTACCCAGTTTTATGCTTTTTTTCTCACAGTTCTAGTATTTTCATAGCAATAAGCTGAAATGAAAAATTTCACTCAAATGATATTTACATTTGCTTGCTGGGAGCTATATAACATAATACCTATAGCTACTACATGTAAGGTGTCATGATATGCTCAACAAGAAGCAATAGGTCTACATGTATGTAGTTGTAAAACCCAGGTAATTTATCTCACCTTTCTGGACCTCTTATTAGATGCTCTATCTAATAATGGGTGTAATTACAGTGTCTATCTTACAGAGTTGTTGTGATGATTAAATATGATAGACTTTGAAGCAATGGCAGACTACTAGGCACACATGTAAACACCTGGCAAGTATTAAGCAGAATGTAAGATAGGTGTCAGTGTTTCAGCTAAGGTTCTTTTCGTAGCTAATAACAAAAGCTAAGGCGAGCTAGATTTCATGTACTGAGTAAAGTAGTTACTGAACACTTGACTATGTGCCAGGTGCTATGCCATTTGAAACTCAGACTTCCAGTTCTCCTTCCTTCAGAAAGAAATATTATTTGGAACTGGAAAGCTCTTGGAAACATGGATGTTCTCTCTTTCTCTTTCTCGACTTGTATTTGCAAACTGGTTTCCATTTTCTTCTCTGTACATCAGCTTTTTCGCAATAAAACTTTGACGGTAGGTTGAAGATGGCTACTCACAAGCTTCCATGTTCTGTTCCATTATGTTCATTCCTGTTACTGTCTCAGTCACAAAGAAAGACAGCTGCTGCCATTTTATCTCTCTTCAATCTTTTATCTTAATTTCAGAGTCTTAAGATAGAAATAAACTATCCTTCCTTGTCTAAACAGGAGGTCAGTAACAGGGTCATTTTGAGTTGAACAAATTTTCCAAATGCTATCTACAGAAGGTATTATCCTCACGCTGGGCGTGGTGGCACATGCTTGTAATCCCAGCATTGGGAGGCTGAGACCTGGAGGATCACAGTTCGAGGACAGCCTCAGCTACTTAGTGAGGCCCTCTGCAACTCAGTGAGACCCTGTTTCAAAATAAAGAATAAAAAATAGGGCAGGGGGTGTAGCTCAGAGGTCAAATGCCCCTGGGTTCCATCCCCAGACCCGCAAAAAAAAAAAAAAAGGTATTATCCACAATGTATAAAAGCAGAAACTAAGTCTGAAAAGTATATTACTTTCTGGAGTTCATGTAAGTAATGAATCCAGAAGTAGGCTTCAAATCCTGGGTTGTCCAGGTGCAGGGTCTGTACATGAGAGTGGGTGCCTCCTTAAATTTTGCATTCTAGGAGCTCTCCTTGCTTCACTCTACATCCATCTTTGCTAATGCTTCAAAGTTCTTTTAGTTATACATGTGTTCCCATACTAAAATCTGTCACCTTTACAAGTTACAAAGAAATTAAATGTTTTTTTTTTAAAAACTGATAGGTTCAGGCTATAAATTATTTTCTTAAAGAGAAGTATGAAATTATATATCTCTCATTAATTTTGTATTATCATTTAACAATTTGCCTTCCAGAAAATTCTGCCAGTAGCAGAAACTTACCTTCCCATTCTGTTGGGATATCCCCTGCTTCATAGTCTACTTCTTTTTTATTTGGTGCCTCTACAATCCTTTTCTCTCGAATAGTTTGTCCTGTAAGAAAAGGAATTAATACATCTTTTAATGAACCTATGACATAATAGTATATGTACTATCTTCCCTTTGAAAATGCATATCCCTTCATATGGTTAAAGAATTAAGTTGCAAAAAAATAATATATTCTATTTAGGATTATACATTAGAAAAGGCAATTTCTAAACAATTAGAAAACTATTTTTTCTACCATAGTATATAAAATTAATTTTGGTAGAATACACCCACATTTTATGTAAAGAAAAAGAATAACCAGTTGATCCTGCAGGGCTGGATCTAATAAAAACATCTGAATAATGTATAATGCCTTCAAACTCACAAGAATGTATTTCAGAGGTGCCAACAGCTGCTGTGACTACTCACGATAGACCGTAAGACCTTACTTCCACTCTTTACCCATACTACATTGGAAAACACAGGGAACCAAGCCATGAGTTGGATTCTGTGGAAAAAAACTGGTAAGCCTCAAGTATGGTGTTTCAAGTGAGAGATCAACATAAAGAGTGGGATGGTAGCAATATAGAAACAGGAAAGCAGAGAGCATAATAAAAATGCTAACAAAGATCAACAATGGGACAGAAATGCCTACATTCCTCAAAAATAAAAAGTTGATCCATTCCCACTTTTCTAAGGAATCTCCACACTGATCTCCAAAGTAGCTGAACTAGTTTGCACTCCCACCAACAGGGGAAACCTCAACAAAGCTAGAATGGAAGGGCAGGAGAGGAAGAAGGCCGAGGTTGATTAATGGAGGAGCTACATTCAAATATGCATATAAGTATGAATGTAGCATGGTCAACCTAAACACATGTCATTGTTGGGAGGGGGGAAGAGGAAATAGAGGGGAGAGGGCACCAAGCACAGTCTGAATGTATGCTATTTTCAATATGATCCACATGAAAATAAAAAATAGATAAAAGGTTGATTAGTACCTATTTTAAGTTCTGATAAAACTATCTATCATTTCCTTGTTTTTAGAAAGTCTTATTATATCTTCAAATCAGTTTTGTCAAAATGATGGCTTCAAAATATTTCAGGTCACTCACTAAGAAATAGGAGTCAGGATTTGAACACAGGTCTTTATACTCCAGCTTCTGATACTTAATCACTAAATTATATTGTCAGTCTTTAAGACATCCACAAATGTTATATCTATTGACTACTAAAATATAAGAGCTAAGCTAAAAGCAGAAGAAACTGCTATTTTTAAGAAAATTAAAAATGAGTTTATATCTTTTTTATTTTATTGTGGTACTGGAGATGGAACCCACCTCTGAGCTATACTCCCACACCTATTTTATATTTTATTTGGAAACAGGGTCTCACTAAGTTGCTGAGAGACTCACTAGGTAGATGAGAATGGCTTCGAACCTGTGTGATCCTCCTGTCTCAGCCTCCCAAGTACTGGGATTACAAGCATGTGCCACCACACCTGGCATAAGATATATCTCTTTAAAAAATAAAAACCATAGCTGGGTTTGGTGTCTCATGCTTGTAATCCTAGTATTTGCAAGGCTGAGACAGGAGGACCATAGGTTTGCAGCCAGCCTCACCTACTTAGTGAGGCTCCCCACAACTTAGTGAGACCCTGTTTCAAGTAAAGGATAAAAAATAGGGCTGGGGATATAGGTTAGAGGGTTTAATCCCCAGTACCTCAAAAAATAAAATAAAATAATAAAAATTCCTCTCATTAGAGTATTTTCAGAACATAGGAAACACAGTTCAAATAATTTAACATACCAATCCTAAAACAATCAATATTCACTAAACATTCACTGAAGGAATTCTGAAAAATACAAAAATTGTAAAGGAATAAAATTAATCTATAACCCTACCACCTAAATTATCCTATTATTAACACTTTACACATTGTATATACACAGATACATACACATATATTTATAAAGTTAAAGTAATATATTTTTCTTGCCACACAGAAAATACTTAACTTCTCATGTCATTATTTAATATCTTAAAATCAATATTCAGTTTCTCAAAATGTTCTGATATTCTGAAAAAAAGGAAGTTCCTGTAAAAGTCTGTTAACATTTCTTTTGTTCAAGTGTGTTTTAAAATGTAAGGACAAAAATAAAAGACTTTGCTTCTTTGAGAATGCAAAATAAAGCAAGTTAAAAGAAGACTAAAGGAAAATGTATGTCATTTAAAGAATGTGTATCAGGTATGTCATGCAAAGTAAATTTTACAAATTAAGAACAGAAATTTAAGATCAGAGGAGGAAGAGTTGTAAAGTTCAGTGACCCAGTTAATATCCTGGTCGTCAAAGGAATTCTTTGAGAGTTTTAACTCCATCATGGAAAAAATATTTCCCCCACCCTCCTCACCCCTCCATTTTTTTTTCTTGTTTCTGACCTAAAAGAAAAGAAGATGAAGAAATACTGGGGATAGAAAAAAATGCTTTGAGGAATTTCGGTTACCAGGTATGTACCTTCCAGAGGAAAATAGGTTCCTTAAAGATTCCAAGCCCTATTGGTGGAGGGAGAAAGCCCAGGTATCCTTTATTCTCAGATCAATTATGTCAGAGGTTAACTGGATATGTAAAAGCATAAAATAATGGTAAGCTTTTTTCTAAAATTTTCTGTTTTAAAAAATACAGTTATTTTTGGTAAAAAAAAAAAGGAAAAGAAAAGAAATACACTGGGCCCTCCCTATAGCCATGGTTTCTGTGACCACAGATTCAAACAACTGATTAAAAATACTAAAAAACAAAACTGTATCTGTACTGAACATGTACAGACTTTTTCTTGTCATTATTTTCTAAGCAACAGTATAACAACTATTTATATAGCATTTATATCATGCTAGATATTATAAGTAATTTAGAGATGTTTTAAAGTACATGAGAGGCTGTGCTTGGGTCATATGCAAATATTATGCCATTTTATAAAAGAGACTAAGCATTTGCAGATCTTGGCATCTGCAATAGGTTTTGGAACCAGTTCCCCATGAATACTGAGAGAAGACTATAGTTTTTATATTAAAATATAATGGATTTGTTGTCCTCTTTAAACAATAAGCTTAAAATTCCCATTTGAGTTTTAATATAAGTATAAATACATATACCATAAAAAAGTTTAATTTTAACAACTCTGACGAGTTTAAAGTGATTCTGAGACCAAAATGTTAAGAACTATCTACACCACTGGGGGAAAAAAGGAATCTAAAAAGCCATAGGACTAAGGATAGACAGATGGACAAATAAATTGAAGAGATGAAAGCACTCTTGTCTACTACAATGCTAAATAGTAAATATGAAAAAAGTGTCATGGCTGAAAAAATTATTTTATAACCATCATGGTAAAAACTGGTTCTGGTAGGAATTATTACTGGAGATGGGGATGTAGATAGTTGGTAGAATACTTGCATTGGGTCTGGAGGCCCTGCATTTGATCCTCAACATTGCCACACACACAAAAATAGAATTAGTAATGAAAGGGGATTATCTTTGTTTTTATTTGGAAATAATTTCCTCTGCCTCTGCATATTGTGTGTGTGTTACACATATAGAGTTGAACAAGGCCCTGGACAACAATAAAATAAAATAAGATGAAAATAAAAATGGAATAAGACATAATTTTAAAACATAGCTGTGTTCTATGCAACAAAGAAAAGCTTCAAGAATCTAAAGAGAGCTTACAGACTCTCTTAGCTGGCTACTTCTCTGATAGAGGACTAATATCTAGAATATAAAAAGAACTTAAAAGACAACACTAAAAATAACAAATAACCCAATCAAGAAATGAACAATTGAAGTAAACAGACATGTCAAAAAGAAGAAATATAAATGACCAATAAATATAAGAAGAAATGTTCAACATCATTCGCAATAATGGAGTTGTAAATCAAAACTACACTGAGATTCCATCTTAACCTCAATTCAAATGGCAATCATCAATAATACAAACAAAAATAAATACTGGTGAGGATGTGGGGCAATACTAATTCTTCTGCACTGTTGATGGGCTTGGAAATTAGTGTAGATCAGATCTTCACTCTGATCTACAGCAATGTAGATCAGAGTGAAGATCCTTCAGAAATGTGGGATGGACCCACCATACAATCCAGCTATACAACTTCTGGTTATCTTTCCAAAGGGATTTAAATCAGAATATTACAGTAATACATACACATCCATGTTCAGAGCAGAACTGACAATAACCAGATCATGGAAGCAAACTAGATGTCCATCAACAGAAAAATGGATTATGAAAATATGGACTATACACACAATGGAATCCTATGCAGTAATGAAGAATTATGTCACTAGCAGGAAAATGGATGAACCTGGAGAATATTATATTAACTGAGATGAATCAGTCACAGAAAATGAAGGGTCATATGTATTTTCTCATGTGTGGAAGCTAGGGAGTAATTAGAATACAAGAAAGATTTGTTAGATAAAGTAGGAGAAACCCCAGTGGAGTGATGAAGGAGATCTAGGAAAAAATGTGGGGGGAGAATTAATGAAACACTTGCATTGATGTTATTTACATATGTGAAATTATCAATGCCTATCTCAATATCATGTGTAGAGAAGGGATGAGGGAGTAGGTAGAGGACCTAGGGGGAAGCTCACCAAGTGCTGTGTGCATGTATGTCCCTATCACTTTGAACTACATTATGATGTGAGATTACAATGCTCCAATAAAAGTATATTAGAAAATATGGCTGGGTTAACAATTATAAGATTATTGTTATTACCTACAGGTAGTGCTTTCTTAGGGTGAGTAAGACTGGTGCACACGGCAGGAGATACCAATGGTCCTCAAGAATAAGAGGGCCACCAACTCAGGCAACTTTTTCCCAAGACCATTGCTCCTTCTCTTATGTATCCAGACAACCAGGGCAGGTATTTTGGCAGTCTTTTAAATTTCAGAGCTTCTGAAATCCTATATATGAAAGGGATTTTTCTTCTACCACTATGAAATCAAAGTTAGAAGGCTACTTTGGCTGTGACCCACAATTAAACACAAACCTCAGTGAGAGTTTTTAACCAGTTGTCTACTTCCAGCCTAACAGTTCCTACTAGTACAGCAACATTATGTGGAAGCCAGAAGTAAGTGTGTATGTGTGTGTGTGTGTGTGTGTGTGTGTGTGTGTGTGTGTGTGTGTGTGTGTTTTGGGGACCAGGTCTAAGTCAGGCGTGGTGATGAATGCTCTTAATTCCAGTAATTGGGAGGCTGAGATAGGAGGATCTCAGGTTCACAGATAGCCTCAGCTACTTAGGCCCTGGGCAATTTAGAGAGACTTGTTTCGAAACAAAGAATAAAAAATAGGGCTGGCCGGGGGTCTGGGGGTGTAACTAGGAGGTAGAATGCCCTGGGTTCCACCCCCCACCCCCTACCCCCCCCAACCCCCAGTACTGGGGAAAAAAAAAAGGTCTCTAGCTAGGTTGCAGACAAGTCTTGCTGAATTGCTGAGGCTGGCTGCAAACCTGTGATCCTCCTCCTAGCGTGTCTCAGCCTCCTAGCGTGTCTCAGCCTCCTAGTGTGTGCCACCACAAAAGAGGTGACATTTTGAGGATTGCTGCTCCCTTGTAAATAGCAAGTTTTAGGTCTTTGACAGAAGGTCCTGGCTTAGAGCAATGGTGATGAAGTAGGCAGGATGATCAGGGTATGATCTTTCGTGTCTGACTTTTGGTCCCTTACCTAAGTGGCAGTAAGCAGTACAGTCATGTGATAATTCTAAATATAAAAGACCAGAGCTGAGCGTGGTGGTGCACGCTTGTAATCCCAGCATTCGGGAAGCTGAGACCCGAGGATCGCAGTTTGCAGACAACCACAGCTACTTAGTGAGGCCTTCTGCAACTCAGTGAGGCCTGGTTTCAAAATAAAGAATCAAAAATAGGGCAGTGGATGTAGCTCGGAGGTCGAATGCTCCTGAGTTCCATCCCCAGACCTGCAAAAAAAAAAAAAAAAAAAAAAGACCAGCCAGGCATGGTGAAGCACGCTTGTTATCCCCGCGCTTGGGAGGTTGAGGCAGGAGGATCACACAGGTTTAAAGCCAGCCTCAGCTACTTAATGAGGCTCTCAGCAACTTATGAGACCCTGTTTCTAAAAATATTATAAAAATAGGTCTGGGAGTATATCCTGGAGGTAGAAACAGAAAGTCCCTGGGTTCCACCCCCAGTGCTACCATAAATAAATAAATAAATAAATAAATAAATAAATAAATAAATAAATAAATAAATCCCAAGTTCTGCACACAAAATAGAGGCTTAGAAGTGTCCATGCATAATGTATGAAAGTGAGGGCTACTGAAAACCAAGACCCATAACTACATGTATTAGATTTGCACTTTTAAACTTTGCTACTCTGAAGAATCGTAAGTAAAATGAATATGAATTATGAGTACCAAAATAGAAATTCGTACACTGAAAGCCATTTTTACACATGACTTAAGCATAATTTGACTGAAGTTACTCAGATGCAGCATCTTTTTATTAAGAGACTGCTATGTACCAGGCAATGTTTAGCTGCCTTTCATATTATATCTCTCATCTTTAAAACAACCTTTTACAGATTAGGAAAAAGAAGACTGGAGTAATTCACTTATCCAAATATATACAGGTGATTAAAGGAGTATAGCTGGCATTTTAATAAAAGCATTTTCCCGACTCCTAAGTGTAAGCTCTTTTCATTCAAGATTTTAAAATTAGCATTTACAACGCCGGTGTGTGGTATAATTACAGATATTCAATTAAGACTAACATTTTATTAATAACTATCATGATAAAGCTGCTATTTTCCCATAGTGATTAAATGAAGCACTCCTAAACTGGGCATGGTGGTGTATGCTTGTAATCCCAGTACTTAGGAGGCTGAGACAGGAGGATCGTGATTTGCAGAAAGCCTCAGCTACTTAGTGAGGCCCCCTGGAACTCAGTGAGATCCTGTTTCAAAATAAAGAATAAAAAATAGAACTGGGGATATAGCTTGGAGGTAGAATGCCTCTGGGTTCTACACCCAGTAACACACACACACACACACACACACACACACACACACACACACCCCGAAACACTCCTGCTTGGAAATGTGATGATTCTATAATTTGACAAAACCTACATATATTTATATGAATATGAAAGGCTATCTCAGTAGGTCTCATCAGGTAAAACCTTTTTTCTTAAGCAATTAAAGCGTCCTTAGTGATAAGCTTTTAGAATTTAAAAAACTGCTAACTAGTTCAATGGATTAGATAAAGGTTTATTAGATTCCCATAGTTACAGTTTCTCATAAGAAATATAAGCTTATTTTATGGTAGAAAATCTGAAATTACATAAAAATGCTTGGTTGCCAGGTGTGGTGGCACAGGCTTGTAATCCCAGCATTTGGGAGGTGGAGACTAGAGGATCGCGGTTTGCTGATAGCCTCTGCTACTTAGCAAGTCTCTTTGCAACTCAGTGAGAGAACCTGTTTCAAAAGATAAAAATAAAAAAGACTAATAGCATACTAATATTCTTTTCCTTAAACCTGGCTTCATTACTTTTTATTTATTTATTTTTATTTTTTATTTATTTTTTTGCGGGTCTGGGGATGGAACCCAGAGGCATTTGACCTCTGAGCTACACCCCCTGCCCTATTTTTTATTCTTTATTTTGAAACAGGGTCTCACTAAGTTGCAGAGGGCCTCACTAAGTAGCTGAGGCTGTCCTCAAACTGTGATCCTCCAGTCTCAGCCTCCCAAATGCTGGGATTACAAGCATGCGCCACCATGCCCAGCTACATTTTAAAAGTCATAAATAAGCTGAGCGTGGTGGTACACACTTGTAATCCCATCATTTGGGAGGTTGAGACAGGAGGATCATGGTTCACAGACAGCCTCAACTACTTAATGAGGACCTTTGCAACTTAGTGAGACCCTGTTTCAAAATAAAGAATAAAAAAATAGAGCTGAGGGTGTAGCTCGGAGGTGGCATGTCCCTGGGGTTCCATCTCCAGTATCAAAAAAAAGTCATAAATAAAATTTAAATCTGAAATGACATATGAAGAACATTAAAATTTGAGAAAAAATGAAGTTATTGCAAATCTGTGTATGTTCCCCAGAGATAATACACTATTTATTATTAATCCTCCCTGGCTCCAATGAGGTTTTCCTCCATTATCTGGAGTCCCTCTAGTATCCTAATTACTCCCTAGCTTGCACACATTAGAGAAAACATATGACCCTTTACTTTCTGTGACTGGCTAATCTCACTTAACATAATGTTCTCTAGGTCCTTCCATTTTTATACAAATGAGATCATTTTGTTCTTCAGTGCTGAGAAGAAGTCCATTGGTGGATAATGTTATATTTACTAAAAACATGTTATTCAATCAACAAATATACAAAAATCTACTGTACTCATTTAGGCAAATTTACAATAAAAGTTAAACAAGTTTTCTAATATTCCTAAGCCAAGCATATAAGTCTTAGGAATGTCTACCATTTTACTTCATTTACTTTCTTACCATTATAATGGTAAGAAATACTGAAAATAATGTTTTTGTTTTATTTTGTTTTGTTTTTTGCGGGTCTGGGGATGGAACCCAGGGGCATTCGACCTCTGAGCTACACCCCCTGCCCTATTTTTTTATTCTTTATTTTGAAACCGGGTCTCACTGAGTTGCAGAGAGCTTCACTAAGTAGCTGAGGCTGTCCGCAAACCGCGATCCTCCAGGTCTCAGCCTCCCGAATGCTGGGATTACAAGCGTGCGCCACCACGCCCAGCGAAAATAATGTTTTTTAAAATAAAAAATCTTGATCATTTATTTTTCAAACCACAAAAAATTTCTGATCCCCTGAAAAAGTACATATGCTATTATGTTGATCTTGCCCTCAAAGTGGTGGCACACACTTGTAATACCAGTGCTTGGGAAGCTGAGACAGGAGGATCAGACAGGTTCGAAGCCAGCCTTATATACTTAGTGAGGCTCTCAGCAATTTAGTGTGACCCTGTTTTCAAATAAAGTATAAAAATAGGTCTGGGAGTATAGCCAGGAGGTAGAAAAGCCCCTGGGTTCCACCCTCAGTACCACACACACATAAAAAAAGAAGATCCAAATGATAAATTCACAACAATTTATAGTTAATGAAATGTGTTCACTCTGAAGAAATAAAAGAGAATCAGCCATTTCAAGTTTTTATTAAAGTGTAGGAATCAGTTTTTGAAAGTTTCTATTCACTTAATATATTCTATACTTCTCTTTAAAGCTAAATTTCTAATGTATAAAGTTGAGACTGTTTATAGTTGAGAATTTGAATACTTAACAAAATATCACAAGAAATTAACATTAGGTAATTCTGCAATAAATAAATCTGAATTATGACATGTCTTAAATACATAAAGAAAGGGAAGATAAATTTTTAAAGCCAAATTAAATAGCCTCTAAGATATATCATATAGAAATTCCAGTTTTTTGCCGGTCGTGGTGACTTATGCTTGTAATCCCTGCACTTGAGAGGCAGATACAGGAGGATCACGCTGGTTCGAACAGCCTCGCTGGCTTAAGAGACCCTGTTTCCAAAAATAAAAAAGTATAAAATAGGTCTGGGAGTATATCCTGGAGGAAGAAGGGCTTCCAGGAACCCCAGTACCACCAAAAAAAAAAAAAAAAAAAAAAAAATCCAGTTTTTAAAGATTTTTAAAATAAGAGGAAATTTATGAAATTTATGACTGTGATTGAAAATCTTCATTTTTAAGGACACTTTCTAACTAAAACAAACAAACTCCAATCTGTATATGCTTAATATAAAGGGCATTTACATTTTTTTCTCTCAAGGTCAGCAAACACTGAAAGTGAGATATAAACCAGTATAATAATGCCAGGTGTGGGGTGCATATCAGCAATCCCAATACCTGGGAGGCTGAGACAAGAGGCAGGTTCAAGGTCAGTCTCAGAAACAAGTGAGGCTCTAAGCAATTCTGGGAGACCCTATTTCAAAATGAAAAGGGTTCGTGGGGTAGTTTGGAGGCAGAATGCTCCTGGCTTCAGCCTCTAGTACCATAAATAAATAAACAGCCTGCATGGTGGTGCACACCTGTAATTACAGACTTGGGAGGCTAACACAAGAAAATCTCAGCTTTGAGGAAAGCCTCAGCAACCTAGCAAGATCCTGTGTCAAAACAAAAAATAGCCGGGCGTGGTGGTGCATGCTTGTAATCCCCACACTTGGGAGGCGGAGACAGGAGGATTGCTCAAATTTGAAGTCAGCCTCACTGGCTTAAGAGACCCTGTTTCCAAATAAAAACATAAAATAGGTCTGGGAGTGTAGCCCGGAGGTAGAAGAGTTTCCAGGAACTCCAGTACCACCAAAAATAAATTAATTAATAAAAATAAATAAAAATACACCGGGCGTGGTGGCGCACGCTTGTAATCCCCGTGCTTGGGAGGCAGAGACAGGAGGATCACGCAGGTTCGAAGCCAGCCGTGCGCGCTGGTTTAGGAGACCCTGCTTCCAAATAAAAAATGTAAAAATAGGTCTGGGAGTATAGCCCGGAGGTAGAAGGGCTTCCAGGAACCCCAGTACCACCACCACCAAAAAAATAAAAATAAATAAAAATAAAAAGGGTTGGGGGTATGATTCAGAGGTAGAATGCTCCTGGGTTCAATTCCCAGTACAAATAAAATAAAAGAAAATAACAAAAAATAAAAGAGACCAGTATAACCAAGTTTTTGATTTTCACTTTCTAAATCCAACTTGAAACAATTTGGGCTGTCAATAGAGAGGCAAAAAGAGAAATGAAAGGAGTTAATAAAAAAACATGGCAGAAAATATTACGAATAGTTAGTTATAAAATTATAATACATATAAAGTTTGTGCTTAGTCTAAACTGTGTTTTTGGATTTGAAATGTGGTAGACAAGGCTTATTACTTATTTCTACACCCAAACAATTTCAGAGACTTTGACTTCTATATCCCACAGTTTTCACAGATATCAAGGACTCGTTTATCATAAATCATAAAAGAGTCATGAACTACACTGTTAGCTACTGTTACTAATTCACAGAATATATGACAGTTTTAAAATATGAACAGTTTAATAAAAATAGAGTGCATTCAATGGTGCATTGGTCTTAATTTTTTTAAATTGTACTTATTTATTTATTAATCCATGAAATTACTAATACCCTTCATTAATCTATTTAATTTAGTTAACCACCAGACATCATTTATCATTAATGAATAGAAAGCTATTCTGATACAAAAGAGATAACATAATCACCTAATGAAATATGATAGTCATCAGCATAATAGGAACTAAACTAGTATTTGTGAGCCAGATTCTTAAACACAAGAATTGAGTTCAGTTCATACCAAAAATGTTCACTATTTTAAAAATGTCTTTAATAGTTTAAATCTATAAAACTATATAAGGCGAGCTTCCATGGTCTAGAGCACCACCCACCTTTTCTCCCCTCCCCTCCCACTGACGTACCTCTTCACATTCCTTATAGCCTATTTCAGATCAAGTTTTGTACTCCTGAGGTTCTAAAATCCATCCATGAACGTAGATTGGCTCCCTAAACAAAACCAAGATCCATGAATGGCAGAAAGACCATCATGTATTTGCTTCTTTCCCTCCATTATCCTTCAAGAAGTTAGTCAAGCAAGCTATCACAAACGAGTACAGGTCCATACTCTAAGGAGGTATAAGCCAATTTCAGCTGCTGTCTAAAAATTAAGGCTGGATTCTGACTTAGGTTTCATTTCCAATGTGTACATAGAGTAAGTTCAGTAAGAAATCATTCACTTTGGACCTAGAAGTCCTTAGAGAAAAGAAGTCTGAATGGCAAGAGGATGATACTCTTCAATTCACTTATCCTCAGGAGGCATGTGTCACTAGACAGGCATTCTTAAGGTAGTCGGAGGCTGATCACAAGCAAGATAGTAAAGAAAATTTCAGCAACAGCAATTTATATATAGCACCAAATTATTTTAGGCATTGAACTTTCTCTGTGGTAAAACTTCACCTTGGCTAATAAGCAATAAAACTGGATGACATAATTTTATCTTTATTCTCTAGTACAGCTCACTGGTAAAAAGATATGCTAATAAATTCGATTCACCAAAAGGCAAGAGGTAGAAGCCTAAAAAGGAAAGGTTGGTCTCATTTTGCTTGTTTAGATTACAAAAATGATCACCAATCCTGCTATTTTTATCTACTTATTCCTTTTTTATTGACGCTCCAAAAGATAAAGATGACCAGAGTCACAAATAGTAAGACCTGCAACATGGTAACATTACTCTAAGGTAGAATCTCTAAAAATAGAATGCACATCAGAGTGGAATCAGCCTCTACTTAGAGGTGCCCTGATAATGCATAGCAGGATATTTACCCCCAAAAAAGAATAAACTGGACTTAAAAATTCTTTATTCTTAGTAATAAAAATAAATAACAAAACAATATTTTTCTTCCCTACTTCTGTTACTTCTTTATAAACTCCTGGGTCCAGAGATGTGTAATATAGTCTAACTTCATCAATATTATGTTAATATATTTTACTAATCAATGTTATCTGACTCATTTAGGAGATGAGCAATTATATTTATTGAGCAACAACAATGTATATTGTTCTATTAGATGTGATTTTTATTTTTTATTTCTTATAACCACGTGTATTTTTATAATTAGGGAAACTGTTTCTCAAATAATATCCATAGAGGTTCATACTGGCCCCCTGTTTTCCCTGCCTCTGTTGTTTCCCAACTCACTCTTTTTTTTTTTTTTTTCTTTTGGTACTGGGGATTGAACTCAGGGGCATTCTACTTCTGAGTAACAACCCTAGTCCTTTCTTTGCATTTTATTTTGAAATAGGATCTCAATAAACTGCTGAGGGTCTTGCTATTTCACTAAGACTGGTCTTGAACCTTCAATCCTCCTGTCTTAGCCTCCCACGTGCTGGGATTACAGGTGTATGTTGCTTCTGAATCTGCTCTTAGAAAATGTACGTGCAATAAGAGCCTCAAAATCTGACTCCACTTCTTTCTTCCCTGATTTTACTGTCTCCTTTCACTGTAATTTTATGCCTCGTCTTTGAGTCCTCAATCTCATGCCCTTTTTGGAAGAAGGAAGACAATGACCTCAACTCAAGTTTTTGTTTCATTTTATGCTGAGGATTGACCCCAGGGATAACAAATGCTAATTTTTTATTTACTTATTTTTGCTTGTGTGGTGCTAAAGATTGAGCCCAGGGGCATTCTAACTTGAAGCTAAACCCCAGTCCTGTTTATTTTTTATTTTGAAACAGGCTCTTGTTAAGTTGCAGAGGCTGGCCTTGAACCTGTAATCCTCTTAGATAGATGCTACTGCACCTGGCTATGCATGTTAAATCCTATAACACAATTTTATCATGCAACTCTGTCACTGTCCCTATACAAAACTCAATTTTCTGCAATATGTGTGTGTGTGTGTGTGTGTGTGTGTGTGTGCGTGTGTATACATGCTACAACATGGACAAACTTTGAGGACATTATACTAAGAAAAATGAACCCATCACAAAAAGACAATGACTTATATGAGGTACCTGGAGAAGTCAAGTTCATAAAGACTAAAAACAGCCTGGTAGGGGAGAAAGGGAATGAGAATAGTATTTTAGCACTGAAAGAGAAAAAAAATTCTAGAAATTGGCTGCACAGTAATATGAATATACTTACCATCGCTTAATTATAGATGTAGGCATGACTAAAATCGCAAATTTTATTTTATATGTATTTTACTGCAATTAAGAAAGTTAATAAATTCTAGAACAGTTAATAATCTCATCATTTCTTAAAACTCTTACAAACCAAGGGACGGAAACCTGCTCCAGTCATTTATTCAAAGACATTACATTAAGTTAAAAAAAAAATGTCTTCATTAAATGTTGTGGAACTGGACAGAGGCAATAATTGTATAACAACATAAATGAACTTAATGCCAGCATACAGTTCACTTAAAATGCATAATTTCATGTTGTGTGAATTTTACCTCAATTAACAAATGTCCTCATACATACTTGACATTTAAAGATGCTAACGACAAGTGCTAAAAGCATGAAGAGTTGTGGCTGGTTACAGCCAAGGACACTGAACTGAAAACTCATGAAAGCCTCACAACACAGAAAGGAATAAAATAGTAAAGTAACTGTTGCCAGTAAAGCATTTTACAGCAACAGGGAGACTGGAGTGTGTGAACTGATGTAACTTAGCACCACCACCAACAACTGAAACTACACATAAAAGGCAACAAGCCAATGATTCCAGGATCCTCTGACTTAGCAGATGCCTCAATTTATCAGGCCTTCAGAATTTGCTGACTTCTAGGAATCTGTCATGACAAAGGAAAACTCAGAGAGGCATGTCCATTCAGCTTGGATCCTTTATCTTGTGTATATCCCCTGTATCACTTGTTGGCAGTTTTCAGAGAAAGCTACAGATGATTGAAGAACAGCCATTTCTGAGCAGTGTATCCTTACTCAATCTTGAACCTGTACTTATGGCCTTGTCTCGTTTCAGGATGATAGTGCAAAGCATGTTCTGAGCTCTGAAAGCATTCATGATGTGTAGAGTGGGTGGGGACAGGTTATCTGTTGGCTGTGAAGCTGAAAACAGAAGAATCACATCTTGAAAAGTCAAAGTATGCCCAGACTAGAAACTTGAATATTATACGTGAGGCAACAGGGAACCAGTGACAAATATAATAAAACAATGAGTAACAGGTTCAAAAATATGTTTAAAAAATCAGTTAGTACCCAGGCGTGGTGGCGCACACTTGTAATCCCAGGATTTGAGGCTGAGACAGGATTGTCCTTTGTGTCCAGCCTCAGCTACTTAGTAAGGCCCTTTGCAACTCAGTGAAACCGTTTCAAAAAATTTAAAAAAAATTAGTTAAGCCAGGCATGGTGGTACCTCCCAGTACTTGGGAGGCTGAGACAGGAGGATCACAAGTTCACAGCCAGCCTCAGCTACTTAGTGAGGCTCTCTGCAACTTAGTAAGACCCTGTTTCAAAATAAAAGAATAAAATATTAGGCTGGAAGTATAGCTTAGAAGTAAAATGCCCAAGATTTAATCCCAGTACCACACACACACACAAAAAAAAAAAAAAAAGAAAAAGAAAAAGAAAAAAAAAATTCAGTTGGGTAAGCCAGGTGTGGTGATGCATGCCTATAATACCAGATAGAAAAACTGAGGTTGAGGCCAGCCTCAGCAACTTAGCAGGACCCTGTTTGAAAATAAAAATTAAAATAGGGCTGAAAGTATAGCTCAAAGGCAGAACTTCTCTGTGTTCAATCCAAAGTGCACACACACACACACACACACACACACACCAGTTGGATGGCAGTGTTGAGGATAAATTAGAAGAGGTAATCCTAATACTTGGGAGGCTGAGACAGGAGGGTTGCAGGTTCTAGGCCAGCCTCAGCAAATTAGTGAGACTCTGCAACTTACTGAGACTCTGTTTCAAAACTAAAAAATATAAAATAGGGCTGGAGATAGAGCTCAGAAGTAGAACGCCTGTGAGTTCAATCACCACCATGAAGGAAGGAAGGAAGGAAGGAAGGAAGGAAGGAAGGAAAAGGAATGAATGAATGTCTGGGATATAGCTCAGAGGTAGAATGCCCCTGGGTTCAATCCCCAGTAACACACACAAACAAACACATGGATACAGGCAAATGCACATGTACACACACACACAAAAAAAAAAAAAAAAAAAAGAAAAAAGAAAAAGAAAGTTTGGGGAACTTCCGGGAAGATGGCGACCAAGAAAAGCGGGGCTTAAGAGCCCTGCTAACAACCAATCTCCATTACCACAAAATCAGTGCCTTTCATAGCCAGAAAACACCATCACCAGAAACAAAAAAATCACCAGGCTCCAGAGAGAAAGCGGACTGAGAACAGAGCTCAGAGCCACGGAGGAGATAACCGGCCTCACGCCCGAGGACGCGGCAGCAGCGCCATACTGCCGGCAGCGGCAAATTCACCGGACGGCTACAGCAAGCCGAGGTGAGCCGCTGCGGAACAGCCAGGCGGGATTTCTCGCCACAGGTAAAATCTAAAGCTCCCAGTGGCTGAGCTCAGCACACGCCGCAGGGATTCAGGGTGGAAATCAAAACCAAGAAGAAATATGCCAGCCTCACGGCCGAGGGCGTGGCAGCGGCGCCATACTGCCACCAGCGGCAGCAGCAGAGAATTCACCGAATCCAGTATAGCTACATCTGGGTACTCAAGAACAGTGAGTCAAATTGCGGGCCACAGAGGAGAAATCCCAGTACTGTACTCCCTGGGACTTGACCCAGTGGGGAAGGGGCAGTGGCAGAGATATCACACCATAGCAGAACTTGCAACCTGGCACCCCCCACAGTCTAAAGCAGCCTCTATCCACTCTCTGGGTCGGAGACTCTGTGATACAACCCAGTAAAGGAGTAGTGGGGTCTGAGATACTACTGACTCGAGATCCAGAACACCTTAAGTGAAGTCATAGTGACCCAAGGGAAGAACCCAGAGAAGGCACAAACTTCCGAAATCATGGGAAAGAGGAATAATACTGGAGCAATGAATGCCCACAACCCCACAACATCAGAACCCGATAAAACAGAAAATCAGAGATTTCTAGAAGATCAAATCAGGAAAATAACTGTAGAAATAATAGAGGTGCTTCGAAAAGAACTCAGAGAGAGCCAAAAAGAGATAAAGGATGCAATTAATGAAGTAAAGGCCTCAATTCAAAGCACAAACAACCGATTAGACCACATGGAGAACAGAATCTCGCTCTTAGAAGATGATCATTCCAAAAATGAACGCATAGTTTCTAATCCAGAAAAAAATATCCAACAGCAGGAATCTGATATTGAAGAAATATGGGCCCATTTTAGAGAGCTAACCTAAGAATAATTGGAATAGAGGAGGGAAAAGAAAGTGAAACCAAAGGGATCAACAATCTCTTCAAGGAAGTAATAGCAGAAAATTTTCCAAACATAGAGCAAGAGGTCGATACACAGGTCCAGGAAACTTATAGAACTCCTTTTAGATAGGATCGGAGAAGAGGATCCCCACGCCACATAATTGTCAAAATGACCAATGTGGAAGCCAAGCAGAGAATCTTAAAGGCAACAAAAACAAAGGGCCAAGTGACATTCAGAGGCAAGCCAATTAGAATCACTCCAGACTTTCCAAACCAAGTCATGAGAGCCAGAAGGGCTTGGAGTAACATATTCCAAACTCTGAAAGAAAACAACTTCCAGCCAAAAATTTCCTACCCAGCAAAACTTTCTATCAAATTAGATGGAGAAATAAGAAGCTTCCATGACAAACAGAAACTGAAGGAATTTTTGTCTTCAAAACCAGCACTAGAGAAAATACTCAAAGAGATTAACTACAAAGAAGAAATAGGTAACACACACCAGAACCAGAGAAACAAGAGTTTCCATCCAACAGACAACTAAGATTAGTTATCTGTGGAGATTCATTACTTACGTTAGTCTTTTACCTATCTCTAAAGGGTATTGTTTGCCTTTATTGTTGTTAATTTTTAGGATTTCTAGTTGGAATATTAATATACCTTCAGATATAGCATTTGGAAATATTTTATCCCATTCTATTAGTAACTGTTAACTCTGTTTACATTGTCTTTGGATATACAATATTTTTTTCTATTTTTTAGGGAGTTTGTATACTCTTCTGTTGCCTGTGCCATTGAAATCATATCCAAGAAATCACTGCCAATTTCAGTGTTGTGAGGTTTTATGACCCAGATTTTCTTCTAAAAGTTTATAGTCTTAAGATTTATATTTAGGTCTTTTATCTATTTTGAGTTAATATTTGTATATGGGATTAGGTAAGGGTCCAATTTTATTCCTTTCCATGTAATTATTATGTTTCAACAATATTTAGTTAAAATATTATTATTTCTACCACCAAATGTTCGTGGAAACCTTGTCAAAAATAACTTGACAATATAGGGAAGAATTTAGCTCTAGGCTTGTATTTAACTCCAGTGGTTTATATATCTGCCTTTAGAATAGTACTACACTGTTTCAATTATTGTAGCTTTATATGGTTTGAAATCAGAAAATATATATCTTCTAGCTTTGTTCTTTTTCAAGATCGTTTTGGGTATCTAGAGTCCATATTCCATATTAGGATAGAGTTTTTTTCTGAAAAATAAATATATAAATATATGATAGTTTCACCTAAAAAAATAGAAAAAAATATTCTCTGGTAAGAAAGAAAGTAAAAAGAAATACTGAAATGTTATATTTAAGTCATCAAAAGCTTGGTATCAGACAAATGAAACTGTTATGTGAGATTATCATTTTTAAGTTTGGATAAATTGCTATAATACTAGATGTCAACCACTAAGCCAAGCATGGGAGGGAGGGATGGGGAGAGAATGGGGTGGGGATCGGGTGGGGGCTGACTGGGCGATGTGTGCATGTATGTCTACAAAAGTTTGTATCCCACTATGATGTATGAATACAGTGCACCAATAAAAAAAAAAAGTGAAAAAAAAAGAAAGTTTGGAATACTAGACTAGACTACCACAGTATTCCAGAGAGAAGTTTATAAGATGTAATGGGCTAAACTTTGTGATCAATTGGCTATAAGTTTTGAGACATGGTACTATGTGCTTTTATTCCTTTAATCCTCACTTTGAAGTTTAATTACTGTTCTCATTTTATAGATGAGAAATGTGAGGCTTGACTTAAGAAAAACACAGACCCAGGTCACATGTTGGTAGAAAAACTGAAATTTAAATGCTGCTTTGTCTGGCTCAAGAGCTTGTGCATGGACATTTTCTATTATTCTGTAGTGTCAACCAAAAGAGTTAAAATGCAATATATATAGAAAACCTACATTTGACTATACAGAATACTTCTTATCAACAACACCTTTAGCCTTGCTGGAGGATAAAAATTTATGTCTTATTCTTTAAATAGCTTTAATATTTGGTAAGATGCTAAATTACATGGACTAAAATCAACTTTAAACTGGAAGTAATGTCTTAGAAAAATATCTTCCTTAATCAAGGTAATCTTTGTACCAAGTAAAACTGGGCTTATAAAAAAATTACTATATCCTCTTGGGAAGTATTCATTAACATTTTAATAAAAAGATATATATATATACATATATATATATATATATATTGACTCAAATAGTATATAGTTAGAGGTATAATACACAGGGGTGTATATAATCTCTAAAACTGCCAAATTAAAATTCACTCTCTATGTTACAAAGAATAGAACACCTTGATATAAACTTAAAAGACTTAATTTTGTATACCAACATATATATATTTTATAAAATACTGTTATTGGTATTATAGTCTCACATCACAATGCAGTTCATACTGTTAGTGGCATGCATGCACACAGCACTTGGTGAGTTTTCCACCAGCTCCCTCCCTCCCTCCTAACTCCCTCCTTCCCCACACAGGGTATTGAGATATGTGCATAACATCATTGGGGGCATTCCTCCATTGATTCTCCCTTCCTGCCCTCCACATACTTTGGCCCCAACAGAGAGATGATGGGGATGGGTAGTTTTATCTTGTATGTCTATGTCAAAAACAACTTGAAGCACAACCATTATGCCTGAAAAAATGAACCCCGCTGTAAAGTCTTCTGCCACCACTCCCCTCTCCAACCACTCAAAACTTTGGTGTTTGCAAAGATGGTATTTTATATGGTTTGACTGCCTCTAGAAATAAGATGAGTAACAGCTAAATACAGAGAAGGACAGTACTCCTGTAAAATGTCTTCAGGGTGAAACCTAAATGTTATAAGAGGAACTCTGATTTGGGTATCTGTACTAAAAGCAACTTTGCTGGAATTGGAAAATAAGGTTATTAGGCCAGGTATAATGGCTTGAGAGAGCTGCCTATGAGACAGCTTTCAACAATACTAGCCTCTTACTGAATATTTTAAAATATTTCCACAAACCCTATTCAAAGGCAAATATGTTTGCTCAATAAGAGTTTTAATTTTACAATTCTAATGTTTCTTTGTTCACTTCATAAAAAAACTTACATGCCTTCAAAATAGTTCAGAGTATCCTATCTGATTTAAGAGCTGCCACATTTTTAACTCAATCTCCATTAAAAACAGTTTAGTCTTATTTAAGAGCTAATGCT
Organism: Muscardinus avellanarius; assembly: GCF_963383645.1. Classification (NCBI taxonomy): domain Eukaryota; kingdom Metazoa; phylum Chordata; class Mammalia; order Rodentia; family Gliridae; genus Muscardinus; species Muscardinus avellanarius. Next base: position 50,416,301 of record NC_137786.1, on the reverse strand, counting down.
AAGATACAAAAATAATTTGAGAACTAGGTTATTTGGCAGGAAGTGATATAACTATTTTTCTTGATTTGAAAGGGATAAAGAAGCAAACATATCTCCTTAGAAAAAGCCATCCAAACCTAATTTTAAATCTCTCCAAATTACAAAAGGAAGAAAAAGCCAAGGGAATGAAATTTTAAACATAGGTCCAACACATATCGGGACTTGAAAAAAATATTAGTCACTCGATATTATTCAGAGATACACTTAAATTTGTGATATGGAATAGATGGAATAGAAATAGATTTATTAATCAATAATGAGGTAATTTTGAAGGTGAAAATGTGAAAAGAAACAAGTCCATCTTGAATTTTTCACTTTATATTTAATAAATTACCTTGAAAGCAAACCTTCTTTATTCTTTTATTACATCTGCCATGAAAATAAGAACTACAAAATCACTGATAAGTGGCTAGAAAGGCTTTACTTTCTCTGTAGTAAAGTATATACCCTCACATCAATGTCCCTTAAAGTAACTACTCGCACACCTGGCTTCACTCAAACATCTCATTTTACTCCTTTTACTTTTCCCAAGTTTAATATCTTAGTAGGGAACCCTACTGTTATATTATTCTGGGAATAGTTGGATTTTTTTTTTCTTTTTTACTTGTGGGCTCTGTGGCAGATTATGATCCTACCTGACAGAGACAAGATTCTTATCATAGTTTAAACATTATGAAGCATCAGAAAGAAGAAAATGATTGTTCAAGCCTTGAGGTCCAGAATTAGTATGCACCCAGGACAGACAACCATGGGATTTTTCAAAAAATTATTACTGCACCTGGATGTGGTGGCACACGCCTATATCTCAGTACTTGGGAAGCTGAGACAGGAGTATCATAGGTTTGAGGCCAGTCTCAGAAATTTAGTGAGACCCTGTTTCAAAATAAAAAAATAAAAGAGGATGGGGGTAGAGCTTGGAGGGAGATTGCCCTTAAGTTCTATCCTGAGTACCAAAAACAAAATTATTACTGCATAGGCAATTGATTAGGAACATAGATTCGGAACCTAGACCACCTGGTTTTGAAATCTACCAGCTTATATTCTTTAGTATTACTTAACTTTCTGGTGCCCAAGAATTTTTACTTATAAAATAGAAAAAATAAGATAAAATATGATCACAGGATACTACTATATAATATGAAGAATCCTGTTTGCACTTGGTAAACACTACATGTGTTCACTTTGTATTACTAGTTTGCACTGGTGCTCACCCTAGAGTGGGACAGTAGCGAGGCCATCAATGTCAGGTTCTGACCATACAGAGTAAGACCATGTTTAAATGTAGCAATTCTGCTGGTATATGGCAGTGGTGGGAAGAGGAAATCCTGATGCTCTAAGTTCAGGTTAGCCCTAGCACCCCGGGTAACAGGCATACCTCCGCCTGGCTGTGTGGCCAAAGGATGTAACAAAATGATCTGCCAAGGAGATTAGTCCAAATTAAAGGGGTCACCAAGACAACAAAAGGCTTCTCCTTCAATTACAGGTCTAAGTTTTAGGAGGGAAGAATGGCTGCAGGGGGTGGAATTGGGACAATAACCACCCCACCCCAGGGCCTGCTGCCCAGGATGGTCTCCAGCCTCTGCTCCCCAAGTTCCAGAACAGTGCTCCTTGGCCCTTCCAGCTGCAGCTCAGCCTATTAATCCAAGCTGTAAACCTTGCATACATGGTCTTAATCCTGCAGGCCTGCAGATCTAAGGTATGGCTTCTTCTACCTAGATTTATTTTTCTTTTTTTCCTTACCTAGATTTCAAAGGACTTTCAGGTGGCTTGGGGGTCCAGGCAAGGACTTGTAAAAGGAACAGAGCCATTGCAGAGCCCCTACTCAGGCAATGCTGAGTGGGAAAGTGGGGTTGAAGCTGCCACAGAGAATTCTCCACCCAAGACAATGTCTAGTGGATCAGCAGTCACGGGCAATCACTGACATTTCAGAACTGAACAGAGCTTTCAGTGTGCAAGGTCTGCCCAGGAGAGCAGCAATGGCAATGTGTCAGCCTGAGAGCTGGAGCGTGGGCTGAAACCAGCAAAGATGTGGGCGTGGGGCCCAACCCCTGCCAATGTGCACAGGAAGTGGGATATGGGGTCAGGAAAGATGATTCTGGAGCTTTATGACTAAACATGGTTTTCTCTATTGGGCTTTGGACTGACATGAGGATATTACTCCTTTCTTCTTGGTTATTTCTCCATTTTGGAATGGGAATGTCTACTTATGCCAGTCCTACCACTGTGTGTGTGTGTTGAACTGACACATCAACTATGATATAGGACACCAGAAATTGCTTCTTCTATTTAATTGTACCTGTCTACCTGTTAAACATTCACTCCATCCCTTTTCCCTCATATTCTTTCCAGGTTCTCATAAATAGTATTCAACTCTCCACTTCTTATAAATTAACTTTTTATTTTTTTATTATTTTGTGGTACTAGGTATGGAACCTAGGGGCTTTTCTACCTCCAGGCTATTCTCCCAAACCTATTTTATACTTTATTTGGAAACAGGGTCTCACTAAGTTGCTGAGAGCTTCACTCAGTAGCTGAGGCTGGCTTTGAACCTGTGAGACCCTCCTGTCTCAGCCTCCCAAGCACTGGGATTATAAGCATGAGCCACCACGCCCAGCTATAATTAACTTTTTAGCTTTTATATATAAGAAAATGGGGTATTTGTCTTTCTGTGCCTGATTTAGCTCACTTAACACAATATCTTTTAGTTCCATCTTGTTGAAAATGACAGAATTTTTTATGACTAAATAATATTTCGTATACATATACACACACATTTTCTCTATCCATTCATCCACTAATGAACAATTACTCTGACATTATATCTTGGCTATTATAGTGCTCCAACAAACACAAGAATGCAGATATTTCTTCAACACACTGATTTCAATCCCTTTGGATATATATCCAATAGCAAGACTGATGGGCTTATATGGTAGTTATATGTCTAGTTTTTTGAGGAAACTCCAAATGGATGTACTAATTTATATTCCCACCAATGGTATATAGGAGACTGAACTTTTCAGCCAGTGCCAGAGCAAGTTACTGAATATATTTTGCATGTGGGAAGAACATAAATTTGGGGAGCCAAATAATGGTTTGAATGTGCCCCTCAAAAGTTTATGTGTTGAAAACTTAATCTCAAAATTTGTTAAGACTATTTCAAAACAAGTCCTTTCTGATGAGGTCATGCTAGTTGGCCTTCTATGATGGCATTAGTGGACTGATAAGGACAGGGAGAGATATGCAAGCTAGCACACTTGCTCTATCTCACCATGTGACACCCTCTGCCATGTTGTCAGGTAGTAAGAAGGTCCTGACCAGATGCCAGCACCATGCTTCTTCATTAAACTCAATTATTTACAAATTACTTGATCTGAGGCATGCTGTTATAGCAATCAAAAAATGGACTAAGATATGATTTAAACACTTGTTAAAAGACTTACAAATGGCAATGAGGATATACAAAAGCTCAGCATTGCTAATCATTAGGAAAATATAAATTAAAATCACATTGAGATAACACTTTATACCTGTTAGAATGGTTGTCAAAATAACAAAACATAAATGTTGTCATGGAGGTAGAGAAAAGAAACCCTTGGTATACTACAGGTGGGAAAGCACATCAGTATAGCTGTTATGAAAAACAGTATGGAGGTTCCTCTAAAAACTAGAAGTACCATATGATCCCGCAATCTAACTACTGAGCATCCAAAGGAAATGAAGTCAGTGTGTTAAAAAAAATCTGCACTCCCATGTTCACTGCACTATACACAACTGCAAGGTAAGGAGAAAGCCTAAGTGTCTATCGACATATTAGATACACAGACAGACAGACAGACAGACAATAAAGTCTGGAAAATGTGGCATACATCCACAGTGGTATGCAGTCATAAAAAAAGATAAAATCTTGTTGTAGGCAACAACTTGGATGAACCTGGAGGACAATATGTTAAGTGAAATCAGCCAGGCACAGAAAAACAAATACATGATCTTATTTTTATGAGTTGTAAAAAAAAAAATCTGAATCACAGAAAACAGAGTAAGATGGTGGTTACCAAAGGTTGAAGGGTTATAGTTTGGATAGAAGTATCAGCCAAAGATTCAAGTGTTGAAGGCTTGGTCCCCTGTATAGCAAAGTTCTGAGGTAGAAGTTTGGGGAAGTGACCAAGTAACAAGGGCTCTGACTGTCCCAGTGGATTAATGATTTGATAGTAATAACAGGAGATGGTTAACATGTGGAGGTGAGGCCTAGTTGGAGGAAGTAGGTCTCAGGGGGTAGCCTTGAAGGCTGTGTCTTGTCCCTGGCCCCTTCCTCACTCTCGGCTTCCTGGCTACCTTGCAATGAGCAGCTCTCCTCTCTCTCCATGCTCTTAGGTCAAGATGTTCTGCCTTTTGTCAAGTCCAAAGCAATGGAACAGGTCATCCATGGACTGAAACCTCTGAAACCATGAGCCAAAATAAATGTGTGCGTGCGTGTGTGTGTGTGTGTGTGTGTGTGTGTGTGTGTGTGTGTATACGTACGTACGTACGTACATACGTACGTACTTGGTTTACCTTGAACCTGTGATCTTCCTGTATCAACCTCACAAGTATTAGGATTACAGGTGTGCACCACTATGCTCACTGAAATCTTTCCTGTATAAGTTGTTTTTGTCAGGTATTTTGGTCATCGTGATAGAAATTTTACTAACACAGATTTTTAAATTATCCAAACAGCTGTCAATCAAAATTACTATCTTACTAAGTGAAAAGATCTACAAAACCTCACTTTCCCAAAATGTTATATAAGTGAGATCATATAGTATGTAGCCTCTTTCCACTGGCTTTTTTTCCTTTGGTAATATGTACTTAAGGTTTTTCCATACCTTTTTATGGCTTTATAGCTCATTTCTTTTTGGTTCTGAATAATATGCCACTGAGACCCTCAGCAACTTAGCCAGACACTGTTTCATAAAAAAGGGCTGGGGGCTGAGGGTATAGCTCAGAGGCTTCATAATGCTGCTGGATTCAATCCTCAGTACCAAAGAAAATAAAACAAAACCCCAAAACCCATAAAATATACGATGACATATAAGGAAAAAACTTTCTATCTTCTGAGTTGCTATCTCTGAACACACACAATGGGAAACACCATTTTATTAGTTATCCTTCTACAGATTACTTTTATACACAAACACTCACACACATGCATACACTACCTTCTTTGGTTTTTCCACTAGTGACTTATTCTAAAAACCATTCTGTATTTCTTCCTTTCAATGTAACAATACATATTGGTTTTTCATATTGATACATAAAGCATATCCTCATTATGTTTTTTATAGCTATGTCAATTGTGTATATGTGCCATAATTTATGCAACTGGTCTTCTATAAGTGAGCACTTGGGTTTAGAAGCAATTAAATTACCACTATGAAATTACTTGTTTATAACAGGCCAACAAATTTTTAACACTAGTTAAATAATTTATGGTTAAAATGGTCCTAACAAAACTACTGTGTTAATTCAAGTATTTAGAATTATAGTTTTAAGACCAAAAGTACAAATATATTTCAGAAAAAGACTCCAGCATATTAGTGACAAATACACTTGGCCAACCTGGATATTTAATTTGGGTTTATTATGGATATGTCAGGGAAGCTGTCAAGATTTAAGGAGCATACCTGGTTTGCCCATGGCTTCCACAGGGATTTTTATTTTGATTCATGGCATGTGAAAGCATTATTGGAAAGCAGAAAGAAAATAATTATTAAGTGGTCCTTAAAATTTTTACTTTCCTCTAGAAAATATGGTGAATAAATATCTGGAAAGAATGTCATCTACCAACTAAATACAGTAACTCTTTTCTCCTTATTCAAAGATAATTTGAGTGTCTGCCCCTGGACATATAAAGACAACAATTACAAGTGATGTTATTTACCCAATTGGATAAACTGAATCCTGCTTATAATTCACAATTCATTATTTTCTCTAACTTACAAAATCACACATTTAAGTCTGCCAAATTTCAAATTTGGCATTCTTTTATTCCAGTGCTGGTCCATTTCCTGTAATAAATTAAACAACTAATATGTCTTGCCTACAGTCTCTCTAAGAAGGGTAAAAATTTAATAAAAACACTGGGAATCTTTTTTTTTTTTTTGTGGTACTGAGGGTGGAACCCAGGGGTTGTTCTACCTCCGGGCTATACTCTCAGACCTGTTTTATACTTTATTTAGAAACAGGGTCTCACTAAGTTGCTGAGAGCCTCACTAAGTAGCTGAGGCTGGCTTCAAACCTGTGCGATCCTCCTGTCTCAGCCTCCCAAGCACTAGGATTACAAGAGTATGCCACCACGCCCAGCAAAACACTGGGAATTTTAATATATTAAAATTCATAAAAAATTGGAATGGGTGAAAGCAACCTACAACCACCTCAGTCATTAGTGACTCTGTTGGTGATATTTTGACTCATGGATAAGAAATACGGGAAGCAATACTTTAAAACTACTTCAAAATGCTGGGTGTGGTGGGGCACACTTTTAATCCCAGTGCTTGGGAGGCAGAGACGGGAGGATTGCGCAGGTTTGAAGCCAGCCTCACTGGCTTGAGAGACCCTGTTTCCAAATAGAAAAGATAGAAATAATTGAAGTAAATGAAAAATGTTTACACTGAGACATAAGAATATTATTTAATAATCATTTTTCATATCTGAGAAATTTCAGGCAATCATTTATAAAGCCAACTCTATGATTTAAACATTGAAATTTCATATATCAATTTGGACATTACTTTTGAACATTAGTTCTTAATGTTACTTTATATATTTTTTCCTAAACTTTCAAATACTTTTTGTCTTTGAACTATTAATGTTAACATTTATAAAAAGATCCTTGCTTTAGACAGATGTTTGATAGTTAAGCAATTATTTTCAGCTGTGTTCTATAACATTAGAGCAAAATTGTGAAAAATTGAATATTTTCTGGAGATTACAGATTGGAAGGCCTTTAGGAGTTTCATTTACTTCAAAACCTCACTTTGGCTGGGTGTGGTGGCGCATGCTTGTAATCCTAGTATTTGGGAGACTGAGACTGGAGGATTGCAGTTCATGGACAGCCTCAGGTACTTAGTGAGACCCTGTTTCAAAATAAAGAATAAAAAATAGGGTAGAGGGTGTAGCTCAGAGGTTGAATGTCCCTGGGTTTCATCCCTAGACCCGAAAAAAAAAAAAAAAAAACCTCACTTTGGATCTTACCTTTCTATGAATGAGACATTAAACTGTTTCTATAGCTTTTTACTAACTCTAGAAGCCCAAGCCTGGTAATAATCTATAACTTTTTCCATAGAAAATACCCTATGACTATTTATACTCCATCTTCCTTAAATGTGCAGATTTAATTAAAATTAACATATTTATTCATAAAGACTCTATCTAGGAATATTAAAAATATGAATGCCCACACAATTATATGGTAATAAATATGTGAGGAATACTGAGTTATGTGTTCACTGTACAGAATGAGTATGACATGATTCTGTTTGCAAGGACTTCACTGTTTGGTGACAAATATGTCAAAATAAGCAGGAAAATAAAATTTATGAGAGAATGTTCAAAAATACTGACTATAATGCCTTCCTCGGGTTGCCATAACAAAGAACTAATAATTAGGTGGTAACAGAAAGTTACTGTGTCAGTCCTGAAAGTTAGAAATCTTCCATTATACCTCTGAGCTACTCTGCAGCCCTATTTGATTTTTTATTTTGAAACAAGATCTTGCTAAGTTGTTGACACTGACCTCGAACTTGAGATCTCTTACCTCAGATGCCCAGCTTCTTGTCTTCTCTTAAGGTAATAAGGACCAGTCACTGGACTTTTAAGGCCTACCCTCATCCAGTATGACTTCATCTTAATTTAGTTATGTGTATAAATACCTTATTTCCAAATAATTTCACTCTAGAGGTTTGAAGCAATGAATCCTGGGGGAATGCAACTCAATGCACTAAGCTGACCATGTGAGGAGATAAAACAAAATTTTAATAATACTGCCAGATTGTGTGAATTTCATATTCAAATGTTCTGCAACTTCTAAAAAGTCCTTCAAGCATTCAGTTAGGAATTATATAAACCTTCATTTCAACAAAGACCTGAGATGATTTTAATAGAATATCCTCAAGGTTCCAAAAAATTATTAGTGTGTGTGTGTGTGTGTGTGTGTGTGTGTGTGTTCTACTGGCAATTGAACCCAGTGGCATGCAACCTCCGAGGTACACCCCCAGCCTTATGTTATTTTTTATTTTGAAGAAGGGTCTTGCTAAGTTACTGAGAGTTTGCTAGGTTACTTGAGGCTGTCCTTAAACCTACAATCCTCCTGTCTCAGCTTCTCAAGTACTGGGCTTACAGATGTAGGTCACCATACCCAGCACTCTGATCTATATTAATGGCTCTTCAAAGATTAGCACATGGACTATTAAAAATAACAAAATAAGGATAACCTATTCCTGCTTGTCTGACAAACCTTAGGAGAATTAAGGGCAGAGGCGTTTTTTCTTTGATAAGGATAATCTATTCCTGCTTGTCTGACAAGCCTTAGGAGAATTAAGGGCAAAGGTGTTTTTTTCTTTGATAAGGCATCAATGAGACCCTATGGAGTTTACTAAGTATGATAATTTATTCTTGTCATAAAGAAAGAAAAACAACCATAATCACCAAAACACCAGCTATCATATCACCTGAGGGATTCTTAAAGACCTAGAGGTTCCTTGAATCACAGTCCCACAATCAATGATCAAAGGTAATAACAAAGGTAATAAAAAAGCAGAAGTTGTAACATTTCTCAATAGTATTTCTATGGATCTAATAATCATTTTCTAGGAGGCAGAAACATTTCTTTGAGTTTCTGGATTAAAAAAGAAGATATATGTTATAGTATTTGTGATTTTCAGCTATTTTTGAAAAGAACTATTAAATATTTGGTTTGTACGCTTTTAAAATGGCTGATACTCTTAAAATATCTGATACAGCTACTTCAAAAAACCTGAGTCTTAAAAACAAAAAAAAACATGAATCTTTAGAAAATATGCTTGGTACAAATAAGGTCTCTTCCCATCTCTTTTTTCAGTAGTAGTTTAAATAATGCAAGTACAAATGCCACTTCCTTAAATATCTGATGGGTCCTCAGCACTCTGGCATGTGGTAGCTTTGTCCCCAAGCCTTTTTTTTTTTTTTTGGCCTGTCAGCTGTGAGAAACAGTTTTCCACCAATTACTGTCACAATATGAATAAATTCAAAACTGAAAATATAAGCACTGAATATTTTCAGTAAATTTATCCCAAAACTATATTAAAACAATGATTTAGCATTTAAGCAAGGAATTTAGCAAATAATAAGGAAGAAACATCACATTATAACTTTGTCATCTATAAATAAAACCACAATATAAGAAGATTAAAAAAAACATACAAAGAAGAGCATGGGTAAGTGGAAGCGAGCATATGAGATGAGATGAAAATGTTATAGCTGCAAAGAGCAACAATCAAGAAATATGAACTCAGACACTGGTATAGAGTGACACCCCCTCTCCCTTTGGGGGATTAATTATGACTTAATTTTAAAAAGTTTTAAAAAGATTTGCTTAGCATTCACCTCTTCATCTAACACCAATCATTTTTAATATGTGGCTCTAAACAAGCATTAAGCAACTGACTCCTAACATGATTTTGGTTTGAAAGGTGTTAAGAAACAAGCTGTAAAAATAAGCAATATTTTTAGGTGATCACTTTTAGTAATACACCCAAATAAACAAGATAGTTGGCTCTTATTCTAAACTGGTCTGTGACAAAGTTCCTTTTGTGTGTGTGTGTGTGTGAAGGGGTGGATAATAAAAGGTCTGTGTTAGCTAAGCAGGGAGGTACATGCCTGTAATCCCAGCACTTGGGAGGCTGAGACAGGATGATCACAGGTTTTAGACCAGCTTCCAATTTCATGAGGCCCTCAGAAACTTAGTGTGACCCTGTTTCAAAATAAATAAAATAGTGCTGGGGCATAGTTCAGAGGTAGGATGCTCCTGAGTTCAATCCCAGTACCACAAAAAATAAAATAAAATGTCTGTGTTTATAGGTATGACAAATATACAGTTTGAGTTGACTATGTATATATTATCCCAATGGTCTGGTGGATTAACCTTATTTGGTCAGAACGCTGCTCTTCCAGTCTGAATTGCAATCAGTTTTGACACTGGTGTGAAGATTAAAAAAAAAAAATTTCCAAGATATATTTTTTAACTCATTTTCATTATAGGCATTATGTGCTAAACGTGACACACACCTATAATCCCAATACTAGGGAGGATGAACAGGATTGCAGTTTTGAGACTAGCATCAGCAATTTAGCAAGACCCTCAGCAACTTAGTGAGACTTTGTTTCAAAATAAGCTAAAATTTTAAAAAATTTAAAAAATAAAAAGGGTTGAGGGTGTAGTTCAAAGGCAGAATGCCCCTGGGATCAATCCCCAGTACATGAAAAAAAGGAGAGGTATTATGTTGCTTTCTGTGTACTTTCTCTCAGTCCGCTCAAATACTTTTAAAATACTATTTATTGATAGTCTATGCACATTATAGATTGCATTTTAAAATTCATACAGAGCTAGGGGCTTTGGGTCCGAAAGTCATCGTTTCTACCACCACTGACCTCTGCTTCTCTGTCTCTCCTTCCCTTCTTTCTTATCACCCATATTCAATCGATCTTCATCTGGCTGTCATTTCTTTCCAAGTACTCTTCATGACTGCATTTTTCATAGTTCAACTACTGCCTTTCACTTCAGACTAGTACTATGTAACTGCATCACTGCAGTAACCACCACCAAGACCATCGTCTGCACGCCTTCCATCTGGCCAGAATAATCTCCTAAAATACCCCTTAATCATGCCATAATACTTTCAGAACTATGCAAATGCTGCCCACTATCTACAGAACCACTTCCCAAAACATGTTTCACAGAATACAGAGTTTCACCAATTTTTGTTTTAATTTTAAAAGTGGGTAAAAAGAAATGGGGTAGATTCTGTTGCCAAGTAGTTACAGAAAATGTAATTTCTTTACAGCAAGATTTTTCAGAGCTTTTAGTAAACTAAATACACAAATAGTGTGCATATTTCATATAGTATGCACTTCAAAAATTTATTTTTCTGTGGAACCCTTTTATAATGGCACATCTTATAATCTATCACAGAACATTAGAACAGTTTTTAAAAAGCACAAATCCTCATCAAGGGAAACTATACTGGGAAAAGATCTTTAATTCCTCTGATAGGGGACTAATATCTAGAATAAGTAAGAGACTTAACATTTAAAAATCCAATCAAGAGTCAGGTGTGGTGGCACATGCTTGTAATCCCTGCGCTTGGGAGGGCATAGACAGGAAGATTGCGCAGGTTCAAAGCCAGCCTTGCTGGCTTAGGAGATCCTGTTTCCAAATAAACATATATAAAAAAAATAGGTGTCTGGGAGTGTAACCCGGAGGTAAAAGGGTTTCCAGGAACCCCAGTACCACCAAAAAAAAAAAGAAAAAAAAGAAAAAAAATCCAATCAAGAAATGAGTAATTTAACTAAATATACACTTCAAAGAAGAGATACAAATGGCCAACAAATATATGAAAAAATTTTCAACAAGATTAGCAATCAGGGAGATGCAAATCAAAACTACATGAGGTTCCATCTAACTCGATCAAAATGGCAATCAGCAAGAAGTCAACCAACAATAAATGCTGGTGAGGATGTGGGGAAATAGGAACTCTTCTACACTGTTGTTGGTAGGATTGCAAATTAGTACAGCCAATATAGAGATCAGTGTGGAGATTCCTCAGAAAATTGGGAATAGATCCACCATATGATCCAGCTATACCACTCCTAGGTGTTTTTTCAAAGGGACTGAAATCAGATAATAATATATGCATATTCATGTTTATAACAGCAAAATCCATAATGCCAAATTATTGAACCAACATAGGTGTCCATCAACAGATGAATGGAGTACAAAATTATGGGATATACATAATGGAATCCTACTTAGCAATCAGGAAGGACAATAATGTCATTAGCAGGAAAATGGATGGACCTGGAGAACATTTTGTTAAGTAAGATTAGCCAGTCACAGAAATTGAAGGGTCATATGTTTTCTCTCATATGCAGGAGCTAGGCAATAATTGGGATACCAGAGTGACTTCAGAAAATAGGAGAAAGTCCAGTGGAGCCAGGGAGGTGGTTTAGAGAAAAAAGGAGGGGAAGAAGGAGGATCAAAGAAACAGTAACTTTCACTGATGTTATATACATACGAGAGAATACCAATGCCAATCTTAATACTCTGTACGGGGAAGGGGTAATGGGGAGCCCAGGGAAAGCCCACCAAGTGCTGTGTATATGTATATCACTATGAAATGCAATATGATATGAGGCTATAATACACAAATAAAATATTTTAAAAATATTATAATGACAGCCGGGCGTGGTGGCGCACGCTTGTAATCCCCGCGCTTGGGAGGCAGAGACAGGAGGATCGCGCAGGTTCGAAGCCAGCCGCACGCGCTGGCTTAGGAGACCCTGTTTCCAAATAAAAATGTAAAAATAGGTCTGGGAGTGTAGCCCAGAGGTAGAAGGGCTTTCAGGAACCCCAGTGCCACAAAAAAAAAATTATAATGATATTAAACATTTTTAAAAAACATTTCAATACAAATTGAAAACCAACCAATACAAATTGAATACAAATACAATAAATTTGTATTTGTTTTGCTCACACAAAAAACACAAATTTAGCTGGGCATAGTGGCATATACTTTTAATCCCAGTACTTGGGAGGCTGAGTCAGGAGGATCACAGTTTCGTGGCCAGCCTCAGCGATTTAGTGAGGCCCTCCACAACTCAATGTGAGACTCTGTTTCAAAATAAAAAATAAAATAGAACTGGTACTATAGCTCAGAGGTAGAATGCATCTGGGTTCAATTTCTAGTAACATACATGCGTGCGCGCGCGCGCACACACACACACACACACAAAGCACAAACTCTGTTTCTTTTGACTCTAAAGCTTAATATCAAATTATTTCTAAACTGATCTCTTACTAATCTTGTATTAATTTCCAACTTCAACTAGACTCTCACTATAAGTACGTTACATGCATGTATGACTCCATCCTCCTTCCTCTCTACAAAAAGATCTGTCAACATTTCACGGCTAAATTCAAGTTCTGTTTTCTTCACAAAGCTTTCCCTAAAAATTCAAGTGCACATTAATCTTTTTAATCTTTTCTGCTTCTGAACCTCAATCATATGCATTTCATCTAATGCTTCATGTGGCACCAGCCTCTGCCTGAACACAAAGCTTGTGGAGATTTATCTATGAATTTAGTTTTTTTTTTTTTTTTGTGGTACTGGGGGTGGAACCCAGAGGCTTTCTACCTCCAGGCTATACTCCCAGACCTTTTTATATTTTATTTGGAAACAGGGTCTCAGTTGCTGAGGGCCTCACTAAGTAATTGAGGCTGGCTTCGAACCCGTGCGATCCTCCTGTCTCAGCCTCCCAAGCACAGGGACTACAAGCATGCGCCACCACGCCCAGCATGAATTTGGTTTTTGTTGGCTGGTAGTTAGTCTCTTTTGTACTAGAGAGCAAGATCCCTCAAGAAAGAGATACACCTTTTGCGTATTCTCCATAGTTCTTAGAGCTTTGCAATTAACAGTCTTAAACATATTTGCTAAATAGTCGAAAAAAATTTAGAGTAGTTTGCTATTTGCCTGCTCCCCACTTTGCAATCCAATCTCCATCCGACTGTCTCCTGTCCCAAGTAATAACCAACAGGAGGCTGGAGGCTCTTTGCCTGCTCTCTTCTGTATAAGGTTAAATGGGCTGGCTGTTTCTTTTGGCCCAAGACAGAGTTGTGATAGCTCTGTCTCCAGGTTCTAGAAATCACGTCTTTTCCTCATCCTTTCAGTGTTGGAAATGGCAAAGGCTTCCTGGTATTGGCCTTGGAGTGCTAGATTTATGGTTTTTTACACTCTGTGGTTTCCTTCCAAGACCCTGTGCACACCTTTACATAATTTCTTTATTAAACTCCCCTCGTTATAGAATTTGAATGTGCCATCTGCTTCTTGCCTGAATTCTGATACAGATGGTAAAAAATAAAGCACTTGGCTCTTTTAAAAGATAGTTATTAGCCGGGCGTGGTGGCGCACGCTTGTAATCCCCGCACTTGGGAGGCGGAGACAGGAGGATGGCACAGGTTCGAAGCCAGCCATGTGCGCTGGCTTAAGAGACCCTGTTTCCAAATAAAAAAGTATAAAAATAGGCCTGGGAGTGTAGCCCGGAGGTAGCAAGGTTTCCAGGAACCCCAGTACCACACACACACACACACACACACACACACACACACACACACACAAAGATAGTTATTAGTCTTAAGACTAGGCAATGGATTTATTTTGAGGATCTAAAACTAAATACGAGCAATGAGTAATAGATCATGATCTTTGTATTCACTAGTGCATAGAAATGTTCTTTGTACACAGTTTGAAATAAATATTCTCTGAACTGAGTTTACTAGTCTATGACAGAGGCATGCTCACTAGACATGCATAAGCTCCTCTATACTTCCCAGCCTCTCTTGCAGTTACATAGGGATCAAACGTTTGGGTTCTGGTCAATGAAATATAGATGGAAGTGACATATGCCTCTTCCAGGCCTGCCATCACCACCATCCAAGGGAGCCTCAATTCTCTTCTTCCCTTGCCATCCTTGAAGACTCTTCCAAGTGATGTTAACAATGGGAGCTTCCGGATTCAAAAAATAAACATTTGTGTTAGACCACTGAGTCCAGTGGTTTTTTATTTACCTAATACATAGTCTCTGTATCCTCAACTTACAACAATTTTGCATTTAAATAGTACAAGTGATTTTAACTTTTATTTAGATATAGCTTTCTCATAAAAATTTTTACTGTTTCAAGATAGACTGATCATATTCTCTATTCTACACAATGAATAAAAATATAGACTTTATAATAATAATTCATTACTGGCAACAAATAAGGAAAAAAACTAAAGACATCTTCTTTATTTGCTTAGTAGTAAGTAAAACTGAGAGCACAGTGAAGTAAGGGTGACATGAGGCTTGACATCCAGCCAGGGACAGCAGTGCAGGCACTAGCCTTCTTCCTTTGGTGCAAAAGGGCAGTGAAGAAGAGAGGTGCTGTGCTGTTCTGTGGCTGAAAACACAAGGTAGGAAGAATGGGGTTTCCAGAAATTAGACCATTTGGGGATGTACTAGATTTCTTTATGCTTACATTCCCTCTTGCCTATGTTTGCTTTATAATGTATTTAAATCCCCCTTTTCTAAAAAAACATAGGAAGAAAATAAAGAAACAAAGTTGCCCATACTTTTATTTTTTGTGTGGGGGAGGACACTGGGGATTAAACCCAGGGGCATCCTACCCCTGGCCCTATTTTATGTATTTTTTTTTTAAATTTCAAAACAAGATCTCACCAAGTTTGAGAGTCTGGCTTAGAAACTGAGATTATAGCCAGGCGTGGTGGCGCACACTTGTAATCCCCGCGCTTGGGAGGCGGAGTCAGGAGGATTGCGCAGGTTCGAAGCCAGCCTCGCTGGCTTAAGAGACCCTGTTTCCAAATAAAAATATATAAAAAAAATAGGTCTGGGAGTGTAGCCCAGGAGTAGAAGGGCTTCCAGGAACCCCAGTACCACCAAAAACAAAACAAAACAAGAAACTGAGATTATGCTGTCTCAGTCTCCCAAGTACTGAGATTATAGGCATATGCAACTATGTCTGACTTGTCTTATGCTCTTTTATCCATTAAAAACACACTATCATCTTAAGAAGTGATTTGAGCTTAAAAAATTCTTATTTTCCTAGTATTTTAGTTCTTCCTGGATATTTAATACTCATATTTAGACAATGAAATATTGCCAAAGAATGTATCTATCTACATATATTAACCTATTTTTAAAACCCCTAAATATGTATGTATACACACACACACACACACACACACACACACACACACACACACGATTCATACGAAAAAGTAAATATCCATTTGTTGATAATCGAGTTTTAAAAATTTTACCTCTTTTTGAGATTTAGTTTTTCTGGTGTTACATTTACTGATCTGAGCAACTGTCCTTAGCTTTCATAGTTTGAACATCACATTTTATTAAATTTTATTTTTAAATGCTTAGGCATTTAATATATCTTTATTACGTAACAAAAATGTATGAATGTTTAATAATTATATAGGAACATTTTAAGCTCCCTATTTTTTGCCACCACACTTCTGTAGTTGTGTGGTTGCCTTTAAAAATACTACTTTGAGTCGGGTGTAGTGGCTCACACTTGTAATCCCAGTACTTGGGAAGCTGAGACGGGGGATTGCAGGTTCACGGACAGCCTCAGCTACTTAGTGAGGACCTCTGTAACTTACTGAGACCCTGCTTCAAAATGAAGAATAAGCCAGGCATGGTGGCGCACGCTTGTAATCCCCGTGCTTGGGAAGCAGAGACAGGAGGATCGCGCAGGTTCGAAGCCAGCTGTGCGCGCTGGCTTAGGAGACCCTGTTTCCAAAATGAAAATGTAAAAATAGGTCTGGGAGTGTAGCCCGGAGGTAGAAGGGCTTCCAGGAACCCCAGTACCACCAAAAAAAAAAAAAGAAGAAGAATAAAAAATAAGGCTGAGGGTGTAGCTTGGAGGTAGAATATCCTTGGATTCTATCCCCAGTACTGCAAAAAACAACAAACAACAACAACAAAAAACTAGCTAGAGTACTTACTTTAGCAAATTTCCCAACTCTTCCTCATCAGAACCATTTATAGGTACATTGTCAATTTTTCCTTTTAAAAATATTTTCATTATAGCTGGGCATGGTGGCGCACACTTGTAATCCCAGCATTTGTGAGGCTGAGACAGGAGGATCACAGTTAACAGCCAGCCTCAGCTACTTAGTGAGGCCCTTTGCAACTCAGTGAGACCCTGTCTCAAAATAAAGAATAAACAATAGGGCTGGGGGTGGGGGGTAGCTCAGAGGTAGAATGCCCAGTATCGCCAAAAACAAAAAATCTTTTTATTCCTCCTGAAACATAAATATTTACCTAGTCTCTCTGCAGTTTTGTGAAGTCTCTTTTTTCTAATGTCTAGGTTAGAATTTACATCTAACTTCATACAGTCTTGGCTTCCTTGACTACAATATATTCTAAATCTATATATTGATTTATCCTAAGTTCCTATTTTACCTATTGTTTCTTCCCACTAGTGGTCAGAATGAGACCAAAGTAATAGATTTCCAAGGAGATAAAGAGATAATACACTTAAGGCAAACATGACGGCAATTAAAGAAGAAATGAGTGCTTGGGAAAAGTAGGTTCAAGAAATATTAATGTTCTCATATAAAATAAAATAATTATAATTATTTAAATTGCTTGGCCTCTTGCTGTAAGATATTTCATGAGTTTTCTGGGAAATCAGAAGCAATCTTCAAATACATACAAGTAATTTTAAAAAGGAAAGGAGAAGAAAAAACAAATAATTATTAAACCATCCAGGTATCATATAACACTTCTTATTTATAAATATACATAGGCAGGTGTGATGGCACACACCTGTAATCCCAGTACTTAAGCAGGAGAATCACAGTTTGGAGAACAGCTTGAGCAATTTAGTGAGGTCCTCTGCAATTTTGTAAGATCCTGTTTCAAAATAAAAAACAAGAATAGGACTGGGGATGTAGCTCAGAGGTAGAATGTTCCTGGCTTCAATCCCTAGTGCCACAGCAAATAAATAAATATAGATAAATTATACTTTTAATAAGATAGATTAAAACACTTCACATTTTTTAAAATGCTAAGAAAAAAGCTGAGGCAAAAAATCATAAAACAGAATCAATGGTTTTATACATAAAAGATCTAAATTAAGTAGCTAATATTTCAAGAAGAGAAGCAGTCTATACGAACTAGTAATATTCACTATAAGGTTCCAAGAACTGAAGCCTGTTGTTGAAAGTAGAGCTTAGAAAAGTTTACTCAAAGTCTCATTTCCTCTCTCTCTCTCTCTCTCTCTCTCTCTCTCTCTCTCTCTCTCTCTCTCAGCTACACCCCCCAACCCTATTTTTTATTCTTTATATTTTGCAACAGGATCTCAATGAGTTACAAAGGGCCTAAGTAGCTGAGGCCAGCCGTGAACTGCAATCTTCCTGTCTCTGCCTTCCAAATGCTGGGATTATAAGCATGCACCCCCACACCCGGCTTCAAAGTCTCATTTTCTAAGCTAGACAATCTCTAAGCAATAGTAGAAGAGAAGTATATATTCTGATCACATTAACACAGTAATAATGAATAAGCTATAGAATGGAAAAATGAGAATAGGAAGGCAAAACAAGATTGGTGGGTCTGTAGTGTAACTCTAGGCTTCATCTGAAGACCTGAGAAGGTTTCCTTTTTTGCAGGACTATTCTGCTTATATTCTTAAAACTGTATGTTAGAAGTGACTGGAATTAACTGATCTATTGTTCCTGTCTATCAGACAGCATAATATAGCCCCTAAAAATGCTATAAATACATTACAAAACCCAGCTCTGAAAGTCCTCATACTCACCCTGCAGTAAAAACTTAAACTGCCAACTGGCTCTTTGCTTTTGTGACGATTGAATTATCTTTGAGAACCACCATTTAAGGGCATGATTTCTGTTACCAGGGCTTAATTAGGATTACAATTTCCCTTTTCTCCAGAGTCCAACTGCTAGTTTCTATTACTTCCATAGTTACCCAGGCTCTGGTTGGGTCACCATATGCCCCAGGTGTCTTGAAGAACAAAGAAAGGCAAAAGCCAAAATATTCCAGTTCTAGTTATCTATCTATCTATTTAAAACTTTTTCTAATGAGTGATTGTGAAAACACTGGGCTACCTGATGGCAAAGGGACATTTCAACATGGAAACTCTAAAATGAAAAGACTGGTTGAGACCTGGAATGTACTATTTACAATTAGATCTGAAAATAGGATATATATTTTTTCTAGTTGCAACACAGTTTGGCAGATGACAAACAGCTTTTCACCTTGCCTGACCTCTGTTTACTGGTGCATATCACATACTGGGGTGAATACACTTGCAGAATAGAATTCTCTAAGTGTCAACAATATTACTTCAAAAAACACGCATGTGATTTCAGAGCCAGAAAAAAAAAAAACAGTAGCTAGGAACAATCTGACAAATATAATAATTATATCCTGATCATAGTAATAGGCAGCTTAAGGTAAGTGCCTGCTTAAACCCCAAAGGGAAATATTATCAAAAAAGAATGCATTTGACCTTTCAGATGACTTTAAAATACATTAAATTCTTGCCTATCTATACTAACAAAGAGAAATCAATGGCACAGATGGTTCAACATGCCTAGAAATAAAAAAAATCTTGTATTTGGGTGTTGTTTTTTTTTTTCATTTTTAAAGACGAGGTCTTTAGAGCAGTTTTAGGTTCACAGACAAATTGAGAGGCAGGGACAGAAATTTGCTACATATTGTCTTATTCCCACATAAACACAGCTGCTTCCATTACCAACATTCTCCACCAGAAAAGATTTGGTTTTGAAAGCAAGCATTTACCTAAACTACTTCCCTACCATGTGTCAGGCTTTGTGTTATTTAGGTGCTGGGGTCCAAATGGACAGACATAGACTTAAACATGTAATTAAAATACAACATGGCAGCCAGGTGTGGTGGCACATGCTTATAATCTCAGTACCTGGGAGGCTGAGACAGGAGGATCGCAGGTTTGCAGCCATCCTCAGCTACTTAGTGAGGCCCTCCGCAACTTAGTGAGATCCTGTTTCAAAATAATGAAAAATAGACTGGGAGTGTAGCTTGGAGATAAAATGTGCCCTGGGTTCAATCCCCAGCACCCCATAGTAGTAGTAGTAGTAGTAGTAGTAGTAGTAGTAGTAGTAGTAATAATAATAATAATAATGAACAATAATAATAAAAACATAGCCAGGTGTGGTGGCGCATGCTTGTAATCCCTGCGCTTGGGAGGTGGAGACAGGAGGATCGCGCAGGTTCGAAGCCAGCCTCACTGGCTTAAGAGACCCTGTTTCCAAATAAAAATATAAAATAGGTCTGGGAGTGTAGGCCGGAAGTAGAAGGGTTTCCAGGAACCCCAGTATCACAAAAATAAATAAATAAATAAATAAGTAAATAAATAAATAAATAAATAAATAAAGCAAGATTGGTGAAAAATGGTCTACACAATTCTATAATGGTACAGAATTTCAAAAAACTCCAAAGTGCATGCCTAAAGAACACACAAACAGAGCATCAGAGACACACACAAGGCAGATGGGTTAAAAACAAAGACAATACATAAAACAAAGTCAAGTAGTGCTGGTAAGGCTGCCGGGAAAGGACACTCACTTGTGCTGCTGGTGAGAAAGTAAACTGCTAAGGCCTTTTGGGAAAGTACTCTGATAATATGCCATTTCTGGAGAATTAGCAGAGCGTGAGATATTTGCATGGGATGTTTATGGAGCTTGTTTCAGTAGTAAAAGAGAGAAAGGAAGAGAAAAACCAGCAAACCAGCAAGCTCAAAAGTCCATCAAAGTATTAATCAAAGGTTTAATAAACTGCAGTAAACCATAATTTGGAAATATATATATAACTGTTAAAAGAATACTTTAATTCTAGATCTTCAAATCTAAGTGATGTTTATGATTTACTGTAAGAAACACAAATGACTTGGAAGGTAAAAAGAATAATTCCATTACTTAAAGAAGAAACAATATGCTCCCCTTAAATATCTTGTGTGTGATTAATTGTATATGAATGTATAAAGTGTATGAGCATGTGTTATGGTTTGGGTTTAAAATACCACCCCCCAAAAGGCTCATATGTTGATGGCAGGTCCCCAAAGAAAGAATATTCACAGGTGAAATAATTGAATTAGGGGCTCTAATCTCATCAGCCTCTAATCTTATCACACTACACCGAAGGACTGATAATATAAATGGATTTACTCAGTGTGACCTAGGCCAGTGTGGTGTGGCTGGAGGAGCGATGATATGTCCTTAGGGAGTATATCTATACCAAGTCTGGTTTCTCTCTGCCTCCCATTGCCACTGAGTTTAGCTGAGGTTTCTTCTGCCATGCCTAGTTACCATGATGCCTGACTCCGAGTCAGGCAACTATGTCTCTGAAACCACAAACCAAATAAACTTTTCCTCCTCTTTATTGTGTCAAGTATTTTAGCCACAGCAATAGAAAAGCTACAGCATGAAAAAGTTAAGGGTGTTGTAGAGACATAATTTCAGACTACTAATATTGAGCAGGATAAGAGGATAGGAGTACGCAGAAAATATACCCATCCAGTAAAATTAGGGTGGAGAGAATGTTAATGTTAAAGGTAAAGGAGAAATATTTAGAAACTATTCTATAGTATTACTCTCTCAATTCATTCAGGTTTCTTAACAAATGTCACATCCACAGAGATCCTTCTAAAACTTCCTGTGTAGTTACAATGCTCTTTCACATGTTAGCCCCTTACCTTGGTTTACTTTTTTATATTTCCACATAACATTGTATTACATATGCATTTATTTTCTTCCTCTCCCTTTAAATGCAAACACTATGAAGGTGAGGAGGAGGCTTTGTGTTATATTTCCAAAACCTAAAATAGTCTTTGATACACAGGTATCAGCCAACAGATATTTGATGAATAATGGGTGAGCTATATATCATGAACTTAAAAACTAAAAACAGACATGGGCAGAAACAACAAACTAAAATGGCAAAAAAGATACTGAAATGGTTGCATAATGGAAATTGATAGCACTTAAACAAAAAGGTGACTTTTAATAAGTGGAAATTTACAGCCAGGTGTGGTGGCACATGCTTGTAATCCCTGCGCTTGGGAGGCAGAGACAGGAGGATCGCGCTGGCTCGAAACCAGCCTTGCTGGCTTAAGAGACCCTGTTTCCAATTAAAATAAATAAATAAATTACATACATATGGGTCTGGGAGTGTAGCCCGGAGGTAGAAGGGTTTCCAGGAACCCCAGTACCACACACACACAAACAAAGTGGAAAATTAAGTTAGTTAAACTTACATATTTTGGGATGTTGAAAAGAACATGTCTTTAAATGGGGTAGAGAAGGAAGAAGAGAAAAAAAGAGAAGAAAATTTAAAATCTAGTTGAATAAATAACCCAAAATGTGTATTCCTGAGAATGCCATGAAGGAAAAGCACAAATGAGAAAACAGGCTTTCCAAATACTGAAAAAATGTAGATGTTGGACTTATTTCATAAGACAGTTTTGCTTTAACATGTGAATGTACAAGAAGTAAAAATATACTTAACTGGCAGGTCTTGGCATTAATGCATAGAGAATAAAATATTAGGAAGAGATACTAAAACAGAAGCATTAGACTCTTGTCCATTCTAGGGCACATTTATGGCATTGAACTTGAAAAGGCTTACATAATACCTAGAGTGAATTCTGAAATGCAAAAAATGTCTACATGTACATTTCAGGCATAGGTATCATGTCAGGAGTGGATACTACTCTTTTTAAATAAGAATAGTTTATGTACAAATTAGGTATTCTCAAATATAACTACATATAACAAAACAACTGGAATCAGCTTCTATGCTCTTATGCTCATAATTGAGTATGTTGAAAAATAAGACTAACAGTTTTGTATATATTTTCTAAGCAATCCTCTCACTTTTTATATTTAGACTACATGATGTTAAATTAAGTATAATTTTTAGTAAGAATACTTTTTATTTATAGTTATGCAAATTCTAATGTTCAAATAAAGCTATCTGAGGGCATGCTGTTATGGCTGGAGCACACACTGCCCACAGAGACAAAGAACTCTGCAGGAACAATGAGCACATTCTCAAGTCTTTTAATTCACCTACAATTCATGAATATTTTAAAACTATGTACAACATGAAATCTCTACAAGAGAAGCACTGAACAAAAGAAACAACTTTATGTCCATTTTGCTTAAAAAACACTTTAAAATGAAAATGGAACAATTTTCTTGGAAAGGCAACATATTATCTATGATTTGTTACTTGACTATCCATTAAAAAGTGTTTAATAAATATTTTAAAGTAATAAACAGATTCTCAAAAAGTGAATTGTAGGTTACTTGAAAGGACATGAAATGATTATTTCAATCCCACAAAAATCAAGCTTGTGTTCTGTTCCTATAATATTCATCTTCTGTCTTGAAAGGCTCTTAGAATAAAACCTATAACTTTAAGAACTACCTTATTTTTTTCTGTTTAAATAGTAAAGATAAATAAGCTGATTTTTAGGTACCTATTAGATTTTCCACAGATGACTAAACACATATTTAGATATCATATGTAGACATATTTAGTTAAAATCAATTAAACTGAGAAGTCCTTCCCTTCTGGCTGTCTATATTTTTCTTTAATCCTGGTCAGTGTAAACCCTTATTACCAGTAATTTGTGACTATAACACTGAGGAAAAATGCTAGCCTCACGATTTTTGTCATTTCTCCCCCCTCTTCCCCTGCAGGCTGCTACTGTTGATGGCCTTTATGGAAATATAAATTCAATCAGCAGCTGCAAATTTCATGAGACGTCCATCTTCATGCTGAATTTCTAACTGAGTGTCAAAACAATCTGTGGATTTCTCCCTGATGAAACACACATTGAATTGTAAATTTCTGCAATTTCCTCATGTTTGAATTTCAGCTGCAGGAAAATAGTACTAGCCCAGATACACTGCCTACCAGGCTGAAACAAGTAATTTCCCTTCTTTTCCTTTCACATCATTTATAGAGTTAAATTGATTTAAAAGCCATGATACAACCCCCTCCCAAAATTGGACAATTAAATTTTCTATACTGTTTCAAGAAAATGTAGCTATAAGAACCATTAACATATTTGAAATGGTATTTTTAAAAATTTCTCCAAGAGATTTACTTGTCCTATATAGTCGTCTTTATTTAGGCTATATTTGGTGAATAATGCAATGAGCTTTGATAAAATTAATATTTTCTATATGTAATGTCAGCATAGTATGTTAATGAAAAGCAGTCACAATATAATGACTAGCAACTCCAAGTTTAATGGGACACATTTTCATTAAATATTGCCAAGAGAAAAAACATTAAAACGAAGAATTAAAACAGCTAGACTAGGCATTCCTCTAAATATACACTTATAACCAAGTTAATTTTTCACCAAAAAATCATTTTCAACTGAATAGCTAAGCAGAATTGCTTTTAAATAACACTATTATAAAACCTATGTTGTTTTACAACTAAATAAGCAAAATTGTTATATTCTAAAAAAGATATCTTAAGAAACTCATTAAGAAACTTATATTCCAAAATAGGAATTTCTTGAATTTATAAACATTTTCATTAATGTTGCTCAAAAAAAGTAATTCATAGTCCTATTTAAAAATTCAACAAGACTGCAGTAAGCAACCCTTATGGAAGGTCTAGAAAAATGGAATTATTCATTCAACAAACACTTTTTGAACATATCCTATGTTCCAGGGGTAATGTTTACCAGGGTATGAGTATACAGAGATATGCAGAACATACTTTAGAGAAGGTAGTCTAGTTAAGACAGACAGACAGACAGACACAAACACACACACACAATTATTTGTTATAACACTGAAATAAGTGTTATAAACGGGTACAAATTTAGAAGAGCACTGAAGAAAGGGACAACTCTCTCAATGACCAGTTATCTAAGCTTCAGAAAGAGACCTAGTTTCTACAACATCTAGGAGTTAGGAAAGCAGCAGAAGGCATAGACACTCCAAGAGGAGAGAACACAAACACAGGAAAGCATGAAACGACAGAGTGCCTGTGGAAAACCATTAGTAACTGGAGACGAGAACAGGGCTGACAAGTGGGATGGTAGAATAGGTAGGCAGTATTTAAATATTTATTTTAACATTTATTTTTTAAATAATAAAATATTTATTTAAACATTATCCAGAAGGCAGTGAGAAAAAGATTTTAGGCAGGAATATAAAAATAATGAATGCTATCTCTCAAAAGGATATAAAAGCTATAGTGTAATAATTAAAAATACAGACCCCTGGAGCCAGACTTGGTTCAAATCCAGCTCTGCCATGTGCTAGCGATGTGATTTTGGGCAAGTGACTTTTTCTATGTCTCAATTAGCTCACCAGTGAAACAATAGTAATACTACATACTGCAGGGTTAGTATAAAATTAAGTATAACTTTCATTCCTATATTATTATTACTATTTTATAATTTGGTATGGTATATAAGTCAAACTGTAATATCTACAAGTCCTAAGCAGAAAACTAATTAAAATTACCTGGGACACTTTGGTCCAAACCATTCAACTTATTTTCACTCAGGAAACATTCACTGAACGCTTATTATGCACCAGATACATGCCAAAAGAAAAAAAAAATGAGAAAGAGAGATGGAAACTAGAAAAAAAAGTTAAAATGGAGAAAATCTAGCCGAGCGTGGTGACGCACACTTGTAATCCCCATGCTTGGGAGGCGGAGACAGGAGGATCACGCAGGTTCGAAGCCAGCTGCACTGGCTTAAGAAACCCTGTTTCCAAATAAAAATATAAAAATGAGTCTGGGAGTGTAGCCTAGAGGTAGAAGGGTTTCCAGGAACCCCAGTACCACAAAAAAAAAAAAAAAAAAAAGAGAGAGAGAGAGAGAAAATCTAAAATAATTTCTAAATAGATTTTAAGAAGTTATTAATATAAAGAAAAATCAATCAAAGTTTTCTCTTTTTTTTGTGGTACTGGGGTTCCTGGAAACCCTTCTACCTCTGGGCTACACTCCCAGACATATTTTATATTTTATTTGAAAAACAGTGTCTCTTAAGCAAAAGAGTCTGGCTTCAAACAGGCACGATCCTCTTGTATCCAACTCCCAAGCGAGGGGATTACAAGAGTGTGCCACCACGCCCAGCTATCAATCAATCTTAAAATACAAAAATACCAAGATTCAATCCAATTTGATCAATGTTACAAATAATATAGAAAATTCTTATAGCATAGTAGCCCAAGCTGATGTGTAGGGGTTTCTTTCCTCCTACAAACCTATAGAAATAGTGGATAAAATACTTTTTAAGATATTACTGCAAATTATAAAAAGAAAAATTCTTCAAGTGCTGCAAACAAAGACATCAAAGCCAGGGTCCTAGGCTTGAGCTGAGACTATGACAACTGACTTGAGTCCTAAGGGTTTGGAATTATTGCTTTAAATTTCTTGCCAGGAGAGAAAATTTACCGTTGGCTGGTGTGGGGCGGAGGAGGAAGAACTGCACATATACATTGATCCCACAATGCCAAAGAGTCGTGCTACTCATAAAAACAAAACTAAAAGAAACTTGGCCCAAAGACTCTGAAAAGAAGCAAAGGAGTCCAATACCAAAATAGCTTACATCACTTGAACATACTTTAAAACTGCAATGCCTATAACAGGAAGAATAATGGCCCCTTAAAGATGACTCAGGACTTGGGAAAGATGGCGACCGAGAAAAACAGCATTTACCAGTCCTGCTAACACCCAACCTCTATTGCCACAAAATTAGCGCTTTTCATAGCCAGAAAACACTATCAGCAGAGAAATAAAAAATGTAAACACAAGGGACAGAGAAAAAAAGGACTAGAAGAACAACCAGAGACCAGAAACCAGCCCACATTGCGGAACCATACCTGCACCATCATGCCTCACAGCACCAGGCTTCAATATAATAATTGGGTTAGAAACATATTTATTTCTAATAAATTTAGAAATAAATTTATTTATTTCTAAATTTATTACCTGTATCTTATGTTTAAAGCATTTAAATAATTACTATAAAATGAACAATAAAATTTAATTTTGAATTTAAATGATCCAACTTTTACTAATGTGTTTTTATTTTTATTTTTTTAATTTTTAAAATTTTAATGTGATTTATACTGAAAATGGCATACATTCAGACTGTGCTTGGTGCTCTCGCCCCCCCCCCTAACTCCCCTCCCCCTCCCAAAAAAGAGTGTTCAAGTTGAACCATGTTACATTCATATTTTTACACATATTTGAATGTAGCTCCTCCATTAATCAACCTCAGCCTTCTTCCTCTCTTACCCTTTCATTTTAGCTTTGCTGAGGTTTCCCCTCCATTATCTAAAGACCCTCTGGTATTCCTAATACTACCTAGTTTGGGCATATTAGAGAAAACATGTCCCTTCTCTTTCTGTGCTTGGCTGATCTCAACATAATGTTCTCCAAGTTTTTCCATCTTCTTGCAAATGACATGATTTTCTTCTATTTTTATAGCTGAGTAGAATTCCACTGTGTGTACTTCCCATAATTTTGCAATCCATTCATCTGTTGATGGAGACCTAGGTTGGATCCATATTTTGCTTATTACAAATTGTGCTGCTATGAACATTGGTATGCATATGCTACTGTAGTTCTCTGATTTCAACCCTTTTGGAAAGAGACCCAAGAATGGTATAGCTGGATCATATGTTGGATCCATTCCAGTTTTCTAAGGAATCTCCACACTGATCTCCATAGTGGCTGAACTACTTTGCACTCCCACCAACAATGTAAAAGAGTTCCTCTTTCCCCACATCCTCACCAACATTTGTTGTTATTTGACTTCTTTATGCTTGCAACTCTGATTGGGGTTCGATGGAATTTCAGCGTAGTTTTGATTTGTATCTCCCCGAAAGATAATGATTTTGAACATCTTTTCAGGTATCTACTGGCCATTTGTATCTCTTCTTTTGTGAAGTGTCTATTTAGTTCAGTTGCCCATTTCTCCATTGGGTTATTGTTTTGTTAGTGTAGAGTCTTTTGAACTCTTTGCATATTCTGGATATTAGTCCTCTACCAGGGTGGTGGCTAAAAAAGATCTTCTTCCATTCTGTAGGCTTTCTCTTTTAGGTTCTTGATGGTTTCCTTTGATGAACAGAATTTTTTGTTTAACTTCCATCTCAGGTCTAATTTCCAAATATTTGATCCATCTTTAGTTGATTCCTGTACATGGTGAGAGGTAAGGATTTAATTCCATCTTTCTACAAATGGATAGCCAGTTCTCCTAGCACCATTTGTTAGTGTCTTTTCTCCAGTATATGAGTTTGGCCCCTTTGTCAAAGATTAATTGACTATTAGGTGTGTGGGTATATTTCTATATTTTCTATTCTGTTCCACTGGTCTGTATGTCTGTTGTTGCGACAATAACATGCTGTTTTTACTACTATTGCTCTACAGAATAATTTGAAGTCAGGGATGGTGATGCTCCCTGCATGGTTCTTTTTTTTTTTTTTTTTTTTTTTGTGGTACTGGGGTTCCTGGAAAACCCTTCTACCTCTAGGCTATACTCCCAGACTTATTTTTTATATTTTTTAAATTGGGAAACAGGGTCTCCTAAGCCAGCGTGGCTGGCTTCGAACCTGCGTGATCCTCCTGTCTCCGCCTCCCAAGCACGGGGATTACAAGTGTGTGCCACCACACCTGGCCCCTGCATGATTCTTATTCCTGAGGATTGCTTTGGCTATTCTGGGTCTTTTCTTTCTCCATATAAAATTCATGACTGATTTTTCTAGGTCTATAAAGAATGTCATTAGTATTTTGATAGGAATTGCATTGAATCTGTACATCACTTTTGGCAGAATGGCCATTTTGATGGCACTTATTTTGCCTATCAACAAGCAAGGGAGATCTTTCCACATTCCAAGGTCGTCAGCAATTTCTTTAATGTATTATAGTTTCCATTGTAGAGGTCTTTTATATCTTTGGTTAGGTTTATCCCTAGGTATTTAATTGCTTTTGATGTTATAATGACTGGAATTGTTTTATTTCTTTCATTGTGGATTCATTGTTAGCATAGAGAAAAGCAACTAGTTTCTATAGGTTAATTTTGTATCCTGCCACTTTGCTGAATTGGTTAATCAGGTCCAGTAGTCTTTTGGTTGAGTTCTTTGGGTCTCTAGATGAAGGGTTATGTCATCTGCAAATAAGGATAGTTTTAATTTCTATTTGAATTCCTTTGATATAATTCTCCTATCTACTGCTGTGGCAAGAATCTTAAGGACTATATTGAAAAGGTGTGGTGATACTGGGCATCCATGTCTTGTTCCTAATTTTAAAGGAAATTCTTACAGTTTTTCCCCATTTGATATGATGTTGGCATTGGGTTTATTGTGTATTGCCTTACTGATGTTGAGAAATATTCCTTCTCTTCCAATGTTCTGCAGTGGTTTTTTTTTTTTTTTTAACATGAATGGGTGTTGGATTTTGTCAAATGCTTTTTCAGCATCTATTGATATGATCATTTGGTTTTTGTTCTCAGTTCTATTTATGTAGTGAATAACATGAATTGATTAGCATATCTTGAGCCAGCCTTGCTTTTCTGGGATGAAACCAACTTTGTCATGAGGTACAATTTTCTTGATATGGTTTTGAATGCATATAGCTAGTATTTTGTATAGAATTTTTGCATCTAAGTTCATCAAGGATATTGTTATGTAATTTTCTTTTCTTGCGGTATCTTTATTTGGTTTCAAGATTAAATGACACTGGCCTCATAGAAGGAATCAGGGAGAATTCCATCTCTTTCAGTTTCCTGGAACAAGTTGTGAAGTATTAAGTATTCACTTAAGGTTTTGTAGAATTCAGCTGGAAACACATCAGGGCCTGGGCTTTTCTTTGATGGGAAGAAATTTTACTGCTGTTTCTATTTCTTTGCTTGCTATTAGTTGGTTTAGGATTGCTTTGTCCTCTTGGTTTAATTTAGAAATGTTATATGTGCATAGAAATGTGTTGATTTCTTCCATGTTTTCTAGTCTATTGGAGTATAAATTTTCAAAATAGTTTCTGATAATCCTTTGAACTTCCCCACTGTCTGTGGCAATGACTCCGTTTTCATTTCTGATTTTAATAATTTGAGTTGATTCTTTCTTTTGACTAGATTGGCCAGGGGTTTGTCAATCTTACGTTTTCAAAGAACCAGCTTTTTGTTTTCTTGATTCTTTGAATTGTTTTTTTAATTCTCTATTTCATTTAATTCTGTTCTGATTTTAATAATTTCCTGCCTTCTGCTGGCTTTGGGATTAGTCTGTTGCAGTCTAAGTCCTTGAGATGTGTCATTAGATTGATTATTTGGTGACTCTCTGTTCTTATGTAGCCACTCAATGTTATAAACTTTCTTAACACCACCTTTAAAGTGTCCCATAGATTTTGTTAAGTTGTGTCTCTAGTTACATTTAATTCCAAGAATTTCTTTATTTCTCCTCTTATTTCTGGCTTACCCACTCATCATTCAATAGTGTATCATTCAATCTCCATGTAGTTATTTATTTATTCTTAGGGTGTGTGTGTGTGTGTGTGTGTGTGTGTGTGTGTGTGTGTGTTTCTAGGGATAGAACCCAGGGGCTTTCTAGCTCCAGGCTACACTCCTATTTTACAGACCTATTTTATATTTTATTTGGAAACAGGGTCTCACTAAGTTGCTGAGAGCCTCACTAAGTAGCTGAGACTGGCTTTGAACCTACACAATCCTCCTGTCTCAGCCTCCCAAGTATTGAAATTACAAGTGTGCACCACCACACCCAGCTTCTCTATGTACTTAAATAGTTTCTTTTGGTCTTCCTGTTGTTAATTTTTAATTTCATTCCATTGTGGTCTTAAAAGATGCAAGAAATTATATTACATCTTTTGAATTTGCTGGTGCTTGTGGCCAGGATTTTATCTATTAGGGAGACGGTTCCATGGGCTGCTGAGAAAAATGTGTATTCTGCTGTTCCTGGTTGAAATATACAGTATTTGTATTATGTTCATTTGGTTTATATATATACATATATGTATATGTATATATTTATATTTATAGTTTTGAAGTTTTCACTCATCTTGTGCTTGAAGATCGATCTAATGGCATGAGAGTTGTGTTGAAGTCTCCCAATATTATTGTATTTGGATCTATTTGAGATGTGACTTCCTGAAGAATTTGTTTTACAAATGTAGGGGCACGCACATTTAGGGCATGAACATTTACTGTCATTACAGTTTCTTGGTGGATTATTCCTTTTAGTAAAAGAAAGTGCCCTGCTTTGTCTCTTCTGATGTGTTTTAGCTTAAAGTCTGTTTTGTTGGATATCAGCATTGCTATCCCTGCCCGTTTGGGTCTTCATTAGCATGATACATCCTTGTCCATCCTTTCACTTTCAGTTTATGAATGTCTTTGGCTGTAAGGTGAGTTTCTTGCAAGCAGCATATATTTGGATTATGATTTTTAATCCACAATGCCAGTCTATGTCTTTTAATTGGTGAGTTAAGTCCTCTGACATTCAGGGTTATTACTGAAATATGATTTTTGTTTCCTGTTATTTTGTGTTCTATCTTCTATTATAATCTTATTTCTTCTTTACTTAGTTGCCCCAATGATCAACTTCATCTCTTCTCTGGTTCTGAAATTTGCTTCTTTTTTCTTCTTTATGGTTTATTTCTTTAAGTATTTTCTCTAGTGTTGTCTTTGTATTCATGAATTTTTTGAGATTCTGCTTATCTTGAACACACTTTTGTTTCTCCATCAATTTTGAATAATAACTTTGCTAGATATAGCAGTTTTGGTTGGAAGTAGTTTTCTTGGAGGGTCTGAATTATGTCATACCATTCTTTCCTGGCATTCATTACTTGGGTTGTAAAGTCTGGGGTGATTTTTATTGCTTTGTTCCTATGTCATCCATCTTTTGTTCTTACTGCTTTTAAAATTCTTTCCTTAACTTCTATGTTGGACATTTTGATTATTACATGGCATGGGAAGGTCCTTTGATCTTGTTTTAACTGTGTTCTGTATGTCTTCTGTACATGTATATCCAAGCCTCTTTCCATGTTTGGAAAATTCTCTAAAATTATTTCTCTGAAGAGATCATGAATATCCTTGGTCTGAACCTCTAACCCTTCTCCAATGCCTTTTATCCATAAGTAAGGGCATTTCATGTTGTCACATAGTTATTTGATGTTTAGGTTTTGTTGCTGTAATGACTTCTGTATGCTGTTGACTCTGCTTTCGGTTTTAATGAACTGTCTTCTAACAGTGCTATTCTATTTTCAATTTTATCTAGTCTTCCAGAATTTCTTTCTATTGCTGTCTTCATTTCATTTATTGAATATTTCATTTATTGAATATTTCATTTTATTCCATACCTCTTTCTGATTTTTAGTGTCTCCATTTCCTCTTTCTTTTCCTATATACTTGCTGTGAGGCCTTTCATCATAATGAAGATCAGGATTCGGAACTCACCTTCCTGCATTTCTTGTAAGTCAGTATTCATGATTTCCCTAATTTCTTCACTGTTCCTACTTCTCATATTTTCAGAACTCTCAGGCTTTTTTTTTTTAATGTCTTGGAATCTTCTCTTTTGTGGGCATTATATCTGATCCAATTTTAGTAGTAAGAATTTAGAGGTGTCAGCAGGTAAGCAGTGCTTTTTTCAATGGTGAGGGTTGGGTAATGGGGGAGGAGCTGGGTACGGGGTACAGGAGTCGAGTTAAGTAGAGGATATGATTAGGTTGATTAAGAATTTAAGTATAATAAGGTAGTATCTGGTTGGGAATGAGAGGTTAGATAGTAAGACACCTGTAGTTAGTAGAGTATTTAAGTATGAGATATGAAATACCTTGAATATAATAGGAGATACAGTAAGGTAAAATATAAAAATTTTATGAGAAGAGAGTAGAATAGGCTAGAGTGAGTTAGTTTGTAAATGCTATGAGGGAAGGAGCAAACATGAGTAAAGTAATAAAATAATTTATAAAAACTAACAACTATAAAACAGAGATAAAAATATAACCAAAGGAAAAAAAGGAAAAAGAAAGAAAAACAGGACAAAAATAAAATAAAAAGAACTAGTGACACCGTGAGACAAAAACAAAACAAATAACCAACCAAGAAAACTCCCCCCCAAAAACAGCAGTCCTAGTAATTTATATATAGAGGGACGTGCATGTATAATATCTGTATGTCTGTTCACTGTGATAGATTTGGAGTATGTTCTAATTTCTCTCATTTGTTCTGTAACCTACTGTCAGCTTTTTAACCCACTCTATGAGTGTTTGCGCCCCCTCTCTTGCCTCAGACAGCTTTGTGTTTAGGTGTCAGGACCTTTTACCAGCAGAGGGCATCCAGTGTAGTCTTGGAGCAAACCTTTGTTACCCTGTGCAGATATTGGGCCTTGAGCACCTTTCCTGTGTCTCTGGAGGTTCTAGCTGGACTACATCCAGGATAGTACACCTGGCCTTAGCTCGCCTGGTCCCGCGGTTGCTCTGGGCAGTCTTCTGCCATGTACCGAGTAATGGAAGCGGTTACCTGGCTGTCCTGTTGCCGAGTCTCTAGAGGGCTCACTGTGCCACTGTGGGTATTGCCTCTGGTGAGCATATGGGTTTTTGGACCTTTTTCTGCGTCCCCGAAGTGTGGTGCTGGTGGCTTATATGTTGGAGCTTTGTGGCCGCTTTCTGCACTTCAAGTTCTTGGATTATTTTTCTGGATTTCTTGGGGCTGCAGTGCTGGTGTCAACCAAAACTTGCAGTTTGGGCTGGCAGCCCGAGATGGCGCTGGCAGCTGGGTCGTGTTCACACCAGGTCAGTTGTATGCTTGGGCTTTTTACAGTGGATCTTGCAGTTTAGAGTACTGGATTCCTTCCACCATGGTTTCTCTTTCTGTTTGGTTCGTGAGCTTTATTTGTTTGTCATGCCGCTGTCTTCTCATAGTTGAACTTTATTTGCTGCATCCTGCAGTCACCAGTTTGAAACTTAATGTCTGTTTTTAATAACCATTTTACAAAATCCCTGAAACTGGCTTTCATCAACTGGTATAAACTGGCTCCAGCGTACACCACTGAAAAAAGTCCATAAGTACTATTGCTTTTTATGAAATTTTACATAAAATCATATCTATTTCAATCTAAAAAACTACAACTTATGATTCAGCAAAAGTCAGTTCATAACAAATTATCAGTATGTTCAAAGAAAACACAAATTTTAGATCAAAGTTTCTACTAAAATTTTAAAATTTAGATTATACATTTAGACAAAAAGAATTCCCATGCTTCGCTCTCTGAGTCTGGGACACTTATTTTGCCTTTATATACATTTTCAATATTAGTGTAAACAGGTGCTATTCTAAAAATAATCTTATTAAGATATAATCAATTTTTATGGGACCTACTCTTTATTGTGGACTGTTTCATGCCTACCCCTACTTCATTAGAGAAGGAGTAAAAAATCAAGAGCTAGCTGGGCAAAGTGGCATATAACTTTAATACCAGCAGCTTGGAAGCTGGGGCAGGAGAATAACAAGTTCAAGGCCAGCCTGGGTGAATTATCAAAACCTGTCTCAAAATAAAAAGGACTGACAATGTAGCTCAGGGTAGAGCGTCCCTAGGTTCCATCCCTGGTATTGCCAGTATAAACAAACAAACAAAGCAGGAGCTAAAAGCAGTAAAAGAAATAAACTTATGATTTTAAGTAAATTCTTAAAGGATGGAGGTGAGAAAGTGAGTAATTCTTTGGGAAAAGTACTCATCTCCAAGAGTAGCTAGGCTCTCAGGATTTAAACATCCATATACCTTTAGATTATAATGAGAAGTACAGTTTATACAGCTACAAGCAACCTTTTTATCCTTTAACAAACATACAGTTAAAACCAATGCCACTATCTACCTCTAAACACAAACCCCCTTATTATAATAAAGATTCATAAGCTAGGTTCATATAGAAAACTTTAAGTTTCAACTATGTCAAATGATATTCAGATGATTAAAAATACAAGAAGCATTAGATTGAGGATCCTCAGCTTTGAGGAGAGAATTGTTCCAAAGAATCCTACTATGACAGCAAGAATATCCACAGTAATGGCCAGGCACTTACCTCTCCCCTTGAGAAATATAGCACATCAAGCTGGGCACATGCCTCTAATCCCAGTACGTGGGAGACTGAGACAGGAGGATGGCACTTTTAAGATCAGACTCAGCAATATTGAGACTCTGAGCAACCTAGCAAAACCCTGTTTCCAAAAATAAAATAAATAGGGCTGGGGTGAGCCAAGTGTGGTGGCACACACTTGTAATCTCAGCATTCAGGAGGCTGAGATAGGAGGATCATGGTTCCCAGTCAGCCTTAGCTATTTGGAGAGGTCCTTTGAGATTCAGTGAGAACCTGTTTCAAAATAAAGAATAAAAAATAGGGCTAGGTCTGTAGCTCAAGGTAGAATGCCCCTGGGTTCCATCCACAGTACTGCAAAAAAGGGGGGATGAACTAGGGGGGTGAAACTCAGAGGTAGAATGCTCTGGAATCAATCCTTACTAATACAAACACACACACAAATATATCACATCAAGATTACATATAAGTGTGATAAAATGTAGAACGAGTCAAAAGGAAGAAAACAAATTTCTTCCTGACAGTTATCCTATAATTTTCCCATCACAGTTATTTGCTACCAATTTTCTCCTACTTGGCTGCCACCAGACAGGAAACACACACACACACACACACACACACACACACACACACACACAGAGAGACACAGACACACAGACACACACACACACACACACACACACACACACACACACACACATATACAGTTGTTTTGTTTTGCTTTATTTTGTTTTATTTGAGTACTGCTGATTGAGTCCGGGGCCTCCCCATGATAGACAAGCACTCTACCGCGAAGTTGTATCAAACTTCCCTGTCTATCCTTGTTAGACACGGTCTTGCTAACTTGCCTAGGCTGGTCTGAACTTGGGATCTTCTTGCCCCATCCTCTTAGGTAGGCTAGAATTACAGGGATGTGCCACTACACTGCCCCATTATTTTGATTTTAATAAGCATATAATCATAGCAAACAACAAGAAATTTACCTGAAATTATACCTGTCTACCCCAATATACCATTGTTATATAATTTCAGCACTTTTGCCTTTTTACCTTACATACAGCATCCCACTCTCTTCTGCTACCTCTTGTCTTTTCTACTTTGTGTGTGGGGGGGGAGGGGTGGTACTGGGGTTCCTGGAAGCCCTTCTACCTCCGAGCTACACTCCCAGACCTATTTTATATTTTTTAAATTTGGAAACAGGGTCTTTTAAGCGAAAGCGGCTGACTTCGAACCTGTGCGATCCTCCTGTCTCAGCCTCCCAAAGCCCGGGTATTACAAGCGTCCGCCACCACGTCTGGCTTTTTTTTTTTTTTTTAATGGTACTGGGGATAAAACCCAGGGGCCTTCTACCCCTGGGCTACACTCCCAGACCTCTTTTATATTTTTTTATTTGGAAACAGGGTCTCTTAAACCAGCAGAGGCTGGCTTCGAACCTGTGTGATCCTCCTGTCTCAGCCTCCCAGGTGCAGGGATTACAAGCGTGCGCCACCACACCCAGCTTCCTTTCTACTTTTATATAAAAAAGTTATTTTTAATATTTTGTTATATTTAATATTTAAATATTAAAACTATTTAATATTTTAAGTTTTTTATATAAAAAGTTATTTTTAATCTTTCTCAAAGGTTAATCATGATTTCTCAGGATGAATCTTTTTTAAAAGGCTGCTAACCATGCATGTAATTACTAAAATATAAATCATATTTTAATAATAGTTATTATATTTTTATATTTTATTTTAATAATAGTTATTATTTTTAAATAACCCTTTTGGATTTTTTTTTTTTTTTTTGGTGGTGGTACTGGGGTTCCTGGAAGCCCTTCTACCTCCGGGCTACACTCCCAGACCTATTTTGAACTTTTTAATTTTTGGAAACAGGGTCTCTTAAGCCAGCGGGGCTGGCTCTGAACCAGCGCGATCCTCCTGTCTCCGCCTCCCAAGTGTGGTGGGGATTATAAGTGTGCGCCACCACCCCCGGCCAACCCTTTTGGATTTTAAATTATCCTTTAAATAAAAGCTTGGAAATTTATAGCACTGATTGCTATCCTGACATGTGGAGTTTTCTATGAACTAATACGGAAAGATTTCTGAGTACTGGAGAAGGCATAGAAATATTTAATCATTATGTTTCCATGACTCTTCTCTTGAATATAGGCATACAAAAAATAGATGTTATATTAGGAGACATTTTAAATAATAAAAGTAGTGACTCAGATAAATACATATTGTTTTAATCATTCCGACAAAATTTTTAAAATTCTACCAACTGATGAGATATACTTTCACAGAGTTAATAGAAGTTTGTATCTAAGCAGGTCTACTTTAAAATAAAACCAAAATCTCAAAAGATAACCTTGCTTATATTAAATCTTTTACTTAATTTGGTCCCAGAACATACTAATGAACAAGATGCTTAGGGAGAAACAAAAAATCTGCATTCTTATTTTAACACCCACATCATAGATGTTGAAAAAATATTAAACATATGCAAAATATATTCTCTCTTCTTTCTTGTAATGATTAGAGTTTAACATTATCCTAAAATTTATAAAACCTGAGTTCTATTTATTATATGGGTAGGTACCAATAATAGGAACTTAATCAACCATGGTAACTTGGTATAACCACAAATTTCTACTTTTGTCTTCTCTAAACTACTCCTTTGAATACTAACTTTATTTTCATTTATTCTTTTTCACTTAAACTAGGGATTCCTAACTCTACAAAAGGAAAAGATAAACTTAGGAACAATCAGGACAAAAACATATCTTGGCTAAGTCCCCAGTAATGCACAAGTAGCAGTCCAGAGAATACATGTCTATAGAAGCACATTCAATGCCATATGATTCAGAGCAATAAAAAAAACAACTGGTTTTATTCATAATCTTTAAACACTCCGGCAGCTGTCCAATAACAACAAATAATTAGCTAGAAATAAGTCCATTCACTTTAATATAGTCCAAGTATACAAGGCACAGAGCACTAAACCAATATATCAACAAAGGGAATCTGAAAATACCTTATTTTAAGAGAGTTAAAAGAAATTATTATAAAGGGGAAAATTTCTTTTATGTACCTTTGAACAAAAGACATTAAACAAAATTAAAATCCAAACAGAAACTACAGTTCTTCCATAAATTAAGTTAAAAAAAAACTAATTATGCTTGAAGGTTTCAAATGAACAGAACTGTACTAACTTATTCTTACACATCAGTTATTTCCTGGGAGGAGGGGATTAAATTTTTACAAAGCTACTCTGCAAATTTCAATAATTTTCTCAACTGCTCTGTTTAAGTGTTTGCAACATTAACAACTGATTTTTATTTGTTCATGTGGTTAAATAACTCCCCATTATGAAGATGTTTTTTATGCCAAGGTAACCAAACTGTTGGCAAAATCTCTAACTGAAATTACCCTGTCATGATATTTACACAACTGCTACTTAATTCAGGCAAGATAGAAACTTGGTTAAAGTGAATTATTGTTATAACTTTCTAGATACTTAATTGAAAATGTTAAAGTAAGTGAGATAAAATGTAAAATTATTATGGAATAAATAAATGTGACTTAATTTGACTATTTTTTCAATTAATGTCCCTTTCTTTGTATAATGTTTACATTTCTGAAAACTAAGATACTCATTCCACTTTGAAAACTCTAAAAATTCTATTAAATAAAAATCATAAAGTAAAATTAAAATATTTTAAATGTAATAAAAATGATTTTCAAAGAATAAAAATCCAAATCCAAATGTATTCTACAAATGTATTCAACATGCAATATTAATATTAATATTTATATTCAATAGTAAAGTTTTTGTACTAAACAGAAATTTGAAAATTATAAAAGTCTTAATTGTATGTTAATTAAAACCCAGAATGGAGAAATGATATCTGAGCATAAACTTTTACACATGCACATTAACTTAATTTCAGTTAATTTGCTTAGAACTAGATTAAGCGAATGATTTAGATAGTAGCCATATGTACAGTATCTGTCTATTGGGAAGGGACAGCAAAACTGATTTAATTTTCAGACAAGTAAACATGTTGAGTTTGAGAGTTTTGCAGGATATTAGGAGGAAAATATTGACTAGAAAGTTGGATACACACTGGTTCCAAGAATCTTATGAAAGAAGTCTGAGTTAGAAGACAAGGTTTAGAAGTCATCATCATAGCCAGGAGTGGTGGCGCACGCTTGTAATCCCCGTGCTTGGGAGGCAGAGACAGGAGGATCGCGCAGGTTTGAAGCCAGCCGAGCGCGCTGGCTTAGGAGACCCTTTTTCCAAATAAAAAAATGTAAAAATAGGTCTGGGAGTGTAGCCCGGAGGTAGAAGGGCTTCCAGGAACCTCAGTTCCACCAAAAAAAAAAAAAAAAGTGATCATCATATGTGTAGCAATTGGAGCCATAGGAGTGGGTGAGCTGAAGAAAAGAATTTTGGGGGAGAATTCAATTATGTAAGGGCTACCAGATAAATAGAAGTCTGAGAAACATGAAAAAATTGCCAGAATGGTAAAATAAGAGCAAAAAAGGAATCTTGTGTTTGAAGCCTTAAAGAAGTTAGAGAAGTTAAAAAATAAGTATATATTGAGACTTTTTTTTTATGGTGGTACTGGGGTTTCTGGAAGCCCTTCTACCTCCAGGCTACACTCCCAGACCTATTTTATACTTTTTTTTTTTAATTTGGAAAGTGTCTCTTAAGTCAGCACGGCTGGCTTCTAACCTGTGTGATCCTCCTGTTTCCGCCTCCCAAGCACGGGGATTACAAGCATGCGCAACCACGCCCATCTAAAAAGTATATATTGACAACAATAAAGGCAAACAATACCATTTAGAGATAGGTAAAAGACTAACATAAGTAATGAATCTCCACAGATAACCAATCTTAGTTGACTGTTGGAAGGAAAATCTTGTTTCTCTGGTTCTGGTGTGTGTTACCTATTTCTTCTTTGTAGTTAATCTCTTTGAGTATTTTCTCTAGTGCTGGTTTTGAAGACAAAAATTCCTTCAGTTTCTGTTTGTCCTGGAAGCTTCTTATTTCTCCATCTAATTTGATAGAAAGTTTTGCTGGGTAGGAAATTTTTGGCTGGAAGTTGTTTTCTTTCAGAGTTTGGAATATGTTACTCCAAGCCCTTCTGGCTCTCATAACTTGGTTTGGAAAGTCTGGAGTGATTCTAATTGGCTTGCCTCTGAATGTCACTT
Organism: Muscardinus avellanarius; assembly: GCF_963383645.1. NCBI lineage: Eukaryota > Metazoa > Chordata > Mammalia > Rodentia > Gliridae > Muscardinus > Muscardinus avellanarius. The sequence continues at coordinate 50,376,108 of NC_137786.1, read as the reverse complement.
GGCCCTTTGTTTTTGTTGCCTTTAAGATTCTCTGCTTGGCTTCCGCATTGGTCATTTTGACAATTATGTGGCGTGGGGATCCTCTTCTCCGATCCTGTCTAAAGGGAGTTCTATAAGTTTCCTGGACCTGTGTATCAACCTCTTGCTCTATGTTTGGAAAATTTTCTGCTATTACTTCCTTGAAGAGATTGTTGATCCCTTTGGTTTCACTTTCTTTTCCCTCCTCTATTCCAATTATTCTTAGGTTAGCTCTCTTAAAATGGGCCCATATTTCTTCAATATCAGATTCCTGCTGTCGGATATTTTTTCCTAGATTAGAAACTATGCGTTCATTTTTGGAATGATCATCTTCTAAGAGCGAGATTCTGTTCTCCATGTGGTCTAATCAGTTGTTTGTGCTTTGAATTGAGGCCTTTACTTCATTAATTGCATCCTTTATCTCTTTTTGGCTCTCTCTGAGTTCTTTTCGAAGCACTTCTATTATTTCTACAGTTATTTTCCTGATTTGATCTTCTAGAAATCTCTGATTTTCTGTTTTATTGGGTTCTGTTTGTTAATATACCTTCAGATATAGCATTTGGAAATATTTTATCCCATTCTATTAGTAACTGTTAACTCTGTGTACATTGTCTTTGGATATACAATATTTTTTTTTTATTTTTTAGGGAGTTTGTATACTCTTCTGTTGCCTGTGCCATTGAAATCATATCCAAGAAATCACTGCCAATTTCAGTATTGTGAGGTTTTATGACCCAGATTTTCTCCTAAAAGTTTATAGTCTTAAGATTTATATTTAGGTCTTTTATCTATTTTGAGTTAATATTTGTATATGGGATTAGGTAAGGGTCCAACTTTATTCTTTTCCATGTAATTATTATGTTTCAACAATATTTAGTTAAAAGATTATATATTTCTACCACCAAATGTTTGTGGAAACCTTGTCAAAAATAACTTGACAATATAGGGAAGAATTTAGCTCTAGGCTTTTATTTAACTCCAATGGCTTATATATCTGCCTTTAGAATAGTACTTCACTGTTTCAATTATTGTAGCTTTATATGGTTTGAGATCAGAAAATATGTATCTTCTAGCTTTGTTCTTTTTCAAGATCGTTGTGGGTATCTAGAGTCCATATTCCATATTAGGATAGATTTTTTTTTCTGAAAAATAAATATATAAATATATGATAGTTTCACCTAAAAAAAATAGAAAAAAAATATTCTCTGGTAAGAAAGAAAGTAAAAAGAAATACTGAAATGTTATCTTTAAGTCATCAAAAGCTTGGTATCAGACAAATGAAACTGTTATGTGAGATTATCATTTTTAATTTTGGATAAATTGCTATAATACTAGATGTCAACCACTAAGCCAAGCATGGGAGGGAGAGATGGGGAGAGAATGGGGTGGGGATCGGGTGGGGACTGACTGGGCGATGTGTGCATGTATATCTACAAAAGTTTGTATCCCACTATGATGTATGAATACAGTCCACCAATAAAAAAATATTAAAAAAATAAAAATAAAAAAATAAAAGGTATATATTTAATTTGTCAAACAGGACACTAGTAGTAATTTTACTAGGAACAATTTGCATAGATAATGAAGTTAGAAGCATATTATATTGTTACTACTTCATTAGTATTAATATTATTACTGGGATAGGTAAGAAAACTGAGATCAGTGACATGTATTCATCATTTACTTAAAACAATACTGAGGACCTATTTAATGTGCATGCACTGAGCTAGGATATATTTCAAGGTGCTAGGCACTGTGGGGACATACTGATTGAACAAGTCAGCTCTCACAGCATTTACAATCTGCTAGGGAAGATCAAATAGAATTTTATCAGTAGAGAATTTTAACTGCATGCAATAGAAGACTTTGCTAAGTATAAACAAAAAAAATGCTGGATAGCTCAGATATTTCTTAGAGGTTTGAAGACTCAGAAACCATATTATGTGGGCTTATATAAAGAATTTTAGCTACCACCACAAAGTGCTGCTAGTTTAAAAAACTTCTCCCACTGACACAACACAATGGCTGATGGCTCTAGGTGGAGTGCCCAGCTGCCCTCTCCCACTCCCTCTAGGTTCCTACTCAACAACATCCACTGCTAGGAAGCTTTTTCTGCTGCCCCATTCATGAGTATCAGTGACTTATGAGTACAAAAGTGGAGTGGGCACTTCTTACTGGATGAATCTATATCACATATCCACATCCTGGCTACAAGGCAAGCTGGGGAGTGAGCAGACAGTACTTCAACTAGGGGAAGAGGGCTCTGCCCTCTAATAAGACTCACAAGATACAGAGCTATCCAAACAAAGGTAAAAGCTTATGTGAAAAGCAGCTATACGGGTAAGTAGAAATACATAATAAAGTAAGAAGATAGCATTAGCTTAAATAAGATAGGTGTTTATTTTTTTTCTCACATACAAAAATTAGGGAAGACAAGACCAGGGCTTAAATAGTATAGTACATCTATGGTCAAAAGAGATTTAGGCTCCTTCTCTCTAGTGTCTGTCCTTAAAGTGCCATCTCATAACCCAGGATAGCTACTCAGAGGCCAGACAGTGTATTCACATTCTAGCCAGCAGGCGGAGAAAAAGGAAAAGGCAAAGAAGAGAATGTTCTTTCCCTCTAATGATAAGTCTTAGAAGTCATACTCTACTTACATCTCATTGCCTAAGACTTCAGCATAAGGCCAAATCTCTCTGTGAGGAAAAAGGAAAAAAAGTCATTTTCTATGTGGTAATGTGCTCAGCTAAAAAGAAGGGTTTTTGTTACTAAGAAAGAAGGGATGAGGAGGTAAGAGGAGGCAAAATTGAATCAACCATGGCAAGCCCAAAATGAAAAGTAATCACTGCAATCAACTGTATAATAACAATGAAGAGTAGTGAGGCGAGCGCAAAAGAATTAGGCGAACTTATAGCATGGGTTCTAATGGGGTCCAGAAAGTAAAGAAGGCCACGCCAAAGAAGATGTATTTAAATGAAGGGTATAGGATGAGTAGTTAGCTGGACAGAATGGGCTGGATGTAGAAAGCAGAGAAGAAGGCAAAGGCAAGAAAACATGTAAAGATGTGGCATGATACCTAAAAAAGGCCCTCAATCCAGCCTACCAAAGGGCTGAGAGCAAGAAAAAGAGTAGGATGGAACAGTATTCAGAAGGCTGGCAGAAGCCCAGGAGCTTGAGTTTAATCATAAGTATGGCATGAAGTAACTGAATTTAAGCAATAGTCATATAATCAGATTAAAGTATAGAAATCTCAGTAAATCCAGAGTGTAGAGCCTGAATTAGAAGAGAAGGTTGGAGGTAGAAACCAAGTCAGAAGCAGTATTAGTTTAAGAGAAAAGTGACCGAAGGCTAGAGTAGGAGAGAGGTACAGAGGCTAGAGAACAGTGGAAAGATTTCAACACTAGTCAGAAAGTACACCTGACAGTCCTGGTGATTGAGGGATGCTGTGAATAAATTAGAAAAGCTATGTCTGAACCAGGTGTGGTGGCACACATTTGTAATCCTAGCATTTGGGAGGCTGAAACAGGAGGATCATGGTTCACAGACTGTCTCAACTACTTAGGCCTTTTGCAACTCAGTGAGACCCTGTTTCACAATAAAGAATAAAAAATAGGGCTGGAGGTATAGCTCAGAGGTAGAATGCCCCTGGGTTCCATCCCCAGTACTGCCAAAAAAAAAAAAAAAAAAGCCAAGTCTGATTCTCAGGTTTCTGATATGGACATTTAGTTGAGGGGTGGGCATCACTTCCAAAAAACAGGGACTATTAGAACAGAGGCAAAGTTTTTGGTTTCTTTGTTTTTTAATTAATTATTTTTGTGGGAGGGGGTCTGGGGATGGAACCCAGGGGCATTCAAATTCCGAGCTACAACCCCTGCCCTATTTTTTATTCTTTATTTTGAAACAGAGTTTCACTGTTTTGAAGGGCCTCACTAAATAGCTGAGGCTGGCTTCGAACCTGTGCGATCCTCCTGTCTCAGCCTACCAAGTGCAGGGATTATAAGCGCGCACCACCACACCTGGCTGGTTTTGTTTTTTAGAGGAAAGAAATAATTTCAGTTTTAACTTGCTTAGTATGAATTTCCAAGAAATACTTCTGGTAAGCAGTTGTCTTTACACGTTTAAAAACATTAGGGGGAATCGATTTAATATGTTTCAGGGCAATCAGCACTGAACCCGTAAGAGTGAATTGAAGAAAATATACAGTAAGAGTAGTAAATTTAAAATAAAATAATAGTAAATAGCTAAAAACAGACCTCCTATTAACTCAATCATTTAGGACATTTTATCACATTTCTCCAAGATTCTATTGTAGGAGGACTTTGGTGGGGCTTAGATATCTTGAAAATTAAAGCACTAATTCTGATATAATGGGTCCAGAGTTTCCCAGTTTTCATTGCTACAAATCTATGCAGTCCAATGAATTAACTTCTAGAGATGCTCTGTGGAAAATTAAAAAAAAAAATCCAGGAACTTCCGGGAAGATGGCGACCGAGAAAAGCGGGGCTTAAGAGCCCCGCTAACAACTAATCTCCATTACCACAAAATCAGCGCCTTTCATAGCCAGAAAACACCATCACCAGAGAAACAAAAAAATCACCAGGCTCCAGAGAGAAAGCGGACTGAGAACAGAGCTCAGAGCCACAGAGGAGATACACCGGCCTCACGCCCGAGGACGCGGCAGCAGCGCCATACTGCCGGCGGCAGCAGCGACTTCACTGGACGGCTACAGCAAATCGAGGGGAGCCACTGCAGAACAGCCAGGCGGGATTTCTCGCCACAGGTAAAATCTAAAGCTCCCAGTGGCTGAGCTCAGCACACGCTGCAGGGATTCAGAGTGGAAATCAAAACCAAGAAGAAATACGCCAGCCTCAAGGCCGAGGGCGTAGCAGCGGCGCCATATTGCCACCGGCGGCAGCAGCAGCGAATTCACCGAGTCCAATACAGCTACATCTGCGTACTCAAGAACAGTGAGTCAAATTGCGGGCCACAGCGGAGAAATCCCAGTACTGTACTCCCTGGGACTTGACCCAGTGGGGGAGGGGCGGTGGCAGAGATATCACACCATAGGAGAACGTGCAACCTGGCACCCCCCATAGTTTAAAGCAGCCTCTATCGACTCCCTGGGTCGGAGACTCTGTGATACAACCCAGTAAAGGAGTAGTGGGGTCTGAGATACTACAGACTCAAGATCCAGAACACCTTAAGTGAAGTCATAGTGACCCAAGGGAAGAACCCAGAGAAGGCACAAACTTCCTAAATCATGGGAAAGAGGAATAATACTGGAGCAATGAATGCCCACAACCCCACAACATCAGAACCTGATAAAACAGAAAATCAGAGATTTCTAGAAGATCAAATCAGGAAAATAACTGTAGAAATAATAGAGGTGCTTCGAAAGAACTCAGAGAGAGCCAAAAAGAGATAAAGGATGCAATTAATGAAGTAAAGGCCTCAATTCAAAGCACAAACAACCGATTAGACCACATGGAGAACAGAATCTCGCTCTTAGAAGATGATCATTCCAAAAATGAACGCATAGTTTCTAATCTAGAGCAAAATATCCGACAGCAGGAATCTGATATTGAAGAAATATGGGCCCATTTTAAGAGAGCTAACCTAAGAATTATTGGAATAGAGGAGGAAAAGAAAGTGAAACCAAAGGGATCAACAATCTCTTCAAGGAAGTAATAGCAGAAAATTTTCCAAACATAGAGCAAGAGGTTGATACACAGGTCCAGGAAACTTATAGAACTCCCTTTAGACAGGATCGGAGAAGAGGATCACCACGCCACATAATTGTCAAAATGACCAATGCGGAAGCCAAGCAGAGAATCTTAAAGGCAACAAAAGCAAAGGACCAAGTGACATTTGGAGGCAAGCCAATTAGAATCACTCCAGACTTCCCAAACCAAGTCATGAGAGCCAGAAGGGCTTGGAGTAACATATTCCCAAACTCTGAAAGAAAACAACTTCCAGCCAAAAATTTCCTACCCAGCAAAACTTTCTATCAAATTAGATGGAGAAATAAGAAGCTTCCAGGACAAACAGAAACTGAAGGAATTTATGTCTTCAAAACCAGCACTAGAGAAAATACTCAAAGAGATTAACTACAAAGAAGAAATAGGTAACACACACCAGAACCAGAGAAACAAGAGTTTCCATCCAACAGACAACTAAGATTGGTTATCTGTGGAGATTCATTATTTATGTTAGTCTTTTACCTATCTCTAAATGGTATTGTTTGCCTTTATTGTTGTTAATTTTTAGAATTTCTAGTTGGAATATTAATATACGTTCTGATATAGCATTTGGAAATATTTTATCCCATTCTATTAGTAACTGTTAACTCTGTTTACATTGTCTTTGGATATACAATATTTTTTTCTATTTTTTAGGGAGTTTGTATACTCTTCTGTTGCCTGTGCCATTGAAATCATATCCAAGAAATCACTGTCAAGTTCAATGTTGTGAGGTTTTATGACCCAGATTTTCTCCTAAAAGTTTATAGTCTTAAGATTTATATTTAGGTCTTTTATCTATTTTAAGTTAATATTTGAATATGGGATTAGGTTAGGGTCCAACTTTATTCTTTTCCATGTAATTATTATGTTTCAACAATATTTAGTTAAAAGATTATTATTTCCACCACCAAATGTTCGTGGAAACCTTGTCAAAAATAACTTGACAATATAGGGAAGAATTTAGCTCTAGGCTTTTATTTAACTCCAATGGTTTATATATCTGCCTTTAGAATAGTACTACACTGTTTCAATTATTGTAGCTTTATATGGTTTGAAATCAGAAAATATATATCTTCTAGCTTTGTTCTTTTTCAAGATCGTTTTGGGTATCTAGAGTCCATTTTCCATATTAGGATAGATTTTTTTTTCTGAAAAATAAATATATAAATATATGATAGTGTCACCTAAAAAAAAAAAAATATTCTCTGGTAAGAAAGAAAGTAAAAAGAAATATTGAAATGTTATCTTTAAGTCATCAAAAGCTTGGTATCAGACTTCCGGGAAGATGGCGACCGAGAAAAGCGGGGCTTAAGAGCCCCGCTAACAACAAATATCCATTACCACAAAATCAGCGCCTTTCAAAGCCAGAAAACAACATCACCAGAGAAACAAAAAAAAAATCACCAGGCTCCAGAGAGAAAGCGGACTGAGAACAGAGCCACAGAGGAGATCCTCACGCCCGAGGACGCGGCAGACGCGGCAGCAGCGCCATACTGCCGGCGAATTCACGGGACGGCCACAGCAAGCCAAGGGGAGCTGCTGCGGAACAGCCAGGCGGGATTTCTCGGCGCAGAGGACATCTAAAGCTCCCAGTGTCTGAGATCAGCACACGCTGCAGGGATTCAGAGTGGAAATCAAAACCAAGAAAAAAAAAAAAAAAAAAAAAAAAAAAACGCCAGCCCAACAGCCGAGGGCGTAGCAGCGGCGCCATATTGCCACCGGCGGCAGCAGCACGGAACTCACTACAGCTACATCTGCGTACTCAAGAACAGTGAGTCAAATTGCGGGCCACAGCGGAGAAATCCCAGTACTGTACTCACTGGGACTTGACCCAGTGGGAGAGGGGCGGTGGCAGTGATATCACACCATAGGAGAACGTGCAACCTGGCACCCCCCACGGTCTAAAGAAGCCTCTATCGACTCTCTGGGTCGGAGACTCTGTGATAAAACCCAGTAAAGGAGTAGTGGGGTCTGAGATACTACTGACTCGAGATCCAGAGCACCTTAAGTGAAGTCATAGTGACCCAAGGGAAGAACCCAGAGAAGGCACAAACTTCCGAAATCATGGGAAAGAGGAATAATACTGGAGCAATTAATGCTCACAACCCCACAACATCAGAACCCGATAAAACAGAAAATCAGAGATTTCTAGAAGATCAAATCAGGAAAATAACTGTAGAAATAATAGAGGTGCTTCGAAAAGAACTCAGAGAGAGCCAAAAAGAGATAAAGGATGCAATTAATGAAGTAAAGGCCTCAATTCAAAGCACAAACAACCGATTAGAACACATGGAGAACAGAATCTCGCTCTTAGAAGATGATCATTCCAAAAATGAACGCATAGTTTCTAATCTAGGAAAAAATATTCGACAGCAGGAATCTGATATTGAAGAAATATGGGCCCATTTTAAGAGAGCTAACCTAAGAATAATTGGAATAGAGGAGGGAAAAGAAAGTGAAACTAAAGGGATCAACAATCTCTTCAAGGAAGTAATAGCAGAAAATTTTCCAGACATAGAGCAAGAGGTCGATACGCAGGTCCAGGAAACGTATAGAACTCCCTTTAGACAGGATCGGAGAAGAGGATCCCCACGCCACATAATTGTCAAAATGACCAATGTGGAAGCCAAGCAGAGAATCTTAAAGGCAACAAAAGCAAAGGGCCAAGTGACATTCAGAGGCAAACCAATTAGAATCACTCCAGACTTCCCAAACCAAGTTATGAGAGCCAGAAGGGCTTGGAGTAACATATTCCCAATTTTGAAAGAAAACAACTTCCAGCCAAATATTTCCTACCCAGCAAAACTCTCTATCAAATTAGATGGAGAAATAAGACGCTTCCATGACAAAGAGAAACTGAAGGAATTTATGTCTTCAAAACCAGCACTAGAGAAAATACTCAAAGAGATTAACTACAAAGAAGAAATAGGTAACACACATCAGAACTAGAGAAACAAGATTTTCCATCCAACAGACAACTAAGATTGGTTATCTGTGGAGATTCATTATTTATGTTAGTCTGTTACCTATCTCTAAAGGGTATTGTTTGCCTTTATTGTTGTTAATTTTTAGGATTTCTAGTTGGAATATTAATATACCTTCAGATATAGCATTTGGAAATATTTTATCCCATTCTATTAGTAACTGTTAACTCTGTTTACATTGTCTTTGGATATACAATATGTTTTTTATTTTTTAGGGAGTTTGTATACTCTTCTGTTGCCTGTGCCATTGAAATCATAACCAAGAAATCACTGCCAATTTCAATGTTGTGAGGTTTTATGACCCAGATTTTCTCCTAAAAGTTTATAGTCTTAAGATTTATATTTAGGTCTTTTATCTATTTTGAGTTAATACTTGTATATGGGATTAGGTAAGGGTCCAACTTTATTCCTTTCCATGTAATTATTATGTTTCAACAATATTTAGTTAAAAGATTATTATTTCCACCACCAAATGTTCGTGGAAACCTTGTCAAAAATAACTTGACAATATAGGGAAGAATTTAGCTCTAGGCTTTTATTTAACTCCAATGGTTTATATATCTGCCTTTAGAATAGTACTACACTGTTTCAATTATTGTAGCTTTATATGGTTTGAAATCAGAAAATATATATCTTCTAGCTTTGTTCTTTTTCAAGATCGATGTGGGTACCTAGAGTCCATATTCCATATTAGGATAGATTTTTTTTTCTGAAAAATAAATATATAAATATATGATAGTTTCACCTAAAAAATAGAAAAAAATAGATTCTCTGGTAAGAAAGAAAGCAAAAAGAAATATTGAAATGTCATCTTTAAGTCATCAAAAGCTTGGTATCAGACAAATGAAACTGTTATGAGAGATTATCATTTTTAATTTTGGATAAATTGCTATAATACTAGATGTCAACTACTAAGCCAAGCATTGGAGGGGGGGATAGGGAGAGAACGGGGTGGGGATCGGGTGGGGGCTGACTGGGCAATGTGTGCATGTATGTCTACAAAAGTATGTATCCCACTATGATGTATGAATACAGTGCACCAATTAAAAATAAATATGAAAAAAAAAAGCTTGGTATCAGACAAATGAAACTGTTATGTGAGATTATCATTTTTAATTTTGGGTAAATTGCTATAATACTAGATGTCAACCACTAAGCCAAGCATGGGAGGGAGAGATGGGGAGGGAATGGGGTGGGGATCGGGTGGGGACTGACTGGGCGATGTGTGCATGTATGTCTACAAAAGTTTGTATCCTACTGTGATGTATGAATACAAGTGCACCAATAATAAAAAAAAAAATCCACAGTTAAATTAGTTTGGGAAACACTACATTCTACATTATGCCCACTATGCACCCATTTTCTCTCTTGGATACTCTCAGTACACAATAACCAAATTAAAGGCTTCGAGATGTTCTGTATTTTGTTAGACAACCAATTTAATTTTGTTGAACAACTGTTCCCCAAACTTACTGATTTCAAATATTTTTATTCTAGAAGATCTGTTTTCAGCTATTTATTTAGGTGTTATTCTGTAACACCTAATACTAAAAAAAAAAAAAATCTGAAAATACTGCTAGATACTTTAAACAAAACATAGGGATCACTTTAAACCTCGATGACAACTGACAAAAATTAGTAGTAAAAAGACCACAGTAAACACTGTACATGTATGATAATGTACAAAGACACAAATAGCAGGAATGAAGAAACTATAACAGAAGACACAAGGGAGATAAATAATAGGAGGAAAAATTGGAAAGACAAGGAAGGAAGTTCATAAAAAAGATTTTGCTCCTACAAATTCAACTCACCTATTGAATGCCATTTTCCTACCAAGCCCTTTACATGCTCAGTGAGTATTCACAATGCTTCACGATAGATGGAACCCCTTCTATTTTAAGGACAATGAAACGGAAGCTCAATGAATTCAAATAATTTTTTAAGACCTTGAGAGTTTGTTTTGAACATGAAGAGTAACAAAGTGTGAATGAATGAACTATTGTGGAGGCTATAAAGTTCCACACAGACTTAATGTATTACTAGATAAAAATGTATATAAATACACTTGTATATCTATAGATACTTTCTTGTTAATTTTGTAGTAAAAGACAGCTCTTTGTAATACCAATTATCAAAGTTTGAGTGATGTGAATATCAGTTTCTTAAGCCCTAAATCCTGGTGGATAGCATTTTTATTTTTCACTGCATTGTTTCAGAACCAGAGACTTACTAGCATTTTTGGAAGCTCTGGTAAAGAAAATGCCTTGACCAAAATGATCATTAAAATTCAGTAAACAAAAGCTCAAGTTTCTATGACAATATTAAGAAAGTAAGTGGTAATTATCACACCCCAGTAAATTCTCTAGACAAATCCCTGGAATGAAAAAATGTGTTAAATAAAACTTTTTAAAACAAAACTTTCTAATTAAAAGAATAAATGTGGCCAGGTGTGGTGGCGCATGCTTGTAATCCCACTAGTTGGAAGGCTGAGACGAAGATAGTGGTTTGAGAACAACCTTAGCTACTTAGTGAAGCCCTTTGCAACTCAGTGAGACCCTGTTTCAAAATTAAAAAAAAAAAAATAGGGCTGGGAGTGTAGCTCAGAGGTAAAATACTCCCAGGATCCATATCCTGTACCGCAAAAATATAATAATAATAGTAATAATAATAATAATAATAATAAATATGCAAGTCTGACTGAAGAGAAAGTATACTTTATAGCCACACAGGATTTAGTAGTAGTTCAATCCCTAGAATAAGGGTGACCTAGGGGCTTAAATGGACTATTTTGGGTTCAGTGCTATGGATAACCCACTAACTCAGAAAAGCTTTAAGTTTTTATGCATGAGTCTTTGATCTCAAGCAGCTCCTTCTGTGTCTCTCTACATGACTTGTAATACTTGATCACTGAGACCCTATGTATTCTTCTTCCTTGAGCACAGTATTATTCTCCTGTAAAAGTGTCAGTTACCATGATAGCATAGGATACAAAATAAATATATCAAACCTGTCTCAAGAAGCAATCTACTGGGGAAGATACTCTCAGTATTGAGGTTACTAGCAATTACAGATTTTATTTTTGTATTCTTAGTTTCCCAGTAAAATGGAGCCGGGCGTGGTGGCGCACACTTGTAATCTCAGCATTTGGGAGTCTGAGACTGAGGATCGCAGTTCGCTGACAGCCTCCACTACTTAGTGAGGCCCTCTGCAACTCAGTGAGACCCAGTTTCAAAATAAATAATAAAAAATAGGGCAGAGGTGTAGCTCAGAGGTCAAATGCCCCTGGGTTCCATTCCCAGACTCGCCAAAAAAAAAAAAAAAAAAAAAAGTAAAATGGTATAGTTTATTCTCTACTTCTACTTTAGATACCAAATTTTACAAGACAAAAAGACTGTTTTTTAAAAAATTAAAAGGCTATCAGCTCTGTTAGTCTCTCTGTTTAAAGGCTTCCAATAACTTCCAAACACATTCAGGATAAAAATCAAACTCCTTACTATAATTAATGAGCCCTATATGATTTTGCCTCAGACAACATGTAACCTCATTTTAAATTACTCTCCTCTTTGTTCATTAAAGTCCATATGTTAGCAAATGTTCTTTCTGTTCTAGGAAAGAAAACTTCTACCTGAAAGCCTTTTCTGATTATTCAATCAAAAGCAAAATCTACATGTCCCTCTCCCTATCGTTTCCTCAAATATCTAGTTCCTTGCTTCACAACAATTATCACTATCCCATAGCCTATCATACATGTATTTATTATCCATCTCCTTCTAAAATGAGAACAGAAGAGCGAGTACTTTTTATATGTTCTTTACCAAAGTATCCAAAAAGAATAAAACCTAGCACAAAGTAGGTTCTCAATAAATATCTATAGCTGAATCACAGAATCACTGAGTGGCTGAGATAGGTTCAAACTCAGCTCTGACTGGCTGCCAATCCTAGAGCCTGTTAACTACATCATACTGCTTATGAAGACAAGATCGGATCTGACTTATTTTTGTATCCATCATACCCCCATCACATTGCTTTGTGAAAAATAGGCTACCAATGCATACTTAATGAACAAAGTAATGTTTTAAATTTCATACTTTAAATTCTCAGGTACTAGAATAATAAAACAGTATGTGAACACCTTCAGAGACAAAACCAATTCAAACCATGCCATCTTTCAAGATACTTTCACAATCCCTTTCCTCCTTTTTTCATTTACAGAAGTCCCACTTTGCTTTCAAGAACCACAGCTTGCTTTGCTTGTTATTTTGCAGTGCTGGGGAACAAACCAGGTGCCTCACAAAAGCTAGACAAGTGTTCTACCAATAAGCCACACCCCCAGCCCTTGCTTTTGTTTTTGAGTTTTCCCTGTACTAGAAGAAACAGACATATAACTTCTAAACCCTTATAGCAATATATTCTATTTTAAATTTATTTTTATTGAATTATGGATACTGGACAATGTAGAACTTGACAAATTTTCACAATGCCAATGTGATTACCTGTATTCCTACAGTCTCTCTTTTACCTTTATTCTAGTCACCTCATCTAAGAGAACCATAATCCATATAACAGCACATTGGTTTTTTGGGGGTTTTTTTTGTTGTTGTTGTTTTCCTGTTAAACGGTATAGTAGTATTTGAGGACTGTTTTACTTAATTTGGGAAAGCAGAGCCTACTCTGCAAGTCTACTTTCAAATAACATAATAAATAGCACTTCATGTAAAATCTAAGAACCTTCTAGCAGTATGTTTCCATTTTTTTCCTTCTGGCTTATGAACTATTTATACATTAACTTTTATTATTTGTGTTATGGATTCCACAATACATTTCCCCCTTTCCTTTAATCAGTAATTTCATTTTAAATTATAAAATTATTTTATATTTACATATATACTTATCATTCCCAGGACTCTTCACTGTCTTTGGTAAGCCCAAATTTCTGTCTGGTAGCCGTTTCTGTCAGAAAGACTTTCTTCAGCATTTGTGGCAGTGCTGGTTTGCAGTTGAGAAATTATTTAGGCTTTCCTATGTCTGAAGTAACCTGTATTTTGTCTTTCTTTTGAAAGATCTTTTTTATTGGTACATTATAACCATACATCTTGATCAATTTATTCTTATCCTTAAAATATAACCAATTTTCCTGTGTAACACCCCTCCCTCCCTTTCTTCTCCTGCTATCTCTCCCTCCCTCCGTTTTTCCTTCCCACAACTTCTGAATGCATAGCAATTTATTCCTACCCTTAAAATTTGACAGGTTGCCCCTACAAGGCTCCTGTCTGCCTGCCTGCCTTTCTCCCTCCTCTCCCCTCATTTGCTTTGCAGGCAATTAAGGAGAGGAACTTAAGATGATTTAAAAACATAAACATTTAGAGTCCTGTGATTACAGGAAATTATACTTCATTATTTATTTGTGTGTGTGTGTGTGTGTGTGTGTGTTACTGAGAATCGAACCCAGGTGCATCGTACCTCCAAGCTATACCCCCAGCCCTAGTGTTTATTCTTTATTTTGAAACAAGGTCTCACTTACTTGCAGAGAGCCTCACTAAGTAGCTGAGGCTGGCTGTGAACCTGTGATCCTCTTTTCTCAGCCTCCCAAGTACTGGCATTACAAACATGTGCTCTCATGCCTGGCAATATACTTCTTTAAATTATGTGATTATGTGTTAAGCACCACCTAACAGGATTCTCATCCCACCCCCCAAAAAACTGTTCAAAAAAGTAGATTCGGACAAATTAAAGCATCCTCAGAATGAGAGATCTCAAAGACCTACGATAGTAGATTTAAAGTTCCTCAGCTGCCCATGAAATATAAAAATATTTCATATTACCACAGCAAAAAAAAACTAAGACAAAGCTAAAATTAATTCTTAATGTTTTAAACGCTCAAATTTACATACAACCAGATGATATTTTACAAAAGGGTTGTTATGGTCAGATAAAGAGTGATCGCTAAAGAGCTCAGGATTGATATAGTTATGTCAGAAGGGCTAGAGTTAGGGTTATCTTTAAAAATATCATCAGTAGAAAGAATCCCATTATAATGGATTTATTTGGATGGTAACCTAGGCTGGTGGGGTGAGGCTGGAGAAGGTGGGTCCCTCAGGGTGTGACCCTTGGTACTGTGCCTGTGCTCTTTAATTCATATTCTCATTCTCTCTCTCTCTCTCTCTCTCTCTCTCTCTCTCTCTCTCTCTCTCTCTCTTTCTCTTTCTCTTTGCTTCTGGCCTCTGTGATATGAAGAGCAGTGCCAGTGTGCTCTCCCTCTCTCTGCTTCTTGCCAACATATTCTGAGCTCCAGACTTTGGCCTCACATGATGGACTAAACCCAGAATGTACCAAAAAAAAAAAAAAAAAAAAGAAGAAGAAGAAGAAAGAAAGAAAGGGAGGGAGGGAGGGAGGGAGGAAGGAAGGAGGAAGGGAGTTGGATGTGGTGGCTCATGCTTGTAATCCCACCATTTGAAAGGCTGAGACAGGAGGGTCGTGGTTTGTGGACAGCCTTAGCTACTTAGCCCTTTGCAACTCACTGAGATCGTGTTTCAAAAATAAAAATACTAAAAAAATAGGACTGGGGGTGTAGCTCAGAGTCACAATGTCCCTGGGTTCCATCTCTGGTACCACAAAAGAAAAGAAAGAAGGAAAAAAAGAAAGAAAGAAAGTAAGAAAGAAAACTGAGTAAATAAATCTTCCTTCCTCTAAATTGTGTGGTCAGGTGTTTTGGTTATAGCGGTGAGAATGTTGACAGAGACAAGGGCCAAAAATGTATATTGGAGGAAAAGATAGCTTTTTAAACAAATAGTGTTGAGAAAACTGGATATCCATATATAGAAGAATGAAACTAGACTCCTCTCTCTCTCTCTCTCACCCTGTGCAAAAGTCAGCTCAAAATGGATTAAAGACATAGAAAGTAGACCAAAAACTGAAAATACTCAAATATAAGACCAAGTCTGCAACATATAGGCATGGGTGGAGACTTCATTAACTAAACTCCTAATGCTCAAGAAATAAAATCAAGAATCAATAAATGGAATGGCATCCAATTAAAAAGCTTCTGCATAGCAAAGGAAACAATCAAGAGCCTGAAGAGAGCCTAAAGAATGGGAGAAAATCTTTACCAGCTACTCTTCTGATAAAGAATATCTAGAATATATATAAAAAAACTAAAAGAAGTTAGCAACCCCCTTAAAAACAATTAAAAAATGGGCAACTGACTGAATAGAAACTTCTCAAAGGAAGAAATACAACTGACCAAAAAAAAAAAAAAAAAAGTTTTCAACATCATTAGCAATCAGGGGACTGAAAATCAAAACTACACTGAAATTCTATCTAACCCTACTTAGAATGTCAATCATCAAGGATATGAGGATACAACCATATGGGGGAAAGGAGATGCTATTGGTGGGATGGTAAATTAATAAAAACACTGTGAAAATCTATATGGTAGTTCCTCAAAAAAGACTAGGAATAGAACCACCATATGACCCAGCTATCTCACTCCTTGGTATCTTTCCAAAAGAATGTTAGAATACTATAGTGATACATGTATACTCATGTTTAAAGCAGCATAATTCACAAAAGCCAAATTATGGAACCCACCTAGATATCTGGCAACAGATGAATGGATAAAGAAAGTATGGCATACATACACAATGGAGTTTTACTCGGCCATATGGAAGAAAAAAATTATGTGATTTGCAGAAAAACAGATGGACCTATAGAACATTATGCTACATGAAATCAACTAATCTCAGAAAGTCAAGGGTCATGTTTTCTCTCATATGTAGAAGCTAGAGAAAAAACTGAAAAGAAAAGGGAGTTCATGATTATAAGGAGTATGACCAATAGAATAGTAGAAGGGGACTGAGGCAGGGAGGAGGGGAAAGAAAAAAGGAGGCATAAAGAAGGAACCACACCAAATAATATTTTGTCTACATATAAAGGTATCACTAATAACTTTATTAATATGTATGGGGAGGGAGAAAAGAGTTAGCAGGATGGGGTTAAGAAGGAACCACACCAAAAGAGGTTATGTGTATATATGAATATATTGCTTTGAATCTCACTAAAATGTATAATTATGTTGCCCCAATAAAATTTTATAAAAGAATCCTCTTTTATGTCTTTATATGACATTCCAATGTATTTCATCCAACCTCTGAAGTATTCCATACATTGAGTAGCCTATAGTTGGTTACCCATTATATCACATCTTTGTACCATAACATCATAACCAACCATCAATGTTAATGTAAAGTATTACTCTTTTGATTTTTTTTTTTTTTTTTTTTGGTGGTACTGGGGATGGAACCCAGGGGCCTTCTACCTCTGGGCTACACTCCCAGACCTATTTTATATTTTTATTTGGCAACAGGGTCTCTTAAGCCAGCTGAGGCTGGCTTCGAACCTGCGGGATCCTCCTATCTCAGCCTCCCAAGCTCGAGGATTACAAACATGTGCCACGACACCCGGCTGGGTAGCATATTTTTAACTGCAATATAGTGCTCTCATTGATTTGGTTCCCAGGAAATCATGTTCACTATAGAAAGGTACATGGGACACAGGCAGGTAAAAGCAATAAGCATAATTTGCTATTGGCATAAGCCAATAGAAAAGAGACAATATAAACAACAAGAACACAAAACAATATGAATGGCTTAGTATGCAAAACATGTAATATGGGTACCGATAGCCCAATATGTTTCAAAGGGCTACAAATGGCAAAATTATTTTTTAAAAAGTTAGTAGTGGTTATTATTATAGTATAAACCATCATATAATCTCTTCAGGAACACAAGGAAGGTGCCAGAGTTGTTTATATAGACATTTACACAGATATTTCAAAGAAACCAAGTGTAATTGTTATCCAAGGTGATTGTTTTTAAGGGTTCAGCATTGCTGCTTTTGGTGTATTGCTACTTTTATTGTATATAGGAGACTGTCCAAAAATTAGTTATTTCATTGACATAAAAATGTTACCTGGTTTTATTAACTGGTTAATTTAAATTGGAACATTAATAGCATTAAAAAATATTTCTCCCATTTCAGCAACAAAGCTTATTTGAGATAATATTCTTAGGTGTTTAAGAGTTAAAAAAAAAAAAAACTTTAGAGACCGTATATTCCAAAGGTCTCCTTAGCAAGTTTTCTAAAGTACAGACTGATCAATAAAAATCAGCCTGTAACTGTAACCTTCCAATTGGAGAGAATTTAGACGTTCAGTGGAATGCCAAATAATACTGGCAGACATTTACTCTTAGAGAAAGAGAATGCTGTATTTGCATTGTTCTGTTAATAGCATGCTAACAAGTATGTTTTCTGTAGGGCTACTAATGGAGAGAAAAAAATATAATAAAGCAGTGAACAGTGGACAGTCATTCATGCTGTATTGGTCTGGAGTTGCTAGAGAAGAAAAAGTCCTCCAAGGCAGCTACATAAAAAAAGAATCTTTTCTTGTTAAAGCTCAAGAGATTCTGAAGAGGGAATAAAAGAGAAAAAACTCAGACAGATTATGCTGTCAATTTTAGTTGTCATAATGTGCTTCAGAGATAAAACATTCCTCTGAATGGCAATTGAACAGATGGAAATTTTCATTTTTGGTTAACTGGATAGAAGAATTGGACCAGTACCTAAAACGACATTGAAATGAGGCTCAAACCCCCTCCCACAAGAAGGAAACAGATGCATCACTGCAGATACAAAATAAATTATTGAACAGTGCATATATTATATTGGCATCATTGTATCCAAGTGTACATCTGCACAATGTTTTAGTCTCCTGGTGAGAGAACAGAAATTTCTGAAAGGGAAAATAGGCAACTATTGAAGTGAATCAGATAAGTATACCATTTGGGTAAGAAGAGCCAAAGCAACACTTCACTGAATTTGAAGTTATTCATGCTGAGAGGAAAAAGGAACCATAAATTATACTGATTCCAATGCCCTTGAACATGTACTGATTTAAATGTGGTAGATTTTGAAACATAAAACCTTATTTTCAGGATTTTCATAATCTTAAATCAGAATGGATATGATAAAATGGGACTTCTTAAGTAAGACCCTAAAGAAGTTAGGGCTGAATACCCTTGCCTGATCTGTCAGATAAGTGAGTATTATATTAAACTAAAATTGCATCCCTTATCTTAAGGATTAGAGAAGATTCACAGAATAGATAACTAAAAGGAGACCTCTTTGGTGATTTAAAGTTAACAAATGACCCTCTGAGTTGTGCACTAAGGAAAAAGGGTTGAAATTAACTCCTTTTGACTCTTTTTTAAGTTCCACTTCTCCTTTCGTTCTGACACTCTCCTGGTTGGTCCTTCCCACCCACTCGTTTCCTAGCCATCGCCTGCCCGCGGCTGAAGCTAATCCATGCAGGCAGCTTGCACCATCCTACACTTCCACTCAGTCTTCCTTCCCCCTGTCCATTCTCTCCCAGCTCTTTACTTAGACCAGTTGAAAAGGAAATATAAGAATACTAGTTTTAGAAGGTAGGTGAAATAAGCAGGGTTTATCATTTTGTTTTGTTTTTAAGATATAGCCTTGGCTGGTACTGGTCAGCAACACTCCTGTGTTATAAAAGGTGACTTAATAAGGCCTGACCACAGGATATAGACAATGAGATGCCAAATCCTGAAGTTATTCCCTAAAAGAGAAAGGAACAAAAGGGAAAAAAACTCCAATATAAAAATATCTTTTAGTTAAATAATAGAATTTCTGATTTCTCCTTATTTATTAAGTCATTCATCACAATAAACTTTACTAATATCTAAAGTGATGGAATATTTTCTCTCATATACCTTCCCACAAAACTATACTAAATAAAGATTCACTACCCTCGAGACCAACTAAATTATTTCTCATAAAACTATTAGAACGGCACTGGTGAGAAAAATATGTTCAGAGCAAAATATTAGTGGAGAGCAGATAGCACATGAGCACAATGAATTACGAGTCTGCATACAGCGGTACAGTCCTCACAATGGTATTCCCCTTAGAAATAAAAGTTGCACGGGGAAGTCATTCTCTGCATTCTTCCAATCATTTTTAAACACAGGCAAATGTGAAATAGGGAAGAGCTCATTAAAGATATAGAAAGACAAATATAACCTAAAAGTAAAAGTATACGGAGGTTGGGCCCATCTGGACTTATTAGACAGAGAAAAGCCTTCAGGGGAATAGCTGGGGATGTGGGATAGGAGAAATAGTTAGAAGGTAATTGGGAATGGGGAACTCAGGTTGGCTCCCTCCCTGGGGTGTTTCTGCCAAGGAGGGAGAATAAGAATAGAACCTTCAAGAATAGTATCATGTGGTGGCTGGATGCCCAAAGAGAGTCTGCTGCTAGAAAAAGGCCATGGTATGATATGTTAATGATTCACAGAAGAGAAAGTAGACCCAGAAATCATATTTTGTATGTCTGACTCATTCCAAAGCTCTATTATTAAATGTAAGCTGCTCCATTGGCAGTGTCTCTCATTATTCTGCAGTCTTATATTAATGAGTGGACATCTTATTGATGTATAACCTAAAACAAAATACTTCATAAAACATGCTATGTGCTCCAAGTGCTCCATCTCCAGTGGCCACTGGTCATGGACTAACAAAGGAGGCTGGTGGTGATACAACCAGGAACCAAGGGAAAATTTCTAATCCACAGAGGTCTTCATAACTGAGGGGCGAAGGAAGCTGTGTGTTTTCATTAAGGGTTAAGTCTAACTCAACTTTATTTTCATTATCATTAAGGTTAGTACTTATAAATCATATTTTAAGATATATGTTTTCTTTCCAAAAATAATAACAAGTATCACTTATTAACATTAAACATGAATTAAGCTAATTTATGAATAAGGCATTTCTAAACATAAATAATATAGTTTAAAGGTATTGAAAGATAACCTCTGAATGAACAGTACACTAAGAAACTCTGGTAAGTCAGGCAGGAGACCAAATTTATTACTTGAATGTAATATCTCAAATGGGGCAGCTATTATAAAATATATTTTATTATATGAAAGCTCAAGTGCTATTACTCAAAGCATATGTGGCAAATGTTTAAGCATGAAGTCTACTCATCTTCTATCAGGGAGGAGCACCAGAAACTAAAGCTCTTTTACTTCCCTTGCTCATTTTGTTTACTGGGCAGATGAACACTATGTTTTCAATGCTGACAAATTATATACTCTCTTAAGCATTGATCATCGCTTCAACACTATGAAGATTTTTATTACACTTTGTAGAAATAATTGCAACTATTTTAATTTTTCATCTATCATATTGTCTTCTAGCACTTTTCATTTTGCCCATCTCTGTGAATTCTATATAACAAAAAATTATATTTGGCATTCTAAGTATTGTCAGTTTTGACTTGTAAATGACTAAAAAAACTAAATCATAAAGCAACATATAATAGGACATCTAATTTTTGAGAACTTTTCTGTAAATAGTTCCAGAATTAGGTACTCTGATTCCATAGCAAATATTTCCAAAATACACTATATGTGGAGATATTACTTTTGATAGCATTATTCCTAAGTACTAGTGTAACCCCCTTTAAAAAAATTATGTGAAATTCACATAACATAAAATTTACTATTTTAAAGTATACCATCAGTGGTACTTAGTAAATTCACAATGTTCACAATCACTCCATCTACCTAGTTTTAAGATATTCCCATCATCCCAAAAGACCACTCCATGAAAGCAGCCACTTTCTGCTTCTCCCAACCCCAGGCTCCAGCAATATACTTTCTGTCTTAATGGAGTAATCTATTTTGGACATTTCATGTAAACTGATTCATACAATATGTGACTCTTTATGTCTGGTTTTTTCACTTAGCATAATATGTTCACAGGTTCATCCACATGTGTAAATCAATATGTATTCCTTTTCGTGTGTGTGTGTGTGTGTGTGTGTGTGTGTGTGTGTGTGTGTGTCCCAACTTTTATTTATTTACTCATCTGTTGATAGAAACTGGGTTGTTTCTACCTTTTGGTTATTGCAAATAGTGCAGCTATGAATAGTCACATAAAGACATTTGAGTACCCATTTAAAATATACACATAGGAGTAGAATGGCTGGATCATCTGATCATCTAAGTAATTCTATGTTTAACTTCCCCCCCTCCCAGCAATGGGAAATGAACACAGGGGTGCTCTGCCACTGAGCTACATCCAGCCCTTCTAATTTTCTTAATTTGAGACAGGGTCGGACTAAATTGTCTAGGCTGGTTTCAATTTGAAATTATCCTCCCTAAACCTCCCAAGTACCTGAGATTACAGGTGTGTGCCACCATGCCCAGCTATATTTATCTTTTTAAGGAATAAACAAACTGTTTCCAAAGCAGCTGCATTGCTGCTTATTTCCATCAGTAATTTAAGAGAGGTATGATTTCCCCATTTTCTTGCCATTTTTTAAATAATAGTTGGTGTGAGGTGGTATCATACTATCACTTTGATTCATACTTCACTAATGAGAAATGATGTTAAGCATGCTTTTATGAGCTTGTTAGTCATCTGTATATCTTCTATGGAGAAATGTCTATTTCAGTCTGTTGCCCATTTTTAAATTTGGTTATTAGTCTATTCAACATTTGGTTATAAAATTTCTCTATATATTTGAATACTAGATATTTACTATACGATCTGAACCTATTTTGTAGGCTTTTTACCTTTTTGAAAATTTCTTTTCGTGAACAAAAATTTTTAATTTTGATGAAATCCAATTTATTTATTTTTGTTTTGTTACTTGTACTTTGAAGTGACAAATCTAAGAATGCTTTGCTAATTCCAAGGATATGAAGATTTACCTCTATGTTTACTTCTAGATATTTATTATTCTAACTCCTTTATTTAGGTAGTTATTCCATTTTGTTAATTTTTGTATACAGTGTGATTTTTTCCCGCAACTCTTTTCTTTTGCAATTGGATTTTTAATTGTCTCACCACCCTTTGTCAGACAGATTATTCTTTCCCCACTGAATAGTGCTGGCACTCTTCTTGCAAATCCACTGGCAAAAGACTCCTAACTTTTAGCTCTATTACCTTAGTTTGTAGTTATCCACTTAAATTGTGTATTTCTCAAGCCAGGCGTGGTGGCATACGCTTGTAATCCCAGCATTCGGGAGGCTGAGACCAGAGGATCGCGGTTCAAGGACAGCCTCAGCTACTTAGTGAGGCCCTCTGCAACTCAGTGAGACCTGGTTTCAAAAGAAAGAATAAAAAATAGGGCAGGGGGTGTAGCTCGGAGGTTGAATGCCCCTGGGTTCCATCACCAGACCCGCAAAAAAAAAAAAAAAAAAAAAAAAAAAAAAAAAATTGTGTATTTCTCTAAGTGTTCAAAGCATAAGTACAAAAAAAATCTTAACACTATTGAAGTCTTAAGCTTGATGTGAGGCTTTCCACTACATTGGTGACATGCTTTCTCAACAGTAACCACACCTATAACCTCAGTTATACCCTTTATCAGGGATGACACTCTGAGCTGGCATGAATTTTAAGCAACCTCTCCTTGGAGTTGACCTGAAGAAAGACAGAAGTTGCTTAGGATTCTCATAAATAAATTTCAGGCAATATTCATCATTAAAGTATATCACTGACACAGCACTACTAACCTCTCTTGTTCAGCTCACCATTCCTAGGAGGAAAAAGGTACTGAAAGAAAAGTGACAACAAGAAGGCACAAGTTTGTATTTTAAGGAAATCTATACAGTTTAAGCAATAGCTAAAAACCTGGACCAATTGATCAAGAAGCCACTTTACCACACCCTGGAAATCTGTAATCAGTACTAGTAAATTCATAACCACTAATATTCAGACCATATAACACACACTTTCTTCTTTTTAGGTCTTTGTTGCAAACATTTTACTGTAAGTTGTATATAAACTTGGTGTGTTTGCTACAAATGATAGGTTCTCTGAATTTATGAGTTCAGGAACTAGTACATAGAAATGGACAAATCAAAGTGAAGACGTAGACAGTTTTATGTTGGTTCCAAAGGTGTGTGTGCTTGCGTGCGTGTGTGTGTGTGTCTCACACCAGGGATTGAACCCAAGGGCTTTATACCACTGAACTATACCTCCAACTGTTTTTACATCTTATTTATTTCGAGACAGGATCTTCCTTAGTTGCCTAGTTTGGCCTTGAACTTGCGATCCTCCTCCCTCAGCCTCCCAGAGTAGCTGGGATTACAGGCATGATCCACCATGCTCAGTCCAAAGATTTTTTTTGAACATCTTTGTAAGACTAATTTTCAAGAAAATTAATTTTTAAGAAAAGTCATAGGGATTAGGCAATATGTGTTCTCATCCTACAACAAATGTATATAAAGTTATTATTTTTCCTTTTGTAGTTTATTCTCATTAATCACCTAGCACTGAAAATCATAATTCAGCTAGCCCTGCTCTACCAACTCCATAACTCTCCATTGTTCTCAACAAAGAACACCACTAATGGACTTATTTACAACTCACAATACAATGACATTAAGAAGTAGTCAGAAGGTCTTAAGTTTTATAGTGTGGTAAGATCATGGAAATATCCATCATTTTTACTTTTAGAAAGGAGGGAAGTGCCCTCTTTGCTGCCAAAGACATTGGAATTAAATGCTACTTGAAATTTACTCAAGAGATGTTAAAAGTTTACTGCTTTCCCCACATCAGTCAGAGATAAGCAGAATACTTAAGAGCAGCAGAGGGATAGTTATCTAACTGGCACTTGTCATATCTTGTAAATATTCTACCATACCAGTATTAGGTACTGTGAGAATATTCCCATGCACAATCTCTATCCCTAAGATTTAGAGGAACTAACAATTCCATTCCATGTATGAGAGGTCCCCTGAGTTGACAGGAATATTTTATGAAATCTACCAAATAATAAGACAGAAAATGATGGTCATTTAAAAGGAAATTTGATTTATTACACTCACCTCTTTCAGAGGGTATGTTTCTTAGTGCAAGTTCTCTTCTTCATCGCCACTTATTAACAAGAAGTACCAAGAATACATAACAATGAGCTGAAAACTAGGAGGATACTGAAGTACCCTGGACTGAGAAATTCAACAAAAAGAAGAGAGTAGAAGCTGCATTGTAAACAAATCACAACTGCCTAAGATGTCAGTCATTTAGAGCACTGCTACTCTAATGTACATGTGATTCACCTATAGATTTTATTAAAATGAAGATTGTGATTCAATAGGTCTAGGGTAGGGACTCAGATGCTGTGAGGAATACAAAAGACTGTATTTGTCAAAAAGAAATGTGATTCTCAGGGACAGACTATCAGGACTGAACAAAACTGCAAAGTCCACCTTTGATCATTCTACTTCCTTTCCCAAACCTCCCGTTTATTAGGATGTATACTCCTTGTGTAGCGAAAGGCTCTCATATCACAGAGGTAAGTAAACACACATAAGAAAGAGAAAGATTTCTGTTCTTCTTAATCTTCTTAAAGGACTCCCAAACTTAACTATTCGTCAGTCTAATTTGTTATTGTTATTCTTAGTAATTATAACAATCCAGACTAAAGTGTTAATGATAGCTTTATTCCTCCAAGGAGGTATGTGTATTTTTAAAAAGTCTCTTATCATCAGGCATGGTGGCACATGCCTAAAGTCCCAGGCTGAGACAGGAATCAGTTTCAAGACCAGCCTCAGCAACTTATTGAGGCCCTTGGCAACTCAGCAACATCCTGTTTCAAAATAAAAGGTAAAGAGGACTGTGTATGTAGCTCCAAGGTATAATGCCCCTGGGGTCAATCCCATAATATGTGTAATGTACACACACAAACACACACACACACACACACACACACACACACACACACACACACACGTGTGTGTCTTATCAAGGCTGGAGATAGAGCTCAGTGCTGAAGGTTGCCTAGCATGCCCAAGGCCTTGAGTTCCATCCCCAACAGGGCTTAAAAACAAAAAACAAAACAAAACAGAAAACTCTTATCAACCTATATTAATATCTAGTGGGGAGACTGCTTTGTGGAAAATATATTGAGACCCCTTATGCTCCTTACTTAACAGGAACAACATGCCATTATTTCCACTCCTACTCCTACCCTTCCCATTGGTCATCTAGGGTTTAAACACACAACCTCAAAGGCCTCCAATTCTATCTCCTCTATGATAGAAAATGGCCTCACACTTCATAGTACACTGAAAACATGAGTTGGTACAATGTTCTCAGATAATCAAAAATTTAAGCCATAAATATCTGAAAACAGGTCTCCTATACTGAAAAATATCATCTTAACAAAACATTATTAGGCAAAAAAAAAAAAAAAGAAAGACTTATCAATGTTTGGTAGGAACCCAGAGAAAGGCATCGCCTAGTCCTTGAAATAGTATTGGAAGGAGAGAAAAATGGGACTTTTGCAGAGAGAATGATCACAAAGCTTAGGGTTAAGTTACAATATCTTTCACTCTGGAGGAAGCATAAGACTCAAACCTCTGTAACATGTTGGTTTACTCAACAGCCAAAGCCTTTGTTAAGAGGTATCTGATTCCAACATTCAAGCCTACTCAGGATGAAAATATATTTTCAGCAAGATGAGTGAACAAAATTTTATAATCCTATCCCATGTGTTAAGTAAAAGGAACATCTTTAAAGGTCATTAAGCTATTATAATTCCAAAACAACAATAATATCTTTTGCTAAAACCATTTATTTGGGGTATCCATATAGTTTATTTCATAACTTACAGAAAACTGATATGGTTTAAAAATAATGATCTATAAAACTACAAACTAGAAAGAAAAGAAAGTCATCATGAATATTTCTTTCACTATGAGTTCTCAAGATACTGTCAAATGTTACCAATTACAATTATCCTATTAAAATTAAACGTCTCAATTTGTTAGTTTATTCATTCATTCAAGTTTACAGTTGCCCCAAATGTTCCTGAATCTATTAACTTTTAGACAATTAAAACAGTAGCTACAAATTTAATTTTGCTGGCTCCAAACCTGACCCAGACTCGGTTTTTGAAACTCCTAGACTTTAAAATTTTTACCATTTCCATCTCCTCAAAATGAAAAGACATAGATTGGTGCCATTTGTTGGCTGAGAGACAAACTAGGTACTTGGTTGCCAATAATTTAGTAGGACACTTGGCAGGTAGCCAAAGAACCAAAATTTAGGAGGATAAAGCTTTCTACAAGATGCTAATATCTCATTTAGAGACAGCTATTATATATATTTCAAGTTTTTGTTCCTGCATACGAATATAAAAGGGAAGGAATCTAAGCACAGTAACAGTAAACATGGAAAACGGGATCCTAAAAGATTTGATGTGTTCTTGGGTATAAAATGAGTTCCTTAAAATAATTTTTTAAAAAGAAAAATAAATGTTATTAGTTGTGTTTAATTCCTTTAGTTTTTAATTAAAGTGTAATGTTGGGGCTGAAGATATAGCTCACTGACGGAGCACTTGACTAGTGTATGTGAAACTTTGGGTTTGACTCCCAGCACTGCAATAGGAAAAAAAATGCTAACGTTAGATCAAAAAGTTATCATGACTTATCTTCTAGTTTATGAATTAAAAGTAAGTTATACAAATAGGGCTAAATTAAATTTTCAGTTTCAGTATTAGCAGCCTCTTCTTCATACCTAATTTGAATGTAACAAATCATATACACATAACTTTTTTTAGTGGTACTGGAGATTGAACAGGAGCATTCTACCTCTGAGCTATACCCCCCCAATTTTTTTTTTTTTTTTTAAAGGATCTTGCTAAGTTGATGATACTAGCCTTGAACCTGAGTTCCTTTGTCTCAGCTTCCCAAGTTTGGGAATTACAGGCATGTGCCACCATGTCCACTGTAGTTCCTTAAATTCTGCCACTCACTTTGACCATTTTTTATTCTTCTAGCTTAATTAACTGTTTTTTGGTTGTTGTTGTTTTTTTTTTTTTTTTACAGTATTTCCAATGTTTTAGCTATTATCCTTGTCTGAACATCCTATCTAAGGAAACATTTAGCTAAGTCATATACAGTTACAGGAATATTGCACAACATGGTCAGAGAGTTTTTTTGTAACTTATATAAAGTACTGACTAGAAATTATGCTGCAGTCACTAAGCTTTTGTCTTGATAAACATGTGCCATACTTACAACACAGTATTTGGGTTACTACTATTGGTATCTGCCAATGCTTCCACTATAAAACCTTGCTGTTTTCATTGTTTTGTGAACTAGTTTTTATAAAAAGGCCTCATTTGACTCTGATAGAGATTATTTTCAAAGGAAAGACAAAAAAAATTATAAACATCGTACATATGTGGTGAACTCATATAGATAGATAAGAGATAGATGGATGATGTAGATATATATTTAAGGGAATAATTGCACTAATGAAAGTTCAAATTGGTCTAAAATAAAAATATGTATTATGTGATTAATACTAATAAGAAGTAGCATACTACAAAAATAATTTTGAATTTAAAATTTTTGTTGAAAAACATCTCTGTTCTGAAGAACTTTAAGTTAGTCACAGTCACTCCAGGCCCCAGCTTCCTCATCTATAAATGAATAAAAGTACTCACTCAAGAGGCCCTGCATGGAGCATACCTGGGAAGAAGTAATAAGTCTTAAGATTATATACCTATACATATACAAACAGGGCTAACAATTTAAATGACTCGGTGATCTATTTTTCTTCTTCAAACTGGTCATGTGGTTTCTTTTATTTTTGTAATCCCCAAATGACATATAATAATTATATATATTTGGGTTACAATATGATATTTAATATATGTATGTAATGTGCGTAATCATCAGATTTGGGTAATTGGTATATCTATCATCAAACATTTATCATTTCTTTGTGCTGAAACGTTCAAAATCCTTCCTATTAGCTTTTTTGAAATATAGAGTTAAATGTCACTGACCAGAGTATCCTATTGTGCTACACAGAACATTAGAAATTACTCTTCTTATGTGGTTTCTGAAATAATAAAATCAGAGTAAAACTTATATGTCAGAAATAATTTCTAACATAAACTATGTAAATTATTAAAAGTTGTTGTTTTATGGAAAACTAAAATTGCAAAGTTGATGCTCTTATGTAGAAAAGATCTCCAAAGACTTTAAAGATCAAGCAAGTAAATCTTAACATTTTGGGAGTGCAGTGTGAATATCTAAGTGAGGGTCATTAAGGAAAAATACATAGTTCACTATTAAATATAGATTTAGTAACCAGTGTTGTCTTATTAGTAACAGATGGTTAAATGGTTCATAGAAGACCTGAGAGACAGAGACAGAAACAGAGAATTTCAGAAAATACATGTGATATGAATGCCTAATGATGTATCCAAGTATCATGTTTTTTTTTACTGTTTACCTTCAATAACAATTTATGCTAATCTATAATATTTGTGAAAAATAGTTTCAATTTTAAAATGTCTGTATCTTTGTTATATTGTTATATTTATTTTATGATTTTGCTCAGTAACTAAAGTACTTAATTTTAATTACAAACTACATGTTCATATCTAAAAAATAATTTGTGAAAATGAGATTTCTAAAAAAACCCGAAACTACTAATTAAAATACATGAAATTGGCAACATTTGCCTATAATTCCAGTATTTGGGAAAGAGAGGTAGGAGGATTGTAGATTCCTGACCAATGAGTAAGACTCTGTTCTCTATTTCAAAGTAAAACAGGGCTGGGAATGTAGCCCAGAGGTAGAATGCCCCTGGGTTCAACCCTCAATACCACTGAATAACACACACACACACACACACACACACACACACACACACACATACGCGCGCGCGCGCGCACACACACACACACACACGATTTTAGTAAATATCTGGCACACAGAAGATGTTTGATAACTATTTATTAAAGGGAAGAATGAAAGTGGTAGAAGTTCATCCTAGTTTTGATGAACTGCTCACTTATTCTTCTGTTATACCATTTGCCTCCCTAGATACCACATAGGCATAGAAGAACATGTCTGATTCTTTGAAGAAAAGAAATTGCTGGGAATAGTCACTAAATGTGGGTTCATTTCAAATGCAGAAATAGAAAGCTCTGAAATAACAACTTAAGGAGAAAAGAAAATCAAATGTTAAAGATAAAATGACAACAAGTCTTTAAGATTTAAAGTGAAACAATCTCAAGGGCTTTACATTCTCAAAGGGACTACATTTTTCTTTATTCATCTGTTTCAGAGAGAGTAGCAAAAACATTACAAGAAAGGAAATGAGGTAAGTAAGGTAAGCCAAAGTCTACCCCTTGGAGACCATTTCCTCCAACTTAACAAACATTACCTAAACATCTCCTATATGTTAGGCACCGTTATAAGTGCTGAGAATAGAAAGATTATAACACACGAATTTTCACTTGGAAGAGTTTGAAGAATTTAAAGAAATAGATGAGTCTAAAGCCATACATACAATCTCCCAAAAGCTGTGACTTTACATTAAAAGAAGTTAAATATCACACTCATTTTAATCAAAGTCTACTGCACTTGATATTAGAATTAAATAATAGAAACTGTATTAAAAACTTTTACTTAGTAAAATTTTTAAAAATTACACTTAGGCTGGGCGTGGTGGTGCACGCTTGTAACCACCGCGCTTGGGAGGCTGAGACAGGAGGATCGCAGGTTCAAAGCCAGCCTCAGCTACTTAGTGAGGCTCTCAGCAACTTAGTGAGACCCTGTTTCCAAATAAAATATAAAATGGGTCTGGGAGTATAGTCCAGAGGTAGAAAGCCTCTGGGTTCCACCTCCAGTACCACCAAAAAAAAAAAAAAAAAAAAATTACACTTAGTAATGTCTTTCTTGAAGTGTTCTTTGATAGTGGTTTACAAACTATCCATGTTTTCATTTACTTAGAAGATACTCTTAACTATGAATTTAAACAAAATATTTTAATTTTTTCTTCTTCTTTTTTGCAGTACTGGGGATTGAACCCAGAGTCATTCTACCTCTGAGCTATACCACTAGCCCCACTTTTTATTCTTTATTTTGAAACAGTCTCACTGAGTTGCAAAGGACCTCACTAAGTAGCTGAGGCTGTCCGTGAACCCTGATCTTCCTGTCTCAGTCTCCCAAATGCTAGAATTACAAACGTGCATCACCATGCGCAGCCAAAATATTTTATAAAAACATAACACAAAAAATTTTTCAAAGCTTAGCAATTCTCTAAAAACAAGTGGAAGCTAAAGACCAGTCTGCTTAAGCCATTTTCATTCTGCTTATATGCCAAGGGCTCCTAATTGACAAGAATTAACTTAAAAATACTGCATCACTATTTAAAATTTAGTTAAACAATCGGCTCTTGTCAATGTCATCAGCTAAATTCAATTCTCAATGATCAACACTCATCTAACTTGAACAAACAGTAGCATCTTACAAAGTTATCCCTTTCTCCTTAAAAAACTGTAAAAAAGTCAGAGGCATCTGACTTTCCAAGTTTTCCTCTGTCAAAAGTCATGATTAGCCGGGCGTGGTGGTGCATGCTTGTAATCCCAGCATTTGGGAGGCTGAGACAGGAGGACTGTGGTTCGCAGACAGCCTCAGCTATTTAGTGAGGCTCTCCGCAACTTAGTGAGACCCTGTTTCAAAATAAAGAATAAAAAATAAGGCAGGGGTGTAGCTCGGAGGTCAAATGCCCCTGGGGTCCATCCCCAGACCCGCCAAAAAAAAAAAAGTCACTACTTAATCTACCTCACTGGTCTTTTCACATATCCTAACTACTTAATGCAGACACACTCTGATTTTCAGCGCTTGATCCTTTTCTTCTGTCTATATTGTTTCTAGGTGGTCTCATTTAGTTTCACGATTTAAAAAAAAGCATCTAATTGTCAAAAATGAACAAATTTACATTTCCTTCCTAAATTCCAGGCTCATTTGTCCAATGGCTTCTGAACATCTCTATTTAGAAGTCTAACAGAAATTTCAAATATAACTTAAGACTAAAGATCTGATCTTACTTGTCCTATCTTCCTCCTGCAGCTTTCCCCATTTAGTTTAATTCTATCCTTATAATTGTTTAGATAAAAATCCTTAGAATCATCCTCAGACTCTTTCTTTCACTTATGTCTGACTTCAAAATAAGAACTGCAAGCCAAGATAATGGTATTCACATAAATTGGAACCTCCAAATACAACATCCTCAAAAGTACAAATTATATATACACAGATACAAAAAACAAAACTGTGTAAAAGCCTTCAAAATAAATTCCATCTACAAACAAAAAAATATACACAAATTCCAGTAAATAGTCTTTCTTTCGTGTGTGTGTGTGTGTGTGTGTGTGTGTGTGTGTGTGTGTTTTACTGGGGGTTGAACCCAAGAGCATTCTACCTCTGAGCTATACCCACAGACTTATTTTATTTTGGCAAAGGGTCTCACTAAGTTGCTGAGGGCCTTGCTAAGCTGCTGTAGTGGGCCTCAAACCTGTGATCCTCCTGTCTCAGCAGCCCAGGTACTAGGATTACAGGCATGCACCTTCATACCCAGCAACAATCTTTCTTGTTCATGCAATAATCCTTCAATAAAAACAAGGACCTTCTGAGAAAAGCTAAAAAACTTCCCAGAAAAGAAGAATGCTAGAATCAAACTTAAGATCTAAAATTACCACCAGAAAAAAGTTCACTTTTTGAAAATTGTTGAAAACAGATCTTAAAAACAACAGCACTTAATGAAAGGAAGATAGTTATTAGTGCACATGATTTAAGAGCAGCCTTCAGAATCATCAACTCGGGGACAGAAAAGTTAAAAAAGGTAAGAGGAAAATAGCAAAGGGAAATTGTGCGAGAAAAAAAAAGAAACAAAAAATCAGCCAACATGCAACCTTACCATCTACCACACACGAACATGTCCATCCATGTAAATAAAATGCACTTCACTGTACTGAGAGAAAAGTATACACTCAAAACTAGGGAAGGTGTAAACCAGCCAAAATCCATAAAATGAGCAGGTCAATGAAGAATATATCATGAAAAGCTGCTACAATAATAGCTAGAAAAGAAAAAAAGAAAACTACTTAACTTGACGAACATCTACCCAAAAAGACATAAAGCAGGAAAAAAAAAAAAAAAAAAAAAAGCCAATACTCCAAATTGAATGGAATGTTCTCACAGGAACATCTCAGTACATGGAATCCACCTTGAATCAGAAATTAAAAAGTAAAACAAGGAATTGATAGAAAAAAAAAGAAAGCAAAAACAGTAACTGAACTCGAGAGGAAATAAGAAAAATATTATCTTGCAAAGGAAAAGAAAAATTTTTATTTTTTTATTTTTTTATTTTTAATTGGTGCACTGTATTCATACATCATAGTGGGATACATACTTTTGTAGACATACATGCACACATTGCCCAGTCAGCCCCCACCCGATCCACACCCCATTCTCTCCCTATCCCTCCCTCCCATGCTTGGCTTAGTGATTGACATCTAGTATTATAGCAATTTATCCAAAATTAAAAATGATAATCTCACATAACAGTTTCATTTGTCTGATACCAAGCTTTTGATGACTTAAAGATAACATTTCAGTATTTCTTTTTGCTTTCTTTCTTACCAGAGAATCTATTTTTTCTATTTTTTAGGTGAAACTATCATATATTTATATATTTATTTTTCAGAAAAAAAATCTATCCTAATATGGAATATGGACTCTAGGTACCCACAACGATCTTGAAAAAGAACAAAGCTAGAAGATGTATATTTTCTGATTTCAAACCATATAAAGCTACAATAATTGAAACAGTGTAGTACTATTCTAAAGGCAGATATATAAACCATTAGAGTTAAATAAAAGCCTAGAGCAAAATTCTTCCCTATATTGTCAAGTTGTTTTTGACAAGGTTTCCACGAACATTTGGTGGTGGGAATAATAATCTTTTAACTAAATATTGTTGAAAAATAATAATTACATGGAAAAGAATAAAATTGGACCCTTACCTAATCCCATATACAAATATTAACTCAAAATAGATAAAAGACCTAAATATAAATCTTAAGACTATAAACTTTTAGGAGAAAATCTGGGTCATAAAACCTCACAACATTGAAATTGGCAGTGATTTCTTGGTTATGATTTCAATAGCACAGGCAACAGAAGAGTATACAAACTCCCTAAAAAATAGAAAAAAATATTGTATATCCAAAGACAATGTAAACAGAGTTAACAGTTACTAATAGAATGGGATAAAATATTTCCAAATGCTATATCTGAACATATATTAATATTCCAACTAGAAATTCTAAAAATTAACAACAATAAAGGCAAACAATACCATTTAGAGATAGGTAAAAGACTAACATAAATAATGAATCTCCACAGATAACCAATCTTAGTTGTCTGTTGGATGGAAACTCTTGTTTCTCTGGTTCTGGTGTGTGTTACCTATTTCTTCTTTGTAGTTAATCTCTTTGAGTATTTTCTCTAGTGCTGGTTTTGAAGACATAAATTCCTTCAGTTTCTGTTTGTCCTGGAAGCTTCTTATTTCTCCATCTAATTTGATAGAAAGTTTTGCTGGGTAGGAAATTTTTGGCTGGAAGTTGTTTTCTTTCAGAGTTTGGGAATATGTTACTCCAAGCCCTTCTGGCTCTCATGACTTGGTTTGGGAAGTCTGGAGTGATTCTAATTGGCTTGCCTCTGAATGTCACTTGGTCCTTTGCTTTTGTTGCCTTTAAGATTCTCTGCTTGGCTTCCACATTGGTCATTTTGACAATTATGTGGCATGGGGATCCTCTTCTCCGATCCTGTCTAAAGAGAGTTCTATAAGTTTCCTGGACCTGCGTATCGACCTCTTGCTCTATGTCTGGAAAATTTTCTGCTATTACTTCCTTGAAGAGATTGTTGATCCCTTTGGTTTCACTTTCTTTTCCCTCCTCTATTCCAATAATTCTTAGGTTAGCTCTCTTAAAATGGGCCCATATTTCTTCAATATCAGATTCCTGCTGTCGGATATTTTGCTCTAGATTAGAAACTATGCGTTCATTTTTGGAATGATCATCTTCTAAGAGCAAGATTCTGTTCTCCATGTGTTCTAATCGGTTGTTTGTGTTTTGAATTGAGGCCTTTACTTCATTAATTGCATCCTTTATCTCTTTTTGGCTCTCTCTGAGTTCTTTTC
Organism: Muscardinus avellanarius; assembly: GCF_963383645.1. NCBI lineage: Eukaryota > Metazoa > Chordata > Mammalia > Rodentia > Gliridae > Muscardinus > Muscardinus avellanarius. The sequence continues at coordinate 50,341,262 of NC_137786.1, read as the reverse complement.
GAAGCACCTCTATTATTTCTACAGTTATTTTCCTGATTTGATCTTCTAGAAATCTCTGATTTTCTGTTTTATCAGGTTCTGATGTTGTGGGGTTGTGAGCATTCATTGCTCCAGTATTATTCCTCTTTCCCATGATTTCGGAAGTTTGTGCCTTCTCTGGGTTCTTCCCTTGGGTCACTATGACTTCACTTAAGGTGCTCTGGATCTCGAGTCAGTAGTATCTCAGACCCCACTACTCCTTTACTGGGTTGTATCACAGAGTCTCCGACCCAGAAAGTTGATAGAGGCTGCTTTAGACTGTGGGGGGTGCCAGGTTGCACGTTCTCCTATGGTGTGATATCACTGCCACCGCCCCTCTCCCACTGGGTCAAGTCCCAGTGAGTACAGTACTGGGATTTCTCCGCTGTGGCCCACAATTTGACTCACTGTTCTTGAGTACGCAGATGTAGCTGTACTGAATTCGGTGAATTCGGTGCTGTTGCTGCCGGTGGCAATATGGCGCCGCTGCTACGCCCTCGGCTATGGGGCTGGCGGTTTTTTTTCTTGGTTTTGATTTCCACTCTGAATCCCTGCAGCGTGTGCTGAGCTCAGCCACTGGGAGCTTTAGATGCCCTGTGCGCCGAGAAATCCCGCCTGGCTGTTCCGCAGCGGCTCCCCTCGGCTTGCTGTGGCCGTCCCGTGAATTCGCCGGTGCCACCGGCAGTATGGCATTGCTACCACGTCCTTGGGCGTGAAGCCGCGTCCTCGGGCGTGAGGATCTCCTCTGTGGCTCTGTTCTCAGTCCGCTTTCTCTCTGGAGCCTGGTGATTTTTTGTTTCACTGGTGATGGTATTTTCTGGCTATGAAAGGCGCTGATTTTGAGGTAATGGAGATTAGTTGTTAGCGGGGCTCTTAAGCCCCGCTTTTCTCGGTCGCCATCTTCCCGGAAGTAGAAAAATTTAAAATATGAGCCGGGCGTGGTGGCGCACGCTTGTAATCCCGGCGCTTGGGAGGCAGAGACAGGAGGATAGCGCAGGTTCGAAGCCAGCCGCGCGCGCTGGTTTAGGAGACCCTGTTTCCAAAATGAAAATGTAAAAATAGGTCTGGGTGTGTAGCCCAGAGGTAGAAGGGCTTCCAGAAACCCCAGTACCACCAAAAAGAAAAAAAAAAAAAAAAAAAAAGAAAGAAAAATTTAAAATATGTGAAGAATAGATTCAAAGACAGATTATTAAGAGGCATTTAAGAAAGGGTAGCAAATGGAAAAGAAGAAAAGAAGAAAAAACACAAGTGTATGTAGGAAAAAACAGAACACATAGGAACCACTATTTAAAACTATAGTTGGGTGTGGTGGCACACACTTGTAATCCTAGTACTTGGGATGCTGAGACAGAAGGATCACAGGTTTGAGGCCAGCCTCAGCAATTTAATATGACCTTCAGCAACTAAGCAAGACTCTTTTCAAAATTATAAAGGGAATGGGGATGTAGCTGAGAGGTAGACTGCCTCTCAATTCAATCTCCAGTACCAAAATAAAAACCAAACCAAAACAAAATAAAATCTAATCCAAGCTGGGCGTGGTGGCACACGCTTATAATCCCAGGATTTGGGAGGCTGAGACAGGAGGATTGAGCAGGTTCAAAGCCAACCTCAGCTACTCATTGAGGCTCTCAGCAACTTAGTGAGACCTTGTTTCCAAATAAAATATAAAATAAGTATGAGAGTGTAGCCCGGAGGTAGAAAGTCCCTGGTTTCCATTCCCAGGACTACAAAAAGATAAAAAAAAAACAAAAAAAAAACCCAAGAAAACTATAATCCAAGGAAATTTTCTGGAAATAAGAGACATGTATCTACAAATTGTAAGATTTTACCATATTTCTAGGGGAAATGATATAGAATGATCAACTGCAATAGATATATGCTACTAAATCTATTTGACCTCAAAGAAAAATATTCAATGGCTCCAAAATTAAAAGTACTGTATGACTAAAATGCAACAATAAAAATAAGTAAATAAAACTACTATGTAACTTACAAAATAAAAATCATGTCATAATAAAATAATAAATAATAAATAAATAATAAATAAATAAATAATAATAATAAAAAACCAAGTAACAATCAATACTGTAGATCTTCTTTTCTTGTTTTGTTTTTTTTTTTTTTCATATTACTGGGGATTGACCTCATGAATGTTCTACCTCTGAGCTATATCCCAGCCCTATTTTATTATTTTGAAACAGGATCGCATTAAATTCTCATTCAAACTGTTCTTGAACCTGTGAGCCCCCTGCCTCAGCCTCCCAAGTACTGGGATAACAGTTGTGTGCCACCACATCTGACTAATATTGTAAATCTTATGGATAGATATAAAACTTTACCTCCTCATGATAGAACACTCTCTTCTCAAGGACACATAAAGAACAGCCACAAAAATTTATCATAAATTAAGTCACAAAAGACCTTTAAATAGATTTAAACTAAATAAGTAGATTTAAAAATATGCTGAATGATATTCTGGCTACAAAAAAAAATGCACTTTACCAGTAAAGATACACAGAATGAAAGTGCAAGGATGGAAAAAGTACATCATGGAAAAAGAAACTCAAAGCCAACAGGAGCAGTTATATTCACATCAGATAAAATAGACTGTAAGTCAAAAGCAATAAAAGAGACCAAGAAGGTCACTTTATAATGATAAAGGGATCAATTCAATAAGAAAAAATAATGCAAAAAATATGCACCCCACATTGGAGCATCCAATCATACAAAGTAAAAAATATTAGATATGAAGAAGAAGGAGAGAGAGAGCTAAAGACAAAAAGATACTATAAATACAACAAAGTTGTGAATCTTAAACACTCCATTTCACCAATGGACAGATCATCCAGACAAAAAAAATCAACAAAGAAATAATAGAGCTTAAATATATAAAGGGAAATAATAGACATTTTCTGAACATTCATTGAATAACTGCAGAATATACATACCAATGTTTTTGGAAATTAGATGAATACATGGAAATTAAACAACATGCTCTTGAAAAACAATGCATCAATGAAGAAATCAAAAAGAAAATTTTAAATTTTTCAAAACAAATGAAAACGGAATACAATATTTCAAACCCTGTTAGATATAATAAAAGCAGCACTAATAGGAAAATTTATATAAATAAGCACCTGAATTTTAAAAAACAATTTCAAACAAACAATGATACATTTCAAAAAACCAGAAAAGCAAAATGGTCCAAACCTCAAATTAGAAGAAAGAAAGAAAAAGCAAAGATTAGGAGAAAAATTAATAAAATATATATTTTAAAAACACTTTAAGCCGGGTATGGTGGTGCACGCTTCTAATTCCAGCATTCAGGAGGCTGAGACTGGAGGATCATGGTTTGCAGACAGCCTCAGCTACTTAGTGAGGCCCTCCACAACTTAGTGAGACCCTGTTTCAAAATAAAGAATAAAAAATAGAGCAGGGGTTGTAGCTCAAAGGTCAAATGCCCCTGGGTTCCATCCCCAGACTCGCAAAAAGAAAAAAAAAAAAAAAAAAGAAAGAAAAAAAACTTTAAATGACCAGTGAAGCAGGGCATGGTGGCCTATGCCTATAATCCCAATATTTGGGAGGCTGAGACAGGTGAGTAGCGGTTTTGAGAAAGCCTCAGCAAGGAATGAGACCCTTCCACAACCTAGCGATACCCTGTTTCAAAAACAAAAAGTAAAAAGTGCCGGAAGTGTATCTCAGATGTAGAAATGCCCTTGGGTTCAATCCAAAGTAACACACACACACACACACACACACACACAATCAGTAAATCAAAGAGTTGGTTTTATGAAAAGATAAACAAAACTGATAAATTTCTAGCTATACTAACCAAGACAAAAAAAGACCCAAATAAATAAAACCAGAGGTGAAGAACACATTATAACTAATACTACTATTTTTTTTTCAAATACTCTAATCATTCCCCTATTTTCTCAAAAGACTGGATATATAAAATCAATATATTTCTTTCAAAGTGACCATTAGCAGTATATTTCTTTCTCAACTTAAGTTTTTGTTCGAGGGGAGGTAACTAGAGATTATTAAACTTAGAAAACTTCTACCACTGAGCTACCCTAAAAAATAAAAGGCTAGCACCTTTTATTTTTTATTCAGAGACAGTCTTGCTAAGTTCCTTTGAACCTGCAATCTTCCTGTCTCAACCTTCCAAGAATTGAGATTAAAGGTGTGTGCCACTGTGCCCAGCTCAATTTAAGTTTTTTATAGATGTCCTATACATAGGATGATGGGACATAATGGGTTAAAAAGTGAGACAATTATGTTATTTGTGATAACATGAAAAAATCTGGAGGATATCATGTTAAGTATAAAAAACAAGCTAGGCCACAGAAAGACAAATACTACATGATGTCACTGATATGTGTAATTTAAAATGATGAGCTCAAAGAGAAGAATGTTGATGACCAGGGACTGGGGTGGAGTATGTGTGTGAGGGAGGGTTGTGGGAAGGTTCAGGATACACTTTGGAAAAAGTTCAAGAGTTTCATTACTCAACATGGTGAGTACTGTTAGTAACAATGCATTGTATATCTGAAAACTGCTAAGAGAGTTTTGGGTTATCTTCACTATCTCCTAAAAAAGACAGTTACATGAAATAATACACATGTTAGCTTGATTTGGCTATTCCACAGTGTATCTACATCAAAATATTATTGTGCTTTACACCATAAATATGAGTTTTATTTGTCAGTTAAAAAACAATTGAAAGATAGATGAATTAAATATGGTAAAACAGTAACATTTGGGGAACGTATGCAAAACTTTGTATTATTATTGTGACTTTTCTTTAAAATTGTTAAAAAATAATTTAGCAAAATATAAACTTAATAAAATTGTTAAAAGCTCCTTCACTAATCCTACTTCAATCTCTGACCCCTACAGTCTATTTGCAACAAAAACTAAAATCTTTTTTAGATCATAAATCAAATTTTGTCACTTCTCAGCACCCTGCAGTAACTCCCCATTTTATTCAGAGTAAAACCTAACTGATACTGCTACTCTCTGAATGGTATGCTCTTGCTCCAGATGATACTTGGCTTACTTCCTCACTTCCTTCAAGTCTTTGTTCAAATATTACCTTTCAACAAAGCATCCCTAACCATCCTATTTGAAATCTCAACCGTTTACCTATCCCTAGCACACCAGATCCCTGATGGTCTTGTCTTTTAGCAGTTACCAAGCTGTAACATTTAGTATTTGCTTATTTTATTTTATTTTATTGTTTTTTTGATGGTACTGGAGTTCCTGGAAACCCTTCTACCTCCGGGCTACACTCCCAGACCTATTTTGTTTATTTTTATTTGGAAACAGGGTTTCTTAAGCCAGCGAGGCTGGCTTAGAACCTGCTCGATCCTCCTGTCTCTGCCTCCCAAGCGCGGGGATTACAAGCGTGCACCACCACGCCCAGCTAGTTTGCTTATTTTTATATATGCTTTTAATCATAGGTCTCTCTTCACTACAATGTAAGCTTAATAAGAGGTTGGATTTTTTTAGTATTCCATTTTTTGATACATCTCAAATACTTAGAATTGTTCCTGGCACAGCAGGTCTACAAGAAATGTCAGCAAAATGGATGAACAAGTTTTGCTGAATACTTGCTACAACCCGGATGTTGTCCAAAAGAACAAAGAGAGGGACACAGGTACACGAGCAATCATAAGCAATTAAATGGGGGCATAGAGTACAAATACTTAGGAAATTTTGAATTCTAAATAAGAAATAAATTAAGCAGAGTCCTTGACTGTATCATTGAAAATCTTGCCACGGAAGAAAAGGCAAGTTGCAAAGGTAAAGTTTAGGAGTGAATCACTGACTGCATATTAATTAATAGTATAATTAAAGTTCCTAGTATACACAAGAAAACAATGGTTTCAATATAATAAAAATATTCACTATGTCATTTATAATATTAATCCACATTACAACATTTATTCAGTATTAGAATTCCTACACAGCCTTCCAGACAATCTCTTTGTTTATAAGTCAGTCTTTTCAATTTTCTTTTTTTTTTTTTTCTTCCTTTTTTTCCCCCATAGTACTGGGTATTGAACCCAGGGCCTATGGAAAAAGTTCAAGAGTTTCATTACTCAACATGGTGACTACTGTTAGTAACAATGCATTGTATTTTTTTTTTTCCTTTTTTCCCCATGGTACTGGGGATTAAACCCAGCCTTGGTCTCTCCAATTTTTAACAAGATAAATGCAAAGTGAAACTGCAAATCTTGCAAAAAATAAAAGTTTCATAAAGTCTGTGAAAGCAATATAGAATCACAAGAAAATTAGCTTATAATTAAGAAGGTGGCCAACAAAGACCAAAAGGAGAACATAAAAGGTGATTCAAAGGATAATGAGTAATCACAGATTAATAAAAATAATCCTTAGAAAAATTTGATGATGCCCCAAATTTTGCAATATGGACACTTTTAAAAATCTCATTGAAAGGCAAATGTAAAATGGTGGTATATTGTGCTATAATAACTTTATCAGAAGGACTGTGTAAAAAAAAAATAAGTAGTAGTTCATCAAACACAGGCACATATATAAAGATAACTGTATTAGATGATAGATGTTAATTATCTTGATTTATTCATTCTACAATGTACACCAATCAAAACATACTAAATGCCATATATATACTTTGTTTTTCAGTGAAACCTCAATAAATATGAAGAAAAATGAATATTTAATTACTTTCCTAAAGATTTTAGGTTTCATTTTTCAACACAGAGACCTTATCAACTTCCACCAAGCTTCTATCTCCCAAACAAGTTGCTTTAAGAGATCCCTTTGTTTTTTGTTTCTTTATTTTGTTTTGTTTTTGTGCTACTGGGAATGGAACCCAGCGGCATTTTATCTCTGACCTGCATTCTGAGCCCTATTTTATATTATTTATTTTGAAACAGGGTCTCACTAAATTGCAGAGGGCCTCAAGTACCTGAGGTTGTCCTTGAAACCGTGACCCTCTCATCTCAGCCTGCCAAGAGCTGGGATTACAAGCACAGGCCACCACACTTGGCTTTAAGAGATCCCTTTTAAGCACCTTTGCCTTCCTTGAGGAGCAGTGAGGTGAAAAGATAAAAATACATGAAAAAGAAATACTTACATAGCAAATTTCCAAGAGGGAGGCTGAACTTATGTATGCTTAACAAGGGGTATGTTTTTAATAAATAAGGCAGAAATTATTTTATGTAATATATTCAGCTCAAGTGCAGAAAATTTTAATTATAATCTTTGGCAAGGGTGCAATTTGTCATGTAGACCACAAGATGGAGGCACCAGTCTCCTGAAAGCAATAAAAACGAAAGCAAAGAAATAGCTTCCTTAGTTAAAATTATAAAAACCAGCCAGGTGTGGTGGCGCACTGTAATCCCAGCGCTTGGGAGGCTGAGACAGGAGGATTGCACAGGTTCGAAGCCAGCCTCAGCTACTCTGTGAGGCTCTCAGCAACTTAGTGAGACCCTGTTTCCAAATAAACTATAATAAAATAGGTCTGGGAAGATAGCCTGGAGGTAGAGGGAAAGCCTCTGGGTAACACACACACACACACACACACACACACACACACACAAAATATATATATATATACTAATTTTTAATAAATCATATACATTCCCATGTCTTTTTATAAAAATGAAAACAATCAAACAGTGAAGTCTGACATTAGTTCTGAAGATTTTTTTCTATACTGAAGCATATTCAATTTTGAATGCTTAAAAAGCTACTATGTCAACTCACTTTCCTAGTTCTCGCAAAGTAACTTACATTTTAAAAGCCTTCAAATAGCAGCACAAATGAATTACTGAAGAGTTCTTTGAAAAGTGAGGAAGATAAGAAAAAATATTTCATCTGATTTACACTAACAGAGAAACTGGGTTCTGCATAAATACAAATTTGAATTTCATCACAGTGTCCTTGACAACTCAACACAAGATATACTATTTTTCTTCATTTTCTATAATTCTTCCACAAATACAATGAATCCTGACAAATGCCAGGAAATGTGTCTAATAGACAGTATTTAATAAATACTAATTACAATCATTACTGTTACTGACGTTACTATGAAAATAAATAGTATACATTTAAACTGTACTTGGTGCCCTCTTCCCCCCACCACCCCCATTTTCCCTTCCCCACCTCCCACCAATGATTGTTCAGGATAACCATGCTATATTCATACTTCTACACATATTCTTAATACAAAACAATCATGAAACCCTCAAAGTAAAAGAGGACAAGTAACTCTTCCTCTTCCATGAAATATTTTTAGCCTCACTTAGAAACAGAGACAACATAGCTTAGTCAATCATCCATTATTATTTTCCATTTCTGCTTGAAGATCTCATATTTCCCTGGCAGGAAAATCAAAATTCAAGATTAATGTTCCTTAAATTCATTTTAAAGGCAGCAATAAGGACTGAAATATTTAACTGCAAATGTATTTCATCCTCTTGTTTTTCTCTGGTTGAAAGTACAATACAGATGTGGTTCTCTCTGTATGAAACAAAAGTACAATCTTGTACTATTGGGGAAGTAAGCTTCTTCCCTTCACTTAAATGCAATCAAGTAAATAAATACATGCATAGATTCACATAAAAACCAAGGGAACTCAGGACTCAACTGAGAAATAATCTTGAAAGAAAACACAAATAAGAAATAAAAATTTTAAATGAAGATCAGAAAATTAAAAATCTAATCTTCAAGCCGTGCATGGTGGCACAGGCTTGTAATCCCAGCATTCAGGAGGCTGAGAGGACTGGTCCATAACCTGTTTCAAAAATAAAAACAAAGGACTAAAAAATAGGGCTGGTGGTTAGCTTGGAGGTACAATGCCCCCTGGGTTCCATCCCAGTATCGCAAAAAAAATTAAATAAAATTAAAATTAAAAATAATAATAATAAGATAAAAAGACTAAAAAATAGGGCTGGGAGTGTAGCTCAGAGATACAATGCCCTGGGTTCCATCTCCAGTACCAAAAAAAAAAAAAAAAAAAAGTCTTTAGACAACCCTAAAACAGCCTATCTATAAACTTAAAAATTATTACTTTATATTCAGCAATGTAATTTAAAGAAAGGTCAAGGTTTTATAGTATCTCTAAACAAGAACTATTTGGTCTAAAACACACTTAAAAGATATTTTATCAAGTTGATAATCTCCATTATTATGATTATATTATATAATCTCTGACAAATTCAGGATATAATGTTGCATATTATTTGTAACTATACATATGATATTCAAAATTTTGAGTCAATTCTTTAAAATATAATTGCCACTTGTATCACTATATATTAACCATGAGAAATAATCCACATTCTCATTTCCAAATCTTTGTTGCAAATGTCAGAACTTTATAAATTAGTAATACAGAATTTATTTGGAGGACAAAACTATATCCAATTACTTTAGACAAAAGATTATTCCTTCAAATTAACTCAAAGAAAAAAATACTTAATTGCCTCTCATGCTCTAATTTATGGACCAATGCTGCCATCTGCTGGAAAAACTGAAGTGTCTTTACTATTCAGAGCTCAATCAAGAGCTTCTACTATATAGTAAAACAAGACAACTGATTTATAATTTTGACCAGTTGATGTTTCTGATATCTGCTATATATTCCTATTAATTACAATTCATTAAAATTATAGCTATATTTAAATACTAAAAGCAAATAGACTGAGAAGAAAAAAATAAGGCTATCTTCAATGAAGTCGGATGTCTGCAATAAAACTTAATTTAGAAGGCACACGGGACTAAGACAAGCCCACACCTGACCCATACTACGGAAAGATAACTATTTTTAATAAGAATGTACAGTTCTTGAAAAATAATTTGGCCCATTTGTCAAAGTATACCTTTAATTCCTGTTTGAAGAATTTGTAAACCCACTTAGTCATTTTCTGTGGGTTTTAATACTTTATAATTCTGGGTCCACAAATATCTTAAGTTTCATTGAAGAGCTGCTTTTTTAGAACCTACTTTTTACCCAGGCAAATGTACATGAAGCTCACTTAAATATTCAGAAATGAAACAGTCACCTTCTGTTTAAAATAAGGAAAATAATCCCTAGTTACACTTATAACTTTCAAAGATATAAAATGATCATTTAGCACTCAATGAATGGTAGCTATTGTTAATTTAAGAATTACTAAAGCTTGGCACGGTGGCACATGCTTGTAATCCCAGCATTCGGAAGGCTGAGACAGGAGGATCACGGTTAGCAGTCTCGGCTACTTAGTGAAGCCCTTTGCAACTCAGATCCTTTTTCAAAATAAAAGAATAAAAATAGGGCTGGGGGTATAGCTCAGAGGTAAAATGTCTCTGAGTTCTACCCCCAGTACTGAAGAAAAAAAAAAAAAAGATTACTAAAAAATTTGATGTTATGAGAAGTTGAGAATTAAATGGAAGAAAATGTATTTATAATTTATATTACAAATTAAATATGTAAACTTCAGCCTAAAATAGCCATTGATTCATATTTACCTCCTTTATTTCCTCAATTCCTTTAAATCTATTAAATTATATAAAAGAAAGGTTTATAGCTATGCCAGAAAACAGAAAAATATTCTACTAAAAGGTTTGAAACTGCCAGGTATGGTGGTACACTCTTGTAATCTCAATATGTGGGAGGCTGAGATAGGAAGATTGCAGGTTAGTGGCTAGCCTCAGCAACTTGTGAGGCCCTCAGCAACTTAGTGAAACCCTGTTTCAAAATAAAAAATTGGGCTGGGGGTATAGCTTAGAGGTAGAATGCCCCTGAGTTCAATCCCCAGTACTATAAAAAAAAAAAAAAGGTCTGAAACTAAGGCCAAGAGGTATGCTATATTTAGAGCAGTGTTTAATAAATATTTATCACATGACAAAATTAATGAATACTACAGGATAAGATGAAAAGTAAGCTTAGCAGTGCCAACTGGCCTGTGACTCAGCACAGACAGGCCAGCTTGGAAAGAATCTGTGTTTTCCAAAATAACCCCGAGAAAACCCCAGACTTTGAGCAATAGGGCTGAGAGCAAGAGGCAAATGGTAAGGATCAAGTCTAAGAAACTTGAAAATGTCACCAGTGCTCCCACAGAAATCCCTGGTTGTCACCAACATGAGCAGCTCGTATGATTAACACCAACTGAAGCTGAGTATTATGAAAAGTAACAGACTAGATGCAACTTGTAAGAGGCTATGCTCAAAACATTTTTAATGCTATTACCTTTTTTGCTTAATGCTGTTATTTTTTCCAGTCCCTTTATTCATGGAAACTCTTTCAAGAATCATGGTAAATTTAGTGATGCTGGCACATCATAGTACATTGTAATCCCTTCCTCTACCCTCCAGCTCATCTTCCACAGGGCCTCCAGACTCACTTCTCTACTAACACTATTCATGTCAAGCTCTCACTTGTTGAAAAGCTCTCACTAGTTACCTACTACTTAAAGAATGTAGTACAAACTTCAACCTGTAGTATCTCAGGCCTATGATAATCTATCTTGTCTATTCTCTTGGTAAAAGTTTTCCCTTGTTCTTTTTACAATGAAAATCCACATGGAACTACCTTCCAATCTCTGTGGCATTTCCTATTCATTTCTTGCCCTGACCAAGAAATTCTATCACTATTTCTGAAATTGAATGTCTTTCTCAAAGTGCTGATCAAATGCTTCTGGCTACCTATCTCCCTAAATCCTCCCAGTTAAAATTAAACCCAGAGCACCCTGTTCTTTTTCTAGCATAGCTCTAACAGGCTCAAAGTTATTTCTCAAAGAAAGCAAACCCATCTACTCTCTGATCCGTGTTCTGAGTTAAGTAAAGGCTTAAAGAGATGGGTTTAAATTATTCAACATAATAATCTTTCAAATACTTGAAGGTCCTTCTAAATCTTCTCATTATGGGGTACATTTATTCAAGAGCCATGGCTAATACTCACATATAAAATTTCTAATAATTTTCATAATCAGAACTACTCCATCTGGACACCAGATTTTCAACCATTTCTGTAATGTGTTTGCAAGTTATGCACAATATTCATGCCTCCTCTAGACCTTCATGATGTCCATCAGCAAATTCAAAATTTCTTCAGTTAAAATAAGCCTGATAGGGACTTCCGGGAAGATGGCGACCGAGAAAAGCGGGGCTTAAGAGCTCCGCTAACAACAAATCTCCATTACCACAAAATCAGCGCCTTTCATAGCCAGAAAGCACCATCACCAGTGAAACAAAAAATCACCAGGCTCCAGAGAGAAAGCGGACTGAGAACAGAGCCACAGAGGAGATACACCGGCCTCGCGCCCGAGGACGCGGCAGACGCGGCAGCAACGCCATACTGCTGGTGGCAGCGGCGAATTAACCAGACGGCCACAGCAAGCCGAGGTGAGCCACTGCGGAACAGCTAGGCGAGATTTCTCCACGCAGAGAGCATCTAAAGCTCCCAGTGGCCGAGCTCAGCACACGCTGCAGGGATTCAGAGTAGAAATCAAAATCAAGAAGAAAAACGCCAGCCCCACAGCCGAGGGCGTAGCAGCGGCGCCATATTGCTACCTGCGGCAGCAGCAGCGAATTCAGCGAGGCCAGTACAGCTACATCTGCGTACTCAAGAACAGTGAGTCAAATTGCGGGCCACAGAGGAGAAATCCCTGGGACCTGACCCAGTGGGGGAGGGGCGGTGGCAGAGATATCACACCATAGGAGAACGTGCAACCTGGCACCCCCCACAGTCTAAAGCAGCCTCTATCGACTCTCTGGGTCGGAGACTCTGTGATAAAACCCAGTAAAGGAGTAGTGGGGTCTGAGATACTACTGACTCGAGATCCAGAACACCTTAAGGGAAGTCATAGTGACCCAAGGGAAGAACCCAGAGAAGGCACAAACATCTGAAATCATGGGAAAGAGGAATAATACTGGAGCAATGAATGCCCACAACCCCACAACATCAGAACCTGATAAAACAGAAAATCAGAGATTTCTAGAAGATCAAATCAGGAAAATAACTGTAGAAATAATAGAGGTGCTTCGAAAAGAACTCAGAGAGAGCCAAAAAGAGATAAAGGATGCAATTAATGAAGTAAAGGCCTCAATTCAAAGCACAAACAACCGATTAGAACACATGGAGAACAGAATCTCGCTCTTAGAAGATGAGCAATCCAAAAATGAACTCATAGTTTCTAATCTAGAGCAAAATATCCGACAGCAGGAGTCTGATATTGAAGAAATATGGGCCCATTTTAAGAGAGCTAACCTAAGAATTATTGGAATAGAGGAGGGAAAAGAAAGTGAAACCAAAGGGATCAACAATCTCTTCAAGGAAGTAATAGCAGAAAATTTTCCAAACATAGAGCAAGAGGTTGATACACAGGTCCAGGAAACTTATAGAACTCCCTTCAGACAGGATCAGAGAAGAGGATCCCCACGCCACATAATTGTCAAAATGACCAATGCGGAAGCCAAGCAGAGAATCTTAAAGGCAACAAAAGCAAAGGGCCAAGTGACATTCAGAGGCAAACCAATTAGAATCACTCCAGACTTCCCAAACCAAGTCATGAGAGCCAGAAGGGCTTGGAGTAACATATTCCCAAACTCTGAAAGAAAACAACTTCCAGCCAAAAATTTCCTACCCAGCAAAACTTTCTATCAAATTAGATGGAGAAATAAGAAGCTTCCAGGACAAACAGAAACTGAAGGAATTTATGTCTTCAAAACCAGCACTAGAGAAAATACTCAAAGAGATTAACTACAAAGAAGAAATAGGTAACACACTCCAGAACTAGAGAAACAAGATTTTCCATCCAACAGACAACTAAGATTGGTTATCTGTGGAGATTCATTATTTATGTTAGTCTTTTACCTATCTCTAAATGGTATTGTTTGCCTTTATTGTTGTTAATTTTTAGGATTTCTAGTTGGAATATTAATATACCTTCAGATATAGCATTTGGAAATATTTTATCCCATTCTATTAGTAACTGTTAACTCTCTTTACATTGTCTTTGGATATACAATTTTTTTTTATTTTTTAGGGAGTTTGTATACTCCTCTGTTGCCTGTGCCATTGAAATCATAACCAAGAAATCACTGCCAATTTCAATGTTGTGAGGTTTAATGACCCAGATTTTCTCCTAAAAGTTTATAGTCTTAAGATTTATATTTAGGTCTATTATCTATTTTGAGTTAATATTTGTATATGGGATTAGGTAAGGGTCCAATTTTATTCTTTTCCATGTAATTATTATTTTTAACAATATTTAGTTAAAAGATTTTTATTTTCACCACCAAATGTTCGTGGAAACCTTGTCAAAAATAACTTGACAATATAGGGAAGAATTTAGCTCTAGGCTTGTATTTAACTCCAATGGTTTATATATCTGCCTTTAGAATAGTACTACACTGTTTCAATTATTGTAGCTTTATATGGTTTGAAATCAGAAAATATATATCTTCTAGCTTTGTTCTTTTTCAAGATCGTTTTGGGTACCTGGAGTCCATATTCCATATTAGGATAGATTTTTTTCTGAAAAATAAATATATAAATATATGATAGTTTCACCTAAAAAATAGAAAAAATATTCTCTGGTAAGAAAGAAAGCAAAAAGAAATATTGAAATGTTATCTTTAAGTCATCAAAAGCTTGGTATCAGACAAATGAAACTGTTATGTGAGATTATCATTTTTAATTTTAGATAAATTGCCATAATACTAGATGTCAACTACTAAGCCAAGCATGGGAGGGAGGGATAGGGAGAGAATGGGGTGGGGATTGGGTGGGGGCTGACTGGGAAAAGTGTGCATGTATGTCTACAAAAGTATGTATCCTACTATGATGTATGAATACAGTGCACCAATAAAAAAAAATTAAAAAAAAAATAAGCCTGATAGCCTGGTGTTGTGACACACTCCTGTAATCCTAGTACTTGTGAGGCTGAGACAGGAGGGTCACAGGTTCACAGACAGACTCAGCAACTTATCAAGACCCTGTTTCAAGATAAAAATAAATTAATTAATTTAAAAAAAAGAGGTCTAGGAGTATAGCTCAGAGGCAGAATGTCTCTGGGTTCAACCCCCAGTACCATAAAACAAACAAACATGGTAGTTTTAACTGGGTGCAAATGTTTAGTTCATGTGCAAAAGAAGGAAATAAAAATGGTAAAGCAATACTCAAAAATGCTCTAATCAAAACCAGATATATAAGAATTTATCTTTAAAAAAAAAAAAAGAAAAAGAAAGGAAACTACCAGCCAGGTATAGTGGTGCATGCTTGTAATCCCAGCATTTGGGAGGCTGACATAGGAGGAACGTGGTTTTACAGACAGCCTCTGCTACTTAGTGAGGCCCTTTGCAACTCAATGAGACCCTCTTTCAAAATAAAGAATAAAAAACAGGGCTGGGGGTGTCGCTCAGAGGTAGAATACCCCTGGGTTCCATCCCCAGTACCACACACACACACACACATACACACACACACACACACACAAAAAAAAAAAAAAAAAAGAAAGAAAGAAAATTACCACCACTTAAACCATGAGATAAATAAATAAAATCTTATGTACTTGGAAGCTGAGATAGGAGGTCATGCAGGTTAGAAGCCAGCCTCAGCTACTTAGTGAGGCCCTCAGAAACTTAGTGAGACCCTGTTTCCAAATAAAATATAAAATAGGTCTGGAAGTGTAGCCTAGAGGTAGAAAGGCCCTAGGTCCCATCCCTAGTACCACAAAAACAAAAACAAAACTAAGATGTAAATAAGAAGGGCATGCTGGGTATGGTGGCCTAAGTCTGTAATCTGAGTACTTGAGAGGCTGATACATTACGATTGCATGTTAGAGACCAGTGTCAGTAATTTAGTGAGACCCTCAGCAACTTAGCAAGACCTGTTTCAATATAAGAAATTAATTAAAAAGGCTGGTGGTATAGTTCAGAGGTAGAATGCCTCCCAGATTCAATTCCAAGTACCTAAAATAAATAAGAAGGAATGCAATAACAAAGGTATTTTATACTTGGTTTATTTGAGGAATTTATACAAAATAATTTACAGTAAACAATAATTTAAAGTAAAAATCTTACCAGGTATGGTGGTGCAAGCTTGTAATCCCAGCGCTTGGGAGGCTGAGACAGGAGGATCCCACAGGTTCAAAGCCAGCCTCAGCTACTTAATGAGGCTCTCGGCAACTTAGTGAGACCCTGTTTCCGAATAAAGTATAAAATAGGTCTGGGAGTGTAGCCCGGAGGTAGAAAAGCCCCTGGGTTCCACCCCCAGTACCACCAAAAAAAAAAAAAAAAAGTAAAAATCTCAAATCAAGCCTAAACTCAAATTCATCTGACTGGATAGTACTTAAAAGATTTATTGTGAATTATCTATCTTTTCTCTCATTAAGAATATGGAAAATATAGTTCTTAGACAGGCATAGTGGTGCATGCTTGTAATCCCAGCATTTGGGAGGCTGAGACAGGAGGATGGCAGTTTGCCTTCAGCCTCAGCTACTTACTGAGGCCCTTTGCAACTCAGTGAGACCCAGTTTCAAGATAAAGAATAAAAAATAGGGCTAGGGGTGTAGCTTAGAGGTAGAATACACCTGGGTTCCATCCCTGGTAACACACACACACACACACACACACACACACACACACACGCACACATAATAGTTCTTAAATAATTAGTACCACACAAACTGAATTAAAGATAATTTTTAAGAGTTCTTATTCATTTTTACTGATGATGTTAAATGCTAAACTATTGCAATTCAAAGAAAATTTAAGATTTCTTAAATTTTCAAGAAAAATTAAATCAAGGAAATAGGAAAGTTAGATGACTCATTTTAGAAGAATTTGCTATAAAATAAACCCAAACTATTTTGCCCTTGGTTTGTAGTGGAATACTTAGGAGTCACTTTAATAAAACAAATTGGTGCATCTGGCTTCAGTGACCTAAAAATTTAAGTATTCAGAGATACTAAATTATAGCACACAAGAGATTAAATTTTCCCACATCATCAACAAAGGCCTGATTTTCTCAAAACCAAGGGTATGCAAATTCAAAATATTAAATTGATTGAAGTATAAAATGGCACTAGGATATTAGGAAACAATTGGGTATTATAATACCAAATACCAGAGTAAAGGTGAATATATCCTCTCACTACAAAACTACCTTTTTAAGGATGCCCTAAACATGTACAGATACTTTCCCAATTGCAATTATTAAGAGTGTTTCTATAAACATTCTAGTGTAAGTATTTCCATGACTAAGATATTTATAGCAACACTATTAGTAACAGCAAAAATCAGGGAGAAATTCCTTTTGAATAATAATGGGGAGTAAGTATATTGTGACATATTTATAGAGAACAGCATACAACAATGATAATAAATGGATTTTCATTATAATATGAAAGGACCTTAGAAACCTATCAATAAGCAAGAGGTTAGAAATAAGTCACAAAAAAGTATATACACTATGATTCCATTCACGTAAGTTCAAAACTATGCATGACTAAACGAATCACTTAGGGATAAAAATGTGTTACAACTACAAGAAAAAGAAACTGATAAACACAAGGTTCATGACAAAGATTACTTCTAAACTGGGAAGGAAAGATATGACACAAAGGACAATACAGTTACTTAAAGGTAGTGATTATGTTCTTTTTTTGCCTGAACTGTGATAGGAATATAGTATTTTGTGATTCTTTGTACTCCATACATAATATACATTCTTTGTTGACTCCTGGATATTTAGTAACATCTTTTTTTTTTTGTACTGAGGGTTGAACACAGGGGCATTCTACCTCATAGCTACATCCCCAGCCCTAATTTTTATTCTATATTTTGAAATAGGGTCTCACTAAATTGCGGAGAGCCTCCCTAAATAGCTGAAAGCTAAAGCTGGCTGGGAACCTCCAATCCTCCTGTCTCGGCCTCCCAAGTACTGGGATTACAAACATGTGCCACCACGCCCAGCTAGAACAATTTTTTTAAAGACAAAAAATGAATAGATGAGAGGAAAATGTATTTTGAAAGACCTAATTTTTTTAGGTCTAGTACTTAGTATAAATGTTAGCAAGTCTCAAATTTGCAAACAGCTACAGAGATTCCTTCAGGTAACTAGGAAGAACTATAAGGAAATGACCTGCAAAACCAGGCCTAGCAGAGAAAGACAGAGCAGTACCCTATGATGGTCTAAAAGAAGCTCTGCCATAGCTGCCACTCCAACTCCTTAAAAATAGACATCTGATTGCTTATTATTCTTATATTTTTCTTTTCTCTTTACATATCAATGAGCTTAGATTACAACAGAAAAATCTGACCATGTTTGGCCTGTTACCAACCGGTACACAATGCCTATACTGGACAAAATTCACATGCCCAGTCATGTCATGAGCCTTTGGCTATCTGATAGCTAATAACTTGGAATCAAGAGACATGAATATGACTCCATGCATGGTAATCAATTAAGCTGAACCACTTCTAGCTACCTTCTCTAAAAGGCATGAATAACGCTTAAAGAACCACAGAAAGTCCTCCAGTAAAATAGTTCTGACATATCACTAGAATAATTATTTAGAATCATTTTTATAGTGCACTTCTCATTTTCAGATAAAGGACAAATTCCCTTATCTGTTCTCTATTCTGCACAAAGTATGTGTGACTATCTCCAGTAATTTTAACCTTACTAAGTCTGAAAAAAGTTTTATTAATATATTCAATGTAAGCTGGGCATGCTAGTATGTGCTTGCAATCCCAGCACTTGGCAAGGCTGAGACAGGAGGATCGTAGGTTCACAGACAGCTTCAGCTACTTAGTGAGGCCCTTTGCAACTCAGTGAGACCTTGTTTCTAAAATACACTAAAAAATAAGGCTGGGTGTGTAGCTCAGAAGTGCAATGTCCCTGAGTCCTATCCCTGGTACCGCTAAAAAAAAAAAAAAAAGAAAGAAAGAAAGAAAGAAAGAAAGAAAGAAAGAAAGAAAATTAGAGATCAAAATCCTCAAAGACAAAAACCTCAGTTTCTTAACAAAATATAAGCACATCAAATCCAACAAAATATAAAAAAGATAAAGCATTTTGACCAAATAAAGTTTATTCCACAAATGCAACATTCAAAACACTCAATGTTGCTGGGCACAGTGGTACACACCTGTAATTCTGGTACTTGGGAGGCTGAGACAGGAAGATGGCAAATTCAAAACCAGCTTCAGCAACTTAGTGAGACTGCCAACAACCTAATGAGACTCCATTTCAAAACAAGAAATAAAAAGGTAGGGAATGTAGCTCAAAGGTGAAATGCCCCTAGGCACAATCCCTAATACTGCACCCACAGGCACACACACACACACACACACGCACACAATTTGATGTCAAAAAAGTTAAAAACTTAGCTCCATGAAAAAATACACGAATATTTATAATAGTTTTATTCATAATTGCCAAAAATTGGAAGCAAC
Source organism: Muscardinus avellanarius (assembly GCF_963383645.1). Classification (NCBI taxonomy): domain Eukaryota; kingdom Metazoa; phylum Chordata; class Mammalia; order Rodentia; family Gliridae; genus Muscardinus; species Muscardinus avellanarius. The sequence goes on along the minus strand of NC_137786.1, from coordinate 50,321,810 downwards.
CCAAATTCCTTCAGTAGTTAAGTGGATATTACAAACAGTGGTTTGGCCATACAATAGAATATTAGGCAGTAAAAAGAAATTAGCATTATTGCACAAAGCGAAATGGAATAAACATTACTAAACATTACCAAATTCGTATTACTAAGTGATAGAAGCCAAACTAAAAAAGGTTATTATGTGCTATATTATTCCAACTATATGTGACATTCTAAAAAAGGTAAACTACAAGTAAAAAGATCAGTGGCCACTAGGGGGAGATAGGTAAAAGGAAAGGAAGGAGGGAGCAAACACTAAGGCAGAATATTGAAAATGAAAGAAACTGCTGGAGAGGTAAAGGAATATCTGAATAGCTTTCACTCCATTTTCCTGAAAGTCTATTCATTTAAAATTGGCAATCAGTATAATTCACTATATGATCATCTTCATTGATACAAAAATGCAAACAAGCAAGCATTTGACAAATCTCAAGCTCCATTCATGAAAAAGAAAAAAAAAAAAAAACTCAGCAAACCAGATAGAGTAAGGAACTTGGTTAACTCCTATGAGTTTCATTCAAAAAAAGTATAGCTAACATTATACTTATTATGAAATTAATGAAAAACAAAACACTTTCCTCCTTAAATAGATAATAATGCAAAAATTTCCACTCTTGCTGCACTTATTTGATATTATAGTAGAGGTGTGATCCAATACAAGCAGGAAAGAAAATGAAATGAAAGGCAAAGAGGTTGGAAAGGGGGGAAAAAACTGTCTCTATCAGCACTTGGCATAATTACCAACATGGCATGTACTAATCTGCAAAAGGCTAGGGCAAACAGTGAATAAAATAAGTTGCAGTATACATGACCTACATAAAAAAGTCAACTGTACTGCTATATATCAGCAATGAAGAACTGTAAATTTTTAACAAATAATTTAAAAAGCACCATTTATATTTATATTAGCTCCACACAATGAAAGAAATGGAATCAAATCAGATCCGTGGTTGTCTGGAAACAGGGAGCAGAAAGCAGCAAATTCTCTGCCCTGACAGAGTTTTAAAGCTCATTAAAGAAACAAGTCTAAGATGTAATAATGTTATGAAGGAGGGCGAGGACCAACAAATTTAAGCAAAAAATCATGAAATGTATGAAACACAATTTTGGAAAGGTCTTCGTGCTTCTCAGTATTATTTTTATTACCATTATTTCAAGCTTTCAAGTAAGAATACTGAGACTTGAAGAGGACAACTACTTTTCATGTGATCCCTCAGCTGCTTAGGTGTCAGAGCTGTAATCCAACCCAATGTCTTCCTTCGCCCCAAACCCTAGATTTTCTGCAGCACGATTAGAAACAACACAGAAGTTCTGAAAGCGGCTACATAGTGCGATTTCAATGGACAAGAACATCTCCTAAGAACCCAAACCACCTGCGCCACAACTTAGTACAAACCCTGCGCGGACACATTAGAGTTAGAATCTTGTTTCTTAAATTGAGCGGTTGTGGGAATCAAATGCCTAAAGGGAAAGGTAACTAGGAGCCTTGGAGGCGCGGAAGAGATCAGCGGGCACGGACCTATTTCTGATAGGTTTCAAGTGATGCAAAGGGACGGCATCACTCTGCCACTTAAAAAAAAAGAAAAAAAAAAAAGAAAAAAAAAAAGAAAGTAAGCAGGCAGCGGAATGTCCTGGCCTGAAGGTTACGCCACTCAGCCCAGGTCGCAAGGCAGGTACAGGAAGGTGAAAAAGCCACTTCCCCGACCCTCCTGCAAAAAGATCCCAGCGCAGCTGCCCCGGGCTACCTCGCCCAAGGCTTGACACAGCCTTCCCGCCGGGGTACCGGAGCCAGAGCCGCGCCGGGCGACACGGACGGCGGACGACACCCAAGGCCCGGCGTGGCGCAAAACCGCCCAGGGAAGGCGCCGGCGCCAGCGGGGCGGGTCGGACGCAGCGCCCAGGGGCCGGAGGGGCGCAGGGCTCAGGCCAGGGACCCGCGACCCGCGACCGCGTCGGTTGGGGGCCGCTCGCACTTTCCCCCGGTTCCCGCTCCAGCGGCCGCCGGCCTCGCTCGCTCTCACCTCTCCAGTTCTTGTACTCCGCAATATAGTAGTATTTGTTCCCGAGCTGATCCGTGCCCACGTGCTCCTTCACCTCCTTTGACAGTGCTCTCCACAAAGCGCGAAACAACCCCTGAGACCAACCCATGCCGGTCACGCTCGGCTCGGCTGCTGAACCGCCGCGGGTGCCGAGGGCAGGACGCCGTCGCCTCGGCCACGCCCACCGGACTCGTCCTCGCGCCCCCGAGTAACAGCGCTCACCATTGGTCAGTCTGCGCCACACCTTAGCCAATGGGAAGCTCTGCTGCTGGGGCTCCGCCTCCAGCCTCTGTCATGGCGGCGTCCGGCGGGCCAGCCGGAGTGAGGAAGCGCGATGTTGGGTTTTTTGTCCGCGCGACAAGCGGGTTTGGAGGACCCTCTTCGCTTCCAGAGAGCGGAGTCCACAAGGAGGTAAAGAGACTTTACCTTTTCGCCCAACAGGCTAGAGTCTAGATTAATGGCTGGGACCGAGATGGTGTCGGGAGAGAGGGACATGGACAAGTGGAAGTAGGCAGAAGCTAGATGAGGATCCTTGTGTGGTTGGGTAAAGGTATGAAGATGGGAAGAAGGTCTCTATTGTTATTTTGCCTTCTGCATGGAGAATGGATTGAAGTTGAGAGCAAGAATGGAATCCAAGTTAGGTAACTTTTGCAATTGTCCAGGAGTTGATGGAAACCTGGGTAGGGATGCTGCAAGTGGGATGTAGAAAAAGAAGAGATTTTAAAAACGTCTAAGAAATAGAAACAAACAGCCATGGAAATTGATTGGACAAGTGAGCGATGAAAATAGAAGTGTCAATAATGATTTCTAGATTTAGGAAGTTAAATGTTGGTGACAAACTCCCAAATAAGGTTTGCCAAAGCGAGAGCAAATGTTAATTTTGCCCACGTTGATTTTGAGGAACGTGTGAATATGTTCAGTTGGAAAGTGGAGAACATTGGTTGCATATATGAGTTATATGCTCAGGGGAAATTTAGTGGTTTGTTGTTGTTGTTGTTGTTGTTGTTGTTGTTGTTGTTTGTTGTCGTTGTTGTTTTGTTGGGTTTTTTTGTTTGTTTTTTGTTGTTGGTTTTTTTTGTTTGTTTGTTTGTTTTGGGGGGGGGTTGCAATACTAGGGATTGAACCCAGGGACATTCTACCTCCGAGTTCCACCCGCAGCCTCATTTTTTATTCTTTATTTTAAAACAGGATTTCACTAAGTTGCCGAGGGCCTCACTAAGTACCTGAAGCTGGCCGCAAACCCGGATCCTCCTGTCTCAGCCTCCAAGTACTGGAATTACAAGCATGTGCCACCAGGCCTGGCTAGGTTTCTTAGAATGTAAGATGCATGAAGTCACGAGGATATAGTATCAGGCAGACACTTAGTAAGAGTAAGAAAAGGAGTTAAAAAACCTGAGAGATATCAATAATTAAAGTTAGGCAGAAGAGTTGGAAATGTATCTCAGTGGTAGAGCACTTGCCTACCATCAGCAGAACCCTGGCTTCAAGCCTCAGCAGTAGTGGAGGGAAAAGAATAGGTAAGTAAAGTAAGCGACTACAGATAAAATAACAATAAGTAACTGGAAGGGTGGAGGATAAACCAGGGAGCCAAGGTATCATGGATGCTCATGGAAGGCAGTGTTTTAGTAGGAAGCCATCAAATGTATCAGATACTGCCCTCTAACCCTCTTTTTTATTTTCAGCAGTTCTCTGTCCCATTACTTTACTTTTTTTTTTTTTATGGCACTTGAGATTGAACGCAGGGTCATTCTACCTCTTAGCTACACCCCCAGCCCTTCTTATTTTGAAACAGGGTCTCACTAATTATGAAGGGCCTCACTAAGTTTTTTTTTTTTGGGGGGGGTTGTTGTTTTTTTTGTTTTTTGTTTTTTTTTGCGGGTTTGGGGATGGAACCCAGGGGCATTTGACCTCCTAGATACACCCCCTGCCCTATTTTTTTTTTTGTTTATTCTTTATTTTGAAACCAGGTCTCACTGAGTTGCAGAGAGCCTCACTAAGTAGCTGAGGCTGTTCACGAACCGCCATCCTCCCGTCTCAGCCTCCTGAATGCTGGGATTACAAGTGTGCGCCACCACGCCCGACTGCCTCACTAAGTTTCTGAGGCTGCCTGCGAACCTGCAATCCTCCTGCCTCAGCCACCCAAGTTCTGGGATTACTGGCATGTGCCATCACTTTCACCTCTGCTTTACTTTTTTATTTTTTTAATACAGTTTATTATCTCTGAAACTTGTTATATATTTTCCTTCTACTATATTGTGTTCTTAATCCCTCCAAAAAAAGAACTTGTACTCTGACCCTAGAAGAGGGTTTGGTACATGATACAAGACAAGTTAAATTTTTAGTGTTATGTGAGTGACATATACTCAATTAATATGAGGAATTAAAAGTACATGTTAGCTGGGCGTGGTGTCACTTGCTTGTAATCCCTGAACTTGGGAGGTGGAGACAGGAGGATCGCACAGGTTCAAAGCCAGCCACACTGGCTTAAGAGACCCTATTTCCAAATTTTAAAAAGTATAAAAATAGGTCTGGGAGTGTAGCCCGGAGGTAGAAGGGTTTCCAGGAGCCCCAGTACCACCACCAAAAAAAAAAGTACATGTTATACTTAACTGATAAAGCAATCACCAATGACATTGTGAAGGTCAGAGAAATGATGGAAATAAAAATAAGATTTTAATAAGTTGAAGGATAACAGAGAAAAGGAAGTGGGGACTGCTAACATTAGAGATTTTTTTTTCAAGAAATGTTAATTGAAAAGAAATCACTTTATAATATTCTAGTCATTAGAAGTAAGTCCCAGTACTTGGGAGGCTGAGACATGAGTCTTGTAGGTTCAGAGCCAACCTCATCTACTTAGTGAGGCCCTCCACAACTTAGTGAGACCCGGGTTCCCAAATAAGGCTGTGGGGGTGTGGCTGTTCAGTTTTTAAAGCCTTTTCAGATCTGTTCTAAGTGTGCACCACTCACAGTCAGTCTGTGGGAGTTAGTCTAGTCTTCACATATTTTTATTCTTGTTATTCATCATTAGATTCATGCATAAGTGCAGGGAGCAATAGATAATTTTATGGCTTTTTTGAGCTTCTTTCTCTCTAATTTTTTTTTTTATTCTCTGGGACTACCTGTTTGCTTGCTTGCTTTTTTCTTTCTTTCTTTTATTTTTTATTATTATTATTTTTTTTTTTTTTTTTTTTTTTTTTGTCTTCAAACAGAAACTGGGCTCTGGTTACTCTATTCTATCACAAACTCTTTTGGGGCCCAGGACTTGGCTCAAAAGTGAAAATAGAGGAAAAAAGCAGTGGGTCTCATCACATTGTTTTTGGGATAAGAGCTGGGATGAACATAGAAAATTGGCTTTTATTAAATTAAGTGTATCTATATCTACCTGTCACTTCAATTTTTTACATCCTGTAAATTAAGCTTTTATCCAGTAGGTGTCCTCAGTTAGGCTTAAGTTATCAATTTAACTTAATAAAGTAAGATTTTAAAAATTTACGATACTGCTTTAAGTCATTTTTTCATGTAATTATTGATTTTTAAAAGTTTATACAGCATCTCTAGAAATCTACAAATACCTTTAAATGTATGGGGGATCTAAGCATCGCCTGTGATTTTTGTGCTCCATGTAATCTTGGTTTAATAAGGAATTTATTAGAAGTTACTTTCTTATTGTTAAGTTTTATCCTTATTTTTTCCATTTTTAATTTTTAAAGGGTCTTGGGACTGGAGTTAAACAAAGACAGAGATATTGAAAGAATCCATGGCAGTGGAGTTAACACCCTTGATATTGAACCTGTTGAAGGGAGATAGTAAGTTTATTATATTTATATTTTCTTTCTAAGCTTTCGAAGTAAAATGCAGTACATATCTTTTTTCACAGTTACTATTTTTTATTAAGAATAAATAATAATTGTAAATCATAGCATTGTATACTTTTGTTAGTGAATCATAGCATTTTTAAATTGACTTTATTAAGTTTAAATTAATATAGAACATCAAGCTTACAAAATGTTGCCAATTAAACATTTCCAAGTTAAGTGACACAAATATATTCATTGTTAAATCAGCAAACATTGAATTTCTTTTGGATGTAGATAGCTTGTAAGTGCTAGGATGTGTCTTTAAGTGCTATTTTAAAATGTAGTTGCTATCTTCAAGGAGTCTAGTGGAAAACTGATTTAAAAAACAAAAGCTCATTTTAGAGAATTAAGTTTGAAGCAAGGCAGAATTATATTTGAGTTCCTCCTGGTATTACCACCACCAGCTTCACAATCTTGAGCAATTTACCTAATTCTCAGTTGCTTTAGCTGTGTAATGGAAACACCTGGGTGTGAGATTAGTTGAGATAATACGTATAATCAAAAGCCTTATCGCTGGGTGTGGTAGTGCACATTTATAATTCCAGCATTTGGAAGGCTGAGACAGGAGGATCGCACAGGTTCGAAGCCAGCCTCAGCTACTTAGTGAGGCCCTCAGCAATTTAGTGAGACCCTGTTTCCAAATAAAGTATAAAGTAGGTCTGGGAGTATATCCTGGAGGTAGAAAAAGCCCCTGCGTTCTACCCCCACTACCACACACAAAAAAGCCTTATCACATATATATTTTCTTCTTCCAGCTATTTCTCCACACAATAGCTGAAATGCTTTGAAAAATGTAAATCTGAACATATTCCCTACTCACAATCTTTCATGATACCACATTACTCTTATAAGAAAACGTGTGGCCTAAGGTTGTGAGCATGCTTAGCATGTACAAAACCCGGAGTTCAATACCTAGAACCAAAAAAGAAGGGGAAAAAAAGTTCAAAACTCTTCCTATGGTCTGTGATTAGACCATGTATAAAAGTAACTAAGAATTTGCCGTGTTTTGTTATATTTAGCAATTGCCCCAGAATTTTTACTTTATAATGAAGCATTATTATCATTTGCACTAAAATAAGTCAGGATAAGTTTGATAAACTTTGACTCTTTACTTCTGCCAGGGTCTCACTTAAGATATGGGCAGCACATGTAGTAAGCAGAATTCTCATTTTAGCATACAGTTAAATTTAAAAGATAACCAGCAGTGATTCTTTTCTTTTTCCTGACCTTTTCAGGCATACTCAAGGACAGCTGTTAGGCATTTGCTTATAAAATAAATGTAGACACATGGAGAAATGGATATCTGGATTCTTTTAGTCTTAGGTGCTGGTCGGAAAAATACTCAGTACTGCCACTGAGCCAGCCATTTGGTATAATGATCAATCAGTTTTATGACCTCTGAATTATATAAAGCCAGTAGGCAGTCAATGGGAAATGTGGGAAATTATAGATTATATGTGCATGAAATGTGTGAGAAATACAAGCTGAGGAATCTTTTCAGAGAGCATATAGAAAAGTTTGAAGACTTGCTACAGCTGTTACTTTTATTGTTTGCCAAGATTTGTATTTTATATTAAACCCTTTTGGTAGCAAAGAGAGAAATAAAGAGGAAAAGGTATGTTTAACTGAAAATTAAATAAGAAAATCAGTGTATATGTAACTTGTCTTAAATATCTGTTGATATTTACCATCTACCATCAGCACTGTATATAGTGCTATGACTAAAGCAAGAATAGAAACCAGAACACATAAAGCTGGTAAAGAAGCATTTTCCAAACCTAGGTGCTCTACAAATTGATAACTGAATGTTTCTTAAACAAGTTTGTGAATCAGTACATGCTGTTAGTTCATGAACTGCTTTCAGCAGGTTCACAGCAAGATAAGGAGGTTGGACCAGAATATAAATCTATATCAGGGGCATTCTACCTCCAAGCTACACCCCTAGCCCTAGTTTTTGTTTTGTTTTGTTTTGTTTTTTTGTTTTTGTTTTTGTTTTTTAGTACTGTGGATTGAACCCAAGGACCTTCTACCTCTGAATTACCTAACAGCTCTTTTCTTTTGGGGGGGGGGAGTGTGTGTGTGTGTGTGTGTGTGTGTGTGTGTGTGTGACTGGGGATTGAACCCAAGAGTATTCTACTTCCAAGCTACACGCCCAGCCCTATTTAATCTTTTTTTATTTGAAACAATCTCCCTAGGTGATGAGAGTCTCACTATTTGCTCAGGTTGTTCTTGAATCTATGATCCTCCTGTCTCAACCTCCTAAGTACTGGGATTACAGGCATGCACCACCACACCCAGCTACTTTTATGCCTTAGAAATATTTTTATAAGCCAGGTATGATGTCACACACTTATAATTCCAATACCTGGGAGGCTAAGACAGGAAGACCACAGGTTCAAGGACAACCTTAGGAAGTAGGGAGACTCTTATCACCTAGTGAGACCTTGTTTAAAAATAAAAATAAAATAGGGCTGGGGTTGTAACTCAGAGGTAGTATGACTGGGTTCAGTCCTTAGTATAACACACACACACACACACACACACACACACACACACACACAATGAAACTGTGTAATAATGCCTTTAAATTGAATAGCTTTATAGTAGACCAGATGGAAAGTGGATAAATAATTTTCTAAAACAACTTAGCTATTTTTAGCCCTCTTTTAGTCTCAAAAATCAGGCTATAAGTGGCCTGGCTTCTGTTGACCTTGCATCTCACTACTTTCCCATACTTCTCCAGCAGTACACTTTTTCTTTCAATTTCTAGAATGAGCCTGAATTTTTACTTTCACATATCTGTCTAGCTAATGCCACTTCCTCCTGTAGATGCAAGTTTAAATATTACCATCAAGGAAGCTGTCCTTGAATTCCCAAGGTAGGATTAACTTATTGTCACAGCAATCCCAACTGTAGCTAACAATCTGTGCAATTCATATATAGTAACTGTCCTACGAGATTGTAATTCTCTAGGCCTTCTTCACATTTGTATAGCAGAGTGCCTTACACATTGTAGGTGCCCAGTAAAATTTGAGTGAATGTATTTATAAGAGAAGGAAGGAAGCTACTATAAAAACAGCTATGTACTTTTACAAATCACATCAATGTTGTGATTTATGTGAAACTGCTCCTCCCCTCTTTCTTTTATATTTATTTATTTTTTTTACAAATGTTCAAAGGCATAGACTGGTGTTCTAACATGCCCAGGGTCTGATGTCTAGTGTCTGTAATAGCTGGTCTGTCTGATTCATTTTCATTAAGCACAATTATAATTAAGACATTTAAAATAACTGTCTAGCATTTTACTTTGCCCTTTTATTCCTACCATCTTTTGGGAATCATGAAAGTAAATTTTAAATGATCACAGATTGAATTTTTCTGTATTCATTCTACTACAAATATTAGAAAAATTTAGTTTATTGAACTTTATGTTAGTAAAAATTACTCTGTGTTCATGATTTTAATACCTTTGGATGTGCAGATCAGTTTTCAGAAATATGCTGTCCTCGAAAATAAATAAACTAAATAAATAAACTATTTATTATTAATAAATAATAAACATGGTGGCACATGCTTGTAATCCCAGCATTTGGGAGGCTGAGACCTGAGGATCGCAGTTCACGAACAGCCTCAGCTACTTAGTGAGGCCCTCTGCAACTTAGTGAGACCCTGTCTCAAAATAAAGAATAAGAAATAGGACAGGGGGCATAGCTTAGAGGTCAAATGTCCCTGGGTGAGCCGGGCATGGTGGTGCATGCTTGTAATCCCAGTGCTTGGGAGTCTGAGACAGGAGGATTGTACAGGTTTGAAGCCAGCCTCAGCTACTTAGTGAGGCTTTCAGCAACTTAGTGAGACCCTGTTTCCAAATAAAATATAAAAAAGGTCTGGGAGTATAGCCCGGAGGTAGAAAGCCTCTGGGTTCCACCCCCAGTGCCACCAAAAAAAAAATGCCCCTGGTTCCATCCCCAGACCCACAAAAAAAATAAATAAATGAAAAATAAGTAAATAAATGAACTACATAAAATGGTAAATTAATGTGAACTTTTTTATTATCAGCATGTTATCAGGTGGTTCAGATGGTGTGATTGTACTTTATGACCTTGAGAACTCCAGCAGACAACCTTATTACACATGTAAAGCAGTGTGTTCCATTGGCAGGTGTGTATTAAAAATTATAATTCATGAATTTGTTAACAGTTGAGTATTTTTTACATCATATGGAAAGCATGAAAACAATAGTCAAAAGAATGGCTCAAGTACATTGGTTAAATGATATATTTACAAATAATCTTATATCAATTTTCAAAAGGATTTTTAAAAGGACATTTGATTATGTCTTATTTTTTCACTCTCGACCGACAGCCAACACCTGAGTAACAACAATTCTTAGTACCACTTAATATAGGATTCATTTGTGAGTCTTTATGCTAATTATAAACATAAATTGAGTTTTTCAACTAATACTAATGGAAGAAAAAGATGAAGAACTAGAAATAAGTACAGGCAATTCCTGACCAAACACACACTCTATCATACATGCAACCCTTTCTTGTCTATTTATTTACTTAAAGATGCTTAATTTAAAAACATATCCCTCTGTGTCTTGACTTTTCTGTCCTTTACTGGCCTTGAGTCTTGTGAGAATTATTTTTATAATAAACTGTCTTGTGACTTTGGTATTTTTTAATATTGGTCATTTAATTCTTTCTCATCACCTGTATCTGATCTGTTATTGAGCAGAACTTTGCAAGGGAAAGATGCTGAGAAAATACTTTCAAGAGGAGAAACAGCACAAATGTTAACTTAATCAACAACCATTTTGTATTAAAGTTCTAAAAGCACCAGAATAGGCACTTAAGTCTGTGGATATTTATCGGGAGATTTAAAATTCTTTCTTTAGAAATATAGGTTTAGTAAGATTCTTAATCTTTCTACATTTCAGATTATTTGTTTTAGAGCTAACTGTACTTGCCCTCTCATTCTTATAAGGTTTCTGTGATAAATGAAATATTTTTGAAAGGTGTGTTGAAAATTGTAAAATTACTATGTAAACTAAAATTATAGGAAAATTTGGTACAGAACAAGATAACACCTCAAACACTCCGAAACTTGCTTTTTAAGAGGCTTAAGCCATTTATATTTCCTCCTCACCCTCACACACATTTTTAAAAAAATCTGAATTCTAAAGTGCAAGACAGTTATATTAGTTTGATTTATTTTATCTTTTTTCATCTTAGCTAACATGTTAATGTTGAGTTTATTTTGTAGTAAAATCGTATTTTTATGTATTCCGTATTCCATCTAATGTTTTTCTAGGAAGGACTGTGATTTGCCTTTTGGTATATAGCAAAAGTAATTGGTTAGGCCGGGCGTGGTGGCGCATGCTTGTAATCCCCGTGCTTGGGAGGCGGAGACAGGAGGATTGCGCAGGTTTGAAGCCAGCTAAGAGACGCTGTTTCAAAAATATAAAATAGGTCTGGGAGTGTAGCCCGGAGGTAGAAGGGCTTCCAGGAACCCCAGTACCACCAAAAAAAAAAAAAAAAAGTAATTGGTTAAGTGTGTCACTTTTGTTTTACTATGGCTTTATTCTTTGGTTCAGACTCTCTTAAATGTAAAAATCCCCAGTGGTCCAAATATTTATTATTTCCTCTAACACATATATTCTTTTTTTTTTAATTAGTGCATTGTAATCATACATCTCAATGGAGTACAAAATGGTAGAGTCATACATGCACACATCATTCATTTAACCCTTCCTGATTTCCCACCCCATTTTTCCCCCTCCTTCCTTCTCATTTTTGGCTTAGTAATTGACTTTGTGAATGTACATTATGTATATTATATAAATGAACTTTATTTGTGATCATTGGGTTAAAGATTTGTTTTATTTAAAGCTAGTATCATTTCAATAATCTCTGTAGACATTAAGATTCTTAGAAACAATACAAATCAATTCTACTTTTTATAAGCAGAAATTTATTTTATAGTGAATTTACATATGTAGTTAATTTTTAAATATACTTTTATTGTTTCATTGTAATCTCACATCATAATATAATTTAGAGTGACAGGGACATACATGCACATAATACTTCATGAGCTTCTCCTTCCCTACTCCCTTTTCCCCATACATGATATTGAGATTGGCAGTGATGATTTCACAGTCGAACATAACATCAGTGTAAGGTTTTTCTTCATTGATTGATTTACCTTCCCCCAGACTCCTTCCATTACTCCACTGGGGTTTCTCCTCCATACTCTATAAAACCACATCCAAATTACTCCCTAGCTTCCACATATGAGAGAAAACATATGACCCTTTACTTCCTGTGACTGGTTAATCTCATGTAACATAATATTCTCCAGGTCCATCCATTTTTCTGCAAATGACATAATTTTGGTTTTTTATTGCCGAGTAGAATTACATTGTGTGTATATTCCTGTATTGTAATCCATTCATCTGTTGATGAACACCTAGGTTGCTTTCATAATTTGGTTATTGTGAATTGTACAACTATACTACTATAATATTCTGATTTCAGCCCTTTGGAAAGATACTCAGGATTAATATAGCTGGATCATATGGTGGATCCATTCCTAGTTTTTTGAGGAATCTCCAAGCTGATCTCCATAGTGGCTGCACTAATTCACAGTCCTTCCAACAGTGCAGAAGAGGTCCTATTTCCCCACATCCTCACAAGCATTCATTGTTGTTTGTATTATAAACAGAAATATATTGATAGGATATTTAATATCTTATATAAATGTCAGGAAGATGGACAAATCAAACTTAGAAACTAAGATAGAGAATATTAGTCAAGATCTCACTGCAGGAACAATTTAGTTTGGATTTTGCTACATGTCACAGACAGTGATTCAACTCCACAGGTGTTAATAATGGCTAACTGGTATTTGCATTACTACTTGTAGTTTCAGAGTCTCAAACAGACTTAATAAAGCCCAACACACACATCCTTGCCTTTGATGCCAACGGGGAGGAACGAGAAAATATGGAGTCTTACTTTCTGTAGCAGAAAACAGGGCATTAATTTTCAGCAAAACAAAAGGGATTCCCCTCAAAGAGTAGGAATCTGAGTGCTTAGCAGCCAAGAAAAAAGATATATGTTTTCTACTATCCACCCATTTGACTGTTCAAAACTCATATACACATTTCTTCCCATATTTGTCCTTTTTTAAAAGAAGTTCCAAGCTGGGTATGGTGGCACATGCTTGTAATCCCAGTACTTGGGAGGCTAAGACAAGAGGATCACAGGTTCTTGGCCACCCTCAATATTTAGTGAGGCCTTCCACAACTTAATGAGACCTTGTTTCAAAATAAAGAATAAAAATAATAGAGATAGGAGTATAGCTTAGAGGTAAAAATGTCCCTGGGTTCAATCCAAAATACTGGGGGGGGGGGGGGGGAGAAAGAAAAAGTTTTAGCCTAACCTAATGCAGTGTTCACTATCCAACAAAAGACTTCACCATCCTCTTCCAGAAAGGATAATAATCCTGAATCTGAGTCTATTTAGTTACCATATACAGCTTTAGTTCAAGTAATAACTGATTTTCTACTATTCTTACATGAGTTTTATCAGTATTATGCAATTTATCAACTCTGTTATATAGTTAACCTACATAAAATAATGGAGGTAAAGAGGAAAAAAAGAAGTTAAAATAGGTAAGTGAAAATATGGGTAGGTACTACAGTCTGTACAGTCTTTACTGTACAGTCTTTACTGCTGTCATATAGCCAGAGCTGTTTAGACTTTGCTTCATATTCTCATTCCTTCAGTTAGTACCACAAATATTCAGGGTCCTTTATCTGGTATTGGGATATAAACCTTCTTCCTTAGGAATCAGAACCCATCATGGTCCTATTTGCACAGAGTTCTGTTAACTTTTGTTTGTCTTATCATGGGAAATTTCTCACATAAATGGATTAGTGTAATGAACTGTGTACCCATCACCCAGCTTCAGCAACTATCAATCGTAATTGCTGTAATCTGGTTTAATCTCTATCCCACACCCATTCACCCTCAGGATTATTTTGAAATAAATCTCGGCTAACCTTATTTCACTTATAATTGTTTATATCTTTAAGCAGACTTTTTTTATGTATAACCATAGTAACCACTATCTCATATACATAATAATTCCAGATATTAAATATCTAGTCAGTGTTTAGATTTCCTTTATTTTTTGTCTCCTAAATGGTTCTTAACTGCCAGTTTGTTTGAATTAATATTCAGTGGGATAACACATCTGCTTGATCACTTGTTCAGAGCATATACTGCATCTTTCAAGACAGCAAAGCTTCTCACAAGGTCATATGTTACACCTGCTATCATGACTAAGTCTTCAACAGATCATGGTTCAATGGGTGATGGCTTTCATAAGATTGGTAAATTCCCTGGATATTCACTAATTGCATTCTTGTCAGAGTAAATTCCTTGATAAGATGCAGTATTGTGTAAAATTTTGTGGAGGTGTGTGAGGCATCTAACAATTCTAAGAATGGTAGTACTAATAGAAGGATAATTTGAGAAAAGTAAAATAAAAAGAGGTTTCTCTTCCAGTAAGGGCAAACCAATGCCTTCTCCAAGATGGAGGTATAGCTGGCAGGCTATTCTTACAGGTTATATAGAGAGAGAAGTAGAGGTCTCACATATGAAGAGCCTTAGGAGGAGGCAGGCCTCAAGTCATACCATAGAAGCTTGAGTCTAGAGACATCTGGATCCTCTTTTTCCTTCTGGAGCTCCAGAACTCAGGCATGTGATGTGGTTTCCTACCTGACACTGACTACTTGTTCTTAGTATAATACCAGTTTTGAAACTCACATAAGTCAGTTATCTCTAAATTTTGATTATTGTTTTATAGAAACCATCCTGATGTTCACAAATACAGTGTGGAGACCGTTCAGTGGTATCCTCATGACACTGGCATGTTTACATCAAGCTCATTTGATAAAACTCTGAAAGTATGGGACACAAATACATTACAAGTAAGTACATTAAGAGCTTTCCAAATTGCTCTGTAGGGTGAAGGAAAAATGAATCCCAAACCATTTTAGGTTATTTGCTAAGGTATCCTGCATGTCAGATGTGAAACCAGGCTAGTGGTTAAGGGGAGTTAGATGACTTAAGTTTATATCATGGTCCTGGCTTTGCTCCTGTCTTCCTCTGTGTTATTGGGCAAATGTCCAAACCACTGTGTCTCAGTTTCTTCATCCATAAATGGGAATAATTATGACATCTTATATAATGGTTGTGAGAATTAAATGAACTGATACTATAAAGTAGCTAAAACAGTATTTAGCATACAGTAAATGCTCAAAAATTGTTAGCTATCATCTTTATTATTTGGAAACTACTTTGGTCTAATGATCTAAGGAAGATAATTGGACTTATCTAAACTATTTCTCTTGTAGTTTAGTATAAGTAGGTAGTAGATAATAGTTTCTATATGTATGTATCAGATTTAAATTTCTAGTGCTAATCTTTGCCCTGCAATCTATTCCCACATTTCTGTGTCTGTAGAATCTCTCTGTTTAGATGTAGTGGCATCCCTTCAAAGTTAACATGTTAAAAACTGAACATGATCTTTCACATTCATTTAGTCATAAAATCTTGGCAAGTCTTCCTTCAAACTCTCTTCTGTTTCCATTACCATCACTGCCCATTTAGATTACTAAAAATTCCTTATTGGTTTCCCTGACTTGCTTTCCTTCTCACATTTTTCTACAAGTAATCTTCTAAAGCAGTTTCATCATATCCCTACCCAACCCCCTCCTGATTCCCATTGTTTAAACTCAGGCTGGTATTCTTAAGTTCTCCATAATTTTACTTCCTAGTCCATCAACTCTAGCTTCTACCTCTTTTCAAAATAAATACTTTGCTATAACTACATTGATCTCTTGTCTACCAATCATATCTTTTATTGTATTTGATACTTCTTGTCTCTCTATGCGACTTTTCTCTTTTATTAAGATCACATGTCTTTTTTGCAATTATATTGAATCAAAACTCAGGATGTCAGGTGTGGTGACGCACACTTGAAATCCCAGCATTTGGGAGGCTGAGACAGGAGGATCATGGTTCACAGCCAATCTCAGCTACTTACTTTCATGCCTTTAGGTCCTTGCAACTCACTGAGGCCCTGTGTCAAAATAAAGAGTAGAAAATCAGGCTGGGGGTGTAGCTCAGAGGTAAAGTGCCCCAGTACCACAAAACAAAACAAAATAAAAAACCTCAGGATGCTAGAGTTCTAGTTTCAATTTACTAAATATTTTACTTTAAGTAATTTGTTTGTTTTTTAATATGAGTACCCAGTGCTATAAAGTTCTCTTTCAGGGTTTTTTGTTTGTTATTTGGTTTGGTTTGGTGATGCTAGGTATTGAGCACAAGAACATTCTATCACTGAGTTACACTTTCAGCCCTTTTATCATTTTATTTCTAAACAGTCTTATAAAGTTACCACATGGCATGGTGAGGTCCTTTGATCTTGTCTTAACAGTGTTCTGTATGTCTCCTGAACATGTAAGTCCAGCTCTCTTTCCATGTTTGGAAAATTCTCTGAACTTATTTCTCTGAAGAGATTATGAATACCCTTGGTCTGTACCTCTATCCCTTCTTCAATGCCTTTTATCTATAAGTTAGGACATTTTATATTGTCCCATAATTGTTGGATGTTTAGGTTTTGTTACTATAATGACTTCTATATGCTGTTGACTGTGCCTTTGGGTTTGAATGAACTATCTTCTGACAGTGGTATTCTATTTTCCATTTCATCTAATCTTCCAGAATTTCTTTCTGTTGCTGTCTTCATTTCATTTATTGACTTATTTTATTCCAGACGTTTTTCTGATTCTTTCTTAATGTCTCCATTTCCTCTTTCATTTCCCGTATACTTGATGTGAAGCCTTTCATCATAACAAAGATCAGGATTTGAAATTCTCCTTCTTGCATTTCTTGTAGGTCAGTATTCATGATTTCCCTTATTTCCTCAGTGCTCCTACTTCTCATATTTTCAGGGTTCTCAGGCTTGTTTTTCTGATGTCTTGGCATCTTCTCTTTTGTTTGTGATTCTGTGGGTATTCTGTCTGATCCAATCTTAGTAGTAGGCATTTAGAGGTATCAGAAGGTAAGCAGTGCTTTTTTCAATGGTGAGGGCTGGATAAGGTGGAGGAGCTGGGATTATGGGTATAGAAGTTGGGTAAAGTAGAGGCTACGATTAGGTTGAGTAAGAACTTAAGTATAACGTAGTATCTGGTTGAGAATGAAAGAAGGTTAGATAATAGGACTTTTGTAGTTAGTAGACTATGGAGATATGAAATAGTTTGAATGTAAAACAAGGAGATACAGTAAAGGAAAACATTTTGAGAGAAGAGAGTAGAGGCCATAGTAAGGAAGTTTTGTAAAAGGAGTAAAGGGAAGGAGCAAACAAACACGAATAAAGTAACAAAACAAGTTACCAATACTAGCAATTATAAATCGAAGGAAAAAAAAGGAATAAGAAAGAAAAGAAAGGACAAAAATAAAATAAAAAAACTAGCAACAGTGTAAGAGAAAAACAAAACAAACAACAACAACAAAAAAAAAAAAACCCAGCAGTCCTGCTAATTTACTTATATAGGGCCAGGGCCTGTATAATATCTGTATGTCTGTTTACTGTGGTAGATTCTGGAATATATTCCATTGTCTCTCATTTGCTCCTTAACCTATTGTCAGCTTTTGAACTCTATCAGTGTTTATACCCCTCTCTCGCCTTTGGCAGCTTTGTACTTAGGTATCAGGGTGTTAGTGTCACTGTTAATGAGTTCCATGTAAGCCTTTTGGCCCTGGGCTCCACGCTTGGGCCTTGTCCTCTATGCTTTCCCGCCCTGGGCCTGCACCTCCCTACCTGTACCAGTAAAAGGCATCTGGTATAGTCTTGGAGTAATCCCCTGTGATCCTGTGCAGGTACCATGCCTTGAGCACCTTTCCTGTGTCTCTGGAGGTTCTAACTGGACTACCTCTGAGATGGGCCACCTGATCTTAGCCCACCGTGGTCCAGCTCATGCTCTGGGTCGTGTGCCGAGTAACGCAAGTGGTTACCTGGCTGTCCTTCTGCTGGGTCTCTAGAGGGCTTGCTGTACCACTGCAGGTGCCTCTGGTGAGCACATGGGTTTTTGGATCTTTTTTTGTGTCCCTGAAGCGTGGTTCTGGGTGCTTAAGATGTTGGAGCTCTGCCACCACTTTCTGCACTTCAAGTTCTTGGATTATTTGGGGGATTTCTTGGAGCTGCAGTGCCAAAGTTAGCAGCGCTGGAGCCGGCACTTATGGTTCTGGCCTAAGGCCAGAAATGGCTCCGGCAGCCGGGTTGGCAGCCACACCAGGTCAGTTGCACGCTCAGGCTTTTTGCAGTGGATCTCACAGTTCAGAGTACTGGATTCCTTCCACTGTGGTTCCCTGTTTCTGTTTTGGTTTGTGAGCTTTATTTATTTTGTTTGTCAAGACACTGCCTTCTCGGTAGTTAAACTTTATTCGTTCTAGCTACTGAGGTGGGTTGCGTCCAGCAGTCACCATTTTGAATGTCCCCTCATTTTTAAGTATAGTTTATTGGAACACAAACCTGCTCTTCAGCTGCTTATAGCTGCTTCCATGCTACCAGGAAAGAGATTAAATAGCTGGTTCTCAAAGCTTAAAGTTTTTACCTTATGATATTTTATAGAATAAGGTTGTCAACCCCTATCTAGATCAATCTGGATGTAGATACATAAAAAAAGATACTTGGAGTCATTCAGGATCAAGGTCTTAGCAAGTAAATATAAAAGAAAGGAATCGAAGATGTTGGTAGCTGGCCTATTGGACCTTGGAATCCAACCTGAAAAGGAATTGGACAGAAGGAACTCTGCTGATAGGGGTTCTGGAGTTTATTAAGATGTCTTGAGGGTGATGGGGGCGGGGGGCAAAAGCAATCCATTATTGTCAAAGAAACTGAAATGTATTATTTTAAAGGAAGAACAATGCTAGGTGAATACAATGCCCTGGTTATAGTAGCCAAGCTCATAGGAACTGAGACAGATTGCTTACTAGATTATCTGTAGAGATGCTGAAGTCTCTTAGAGTAGGGTGGAGAAGTAGATAGTTTGCTAAATAGTTCTTTTCTTAATGTCTGAGGGATATTGTGTTTATGTCAATAAATTGCTAAAATTCATTTTTAAATTGCTAAAAATATGGGGAAAAAGAAAATTTGTTCCTTTGGTTTTATCATTAGAACTTATACTTTTTTAAATGTCTTTTGCTTATCAGACTGCAGATGTATTTAATTTTGAGGAAACTGTTTATAGTCATCATATGTCTCCAGTTGCCACCAAGCACTGTTTGGTAGCAGGTTTGTACATGTGTTCTTTTGCCTTTTAACATATTGAAATCTTTCTTTTTATATCTACTTAGCTTTGATAAATACATTTTTGCCCAGATGAAGATAATGATTCTTTTTTTTTTAAGTATATGCTACTGTTTATATTCAGGTCAAACGATACTGTGCAAGTCAAGCACCATGCCAAGCATTAAATTTAAAGATTAAGAAAGCATTGATTCTGTTCCTTAGCAAGTCACTTTTAAATCACCAAAGTTTTAAAGATTTTAAAAAATGAACAAAATTTGGCAACTTTTCCAATTCAACACAATGAAACAAGGAAATTATTTCCTCATTAAGATTGTAATTGAAGCTGGGTGTGGTGATACAAGCTTGCAATCCCAGTACTTGGGATGTTGAGACAGGAGGTTTGCAAGTGTGAAGCCAGCCTCAGTAACTAATGAGACCTTCAACAACTTAACAGAACCCTATTTTAAAATAAAAAGGTCTGGGAGTGTACCTTGGTTTTAAAATGCTCCTAGTTCAATACCTAATACTAGAAAAGAAAAATATTGTTATTAAAATTAAAGTACCCATGTATATGAAAGTACATGAAACATATAAGGAAAAAGGTTTCTCTAGTATCAGGTATCTGATTCCAAGATGTTATTATTTCCAAGTGCTTTTTTTTTTTTTTTTTTTTGGGTACAGGGGATGAAACCCAGGGGCCTTCTACCTCTGGGCTATACTCCCAGACCCATTTCTTTATATATTTTATTTGAAAACAGGGTCTCTTAAGCCAGCTGAGGCTGGCTTCGAAACTGCGCAATCCTCCTGTCTCAGCCTCCCAAGTGCAGGGATTACAAGCGGGCGCCACCACGCCTGGCTCAGATTTTATTATTTTCATGGCACTTCATAAGTCTTACTTGTGGATCTTATGCAACTGCTTCGTTTGTTAAGAAAAGTTTGGCACTGACTTATCTTTGAATTTCATTCCGTCCATGTCCAGAGTTTCTTTAAATCTCTACAATTGGAAATATATCATTAACTTGGAAAAACTAAGCTATTAAAATATAACAGTTTGATATGATAAAATGGCATAGAACTATATATACACAATTAAGTTTCCAATATAAATTTACTGGTTTTTATATTGTCCTTTATTTATCTAACATATGACCATTGGGGGAACATGGGTGAAGTAAACATGGGCCTCTGTGTACTAGCTTTACAACTTTTGCAAAATCTGTAATTACTTTAGAATTTAAAATAATGCAATAACATATTATAAGTACAATTAACATAGTTTTTTACTTATAAATATTAAAGATGATTTCAAATGTAATTTTAGAAAGTATTTCTAATTTTCTACATGATACAGTGAAAATGTTGAGATTCCTAGTGATAGTATGTTGTTTCCTTTTGATGATGATTTATAAGGAAATTATGTTAAACCACTTTTTTTGTTGTTCTTTTTACAGTTGGTACTAGAGGACCCAAAGTACAACTTTGTGACTTAAAGTCTGGATCCTGTTCTCACATTCTTCAGGGTATTTTTTTTTTTAACAGCTACTACTTTGAGTAAACCATTCAATAAAAAGAACCATTACTAACAATGTATTCTTTGTAAGTGACATGACTGATGTATTTTGTGCTAGTTGTTAAAAGTCAACAAGGAAAAAGGATCCTCTGTGCATTATTCTTATGAAACTAAACTATTGAGACATTTTGTGAACAGTGGCTATAAGGAAAGTTCAAAACATGTGGAAAATAGTGAGTCTAACTGAAAGCCTTGTGTTATCTCCACAGTTAAAAAAATTATGAAATGAAACATCAGTACATTTGTCTCATAAGCATTGTTTAATATTATTCTGACTTGAATAAACATTATTCTTAATACTTAAGTACATTTTCCTTAGCACAAATATTTTAGAAAATATATTGAAATAATACTTTGGAAAAGGTATTAATATTAATTTTAGCAGGACCTGGTAGTATACCGGTAATACCAATTCTTGGGAGGCCAAGACAGGAGGATTGCATGTTCAAGGCCTGGCTCAGCAACTTAGTGAGACCCCTGCTACACCAAAAAGAAAAAAAAAAAAAGAGCTGGGGGTATAGATCAAAGGTAAAATATTCCAGAGTTTAATCCTCAGTATCAAAAAAGAAAATGAAGGAAGAGAGGAACATATTTATATTTTTGCTACTTTTTATCAGTATTAGATTGTCTAGTTCTAAACAATGAAAACACAAAATATAATTCAGAAATATACATTTTTTAATCATCTCTTAAGAAACACATAGTAAATATATCAATAAAACCTCCAAGATGTGTAGCATTTTCTATATATTATTATGTATTTTTATTAATATAAGTTTAGCAGGTGAATGAATATGTCTGAGTTGAATAATTCAGTTAGATAATAATGAACTAAAATGTTGGTCACTTGAGCCGGGCATGGTGGCACACACTTGTAATCTCAGCATTTGGGAGGCTGAGACCGGGGAATTGCAGTTCGTGGACTGCCTTAGCTACTTAGTGAGGCACTTTGCAACTCAGTGAGACCCTGTTTCAAAAATAAAGAATTAAAAAAAAAAGTAGGGTTGGGGGTGTACCTCAGAGGCAGAATGCCCCGGGTTCCATCCCCAGTACTTAAAAAAAAATGTTGGTCATTTGTCCTATGAACTTACCACTATGTTTTCTAGAAAAAGAAATTTATACAAATGCTCTTTTAATCAGTTTTTTCTGTTATAACTTTATGAGAAGTTGGAAAATATTTTTATTCCTTTAAAATACTTATACATTTTGCCGGGCGTGGTGGCACACGCTTGTAATCCCCATGCTTGGGAGGCAGAAACAGGAGGATCACACAGGTTCAAAGCCAGCCTTGCTGGCTTAAGAGACCCTGTTTCCAAATAAAAATATAAAAAATAGGTGTCTGGGAGTGTAGCACAGAGGTAGAAGGGTTTCCAGGAACCCCAGTACCACCAAAAAAATAAATAAAATAAAATACATATACATTTTATGTGCAATGTTTTTATTGTAGAGATAATTAAGCTTCTGTTATATCGATTGTTGACATAGTTAGCAACAGTATTTTTTTTAATTTACTTGCTCTGATTCTTATTTCCAAAGCAAAACCAGTGCTTTTATATTTAAAAACAAAAAACTGTGTGATGAAAACACCCCCACAGATTTCACAATAACATTTAAACATAATTTACTACAAATATAAAAAATGCTATCTATTCACTTGAAATATTTATTCTTATTTTCTTCACAAGCAAAGTTATTGACATTTTATTTTTTGTTCTTTAAATATTAGTAAAGACTTTTCATGTGTTTTATTTTCAGGTCACAGGCAGGAAATATTGGCAGTCTCCTGGTCACCACGACATGACTATATCTTGGCAACTGCAAGGTAAAATCCAACTTACTTGGTTTTGATGTTAATATGAGTAACTAATAATAAGCATTTTTAAAAGACTACATTTATGTAAAATACATATTTAGCATATGCAGTTATTGATTTGCCTTTCAAAAATGAAATGATGACATACAGATAATTCATATCACCAAAAAAATCATTGCATCATAATTCTAATCCTAACTTCCATCTTGAAAATATTTGTCCTTTAGAACAAAGAAAAAGCATGAGAATCTATGTAGTGATAAAAATCACATAGCACTACTAGTAAAACAACTGCGTTGTGTCATTTTTACACACAATATTTAACACTATTCAAGAATGGTATTTTTATTTTTTATGCAATGTTATTTTGACTTTGATATAAAATATCCATCTATTTATTGATTCAGCTTAGTAAGATTTAATAGTTGCGTACCATGTGCCACACTTTGTTCTAGGATCACAGAGGTAACCAAGACTTCACAAGCTAGCAGTTTAATGAGGGAAAGATCAGTGATTACATGACATTCGGAAAATGATTTTAGTAGCAGTATGTCTTTGGTGGGTGTAATAGGAAAAGAAAGCGGACGTATTTAACTGAGAGTATAAAGGGGTGCTGGAAGTTGATTTTTAAAGGGGAGAATTATGTGCTGGAGAGAAAGTACCAGTAGAAAGAAATAAGTGAAGATGAGAAATGGAAGGAATAATTGACACTTCTTTGACCTTGAAGAGACAGGAGAGGTTAGCATCAAGGTCCAGACAGAGGGGAGAGACTTGCTTTGCTACATGAAGGGCACTGTATGTGTAATTGGAAAGAGCAAAGGGTGGTAGTGAGCCTACTTAAGTTTGTAGCTTTGGCAACGTAGCTTTAGAAATGCAAACCTAATGACCTTCATTGTTTATAAGTGGAGTAGGACTTGATGTCATCTATTTGAAAATACATGAATGGAGATGCAATTTTGAGGGGAGTTTTGTTTTTTGTTTTTTTGTTTTTGTTTTTTTTGTGGTACTGAGGATGGAACCCAGGCCTTTTTTTTTTATTCTGCACTTTGAAACAGGGTCTCACTGTGTTGCAAAGGGCCTCACTAAGTAGCTGAGCCTGGCGGCAAACCATGATCTTTCTATCTCAGATTACAAGTGTGCACCATCACACCCAGTTTAAGAGGGGAGACTTTTTTTTTTTTTTTTTTTTTTTGCCGGTCTGGGGATGGAACCCAGGGGCATTCGACCTCTGAGCTACACCCCCTGCCCTATTTTTATACTTTATGTTGAAACAGGGTCTCACTGACTTAAGAAGGGCCTCACTAAGTAGCTGAGACTGTCAGTGAATCGCAATCCTCCGGTCTCAGCCTACTGAATGTTGGGATTACAAGCATGCAGCAACCCGCCCAGCAACGAGGGGAGATTTTAAATATCTGGAATAACAGACTGAACAGGAGAGAGACTGATTAGAGGCATGTAAGGTTTCTTGGCAGTTGTACTAAGTTGCAGGTATAGATCACAGAGATCTATACTAAGCCACAGAAATCAAAACATCAAATGACATACACTTAAAACTTGAAATGTGTAAAGGAAGTACCTGCCTATCTTAAAATTGTTGAATCATAGATAAGGTAAAGAAATAAAATCACAAAAGTCTTGTAGGAGGGATCAAGGACCTAATGAAGTAGAAGTGTACGTGTCAGAGTAAGAAAATTAAAAAACTGAAGGGAAATAGTAATCAAATAGGAGATAGCAATTAAAGATTTTAATATACATGTTTTTTATTGATGTATATTGAGCCCAGAGCCTCACACATGCTGTGTACTCTACCATTGGAGCTACACCCCAAAACCACTATTTTAATATAAACAGTTTAATTAAACTTTTTATAGAAGAATTATTACAAAAGCTGTTCATGTTAGTTTTATAAAGGTCTGTGTCTGAATTTTTTTAAAGGTGCCAGCCACCACCCTTCTCACAATTTAGTCCCCAAAGAAGCTCTGTTAATAGTTTGTAGAATGTGATGTTGAAATTTATGATTTCTGAAGTACAGCAAGTTCTAGAATATAGCTACAAAAAGGCTGGCTAAAGAGGTATGAACGTAAGGAGGTAGGTGCTGATTGTGGGTCCATGATTGGGTGGATTTACACTGTGTACACTTGACTTGGTTTTCTTAAGCTCAGAGAGGTGTTAGAGACTTTCTGTTATTAGGGTGTCTATCCCAGGAATTTGAATCAGCACCAGCGTTGAGTTGGATATGTCCAAATCTAATCTGTTTCAGAAGAGACTGAAATCCTCAGAGTAATCCCATTATAGACATTTTTCTCTGCTAGAAAGAAAATCAACTTTTTTTTTTTTAGCTTTTTATTTTTAGACAAGGTCTCACTAAGTTGTTGAAAGTCTTACTGTATTGCTGAAACTGTGCTTATATCTGCAATCCTCCTATCTCAAGTACTGGGATTGCAGGCATATGCCACCAAACCTATCTGAAAACCATGTTGAGAATGGGAAATACTAACTCTGTGCTGACTGAACAGTTGCTAGGTTTGATGGTGATCTGTGAAAAAAATCAAGGTTATAGGTATGAATAAGTTGTATGTATACATAAATCTCTGTGTATTATGAGAAATAGGTTCATAAAATGTAATGTGATACCCTCTCATTAAAATGGTCTGGGTAAGGCCAAATAGGTAAGGATATTAATGAGGTCTTTGTGAAGACAGACAGCATGAGTCAAATTAACTGATTAGGAGCACATGGGATTGCTGGGAATCTTTCTTTAGGAGTATCCTAGACATTGATGTGTGATTACAGATTTATCTTCTTTCTGTTTGCTTTCTTGAAAGGAAATGAGAATAAATGTGTAATTTCTAAGAGGTTTTAAATGTACTTCCCATATATCTGACAAAAATTTATTTGAGTACAAGAAACCAAATGGGAAAAACACCAATCATGTGAACTAAATTCTTTTTTTTTTTTTTTTTTTTTTTTTTTGCCGGTCTGGGGATGGAACCCAGAGGCATTTGACCTCCGAGCTACACCCCCTGCCCAATTTTTTTTTATTTATTTTGAAACAGGGTCTCACTGAGTTGTAGAGGGCCTCACTGAGTAGCTGAGGCTTTCTGCGAACCGCCATCCTCCGGACTCAGTCTCCCAAATGCTGGGATGACAAGCGTGCGCCACCACGCCCAGCTTGAACTAAATTCTTAAACAAGATGAATTAACTAACTTTGGTTGTTTAGATAGCATTTGAATAACTAATAGAAAAGATGTAGTAATAAACTTGCTAGGGCATTGTGGGAGAGATTTCTCATAAACAACATAATACCAACAGAAATTTGCCTTGGTGTTCTTAAAAATGAAAGGATGCTGCCTTTCTTTGTTTTTTGTTTTTTTTGTTTTTTGCAAGTCTGGGGATGGAACCCAGGGGCGTTCAACATCTGAGCTACACCCCCTGCCCTATTTTTTATTCTTTATTTTGAAACCGGGTCTCACTGAGTTGCAGAGGGCCTCACTAAGTAGCTGAGGCTGTCCACGAACCACGATCCTCCTGTCTCAACCTCCCAAATGCTGGGATTACAAGCGTGCACCACCACGCCCCACTTTTTTTTTCTTATCATTATGCTGTAGTTAAATGTTGACTATTTTCTGAAAAGGCAAAAGTACACAAATCAAATTGTACATATACATTTGTGCCAATACAGTGAAACCTCTGTGTGTCATAATGCTGAAAAGGTGGGTGAGAGGGTACAATACTATCTTGGCTGTATGTGTGAATGTAATATTTATGTCTTCTCAGTGCTGACAGTAGAGTAAAATTATGGGATGTGAGGAGAGCGTCAGGATGTTTGATTACTCTTGATCAGCACAATGGGAAAAAGTCTCAAGCTGTTGAATCAGGTAATGAAGACTAAATATAGAAATATGACAATAATAGTGTTTTATGTTGTTTTTTAATTGAAGTCAAATAATAAATATACATTGCCAGATTATATACTTCATGATGTTATTTAAAAGGCATTCACCATGAATCGCTTTTAGATATCTTAAAATTATGGTTGTTTTTCTCAAAGATATTAATAAGTATGCCAGTTTCTTTTACCTCTAAATTTTTGAACATAGAAACTTTTCTAGATTAATTTGCTTTACTGATTTTCTTTTTTACCAAGGAGGTCATCTGTACAAATTCAGTGCCAGGTAGGAATCCATGATACATTACAGAAATAGTAATATTTTGTAACACCGTATCAGCATAAAACTACAAGTTGCATTCAAGATATATATATATATATATATCTCTCAAATATATATCGAAAATATATATATATATTGAGGGGAGTATGGGGAACTAAACCCAGGGGCATTCTAGCTCTGAGCTATATCCACTGCCCCTCCCACCCTTTTTTTAAATCAGGGTCTTGCTAAGATGCTGAGGATTTCACTCAGTTGCTGGGGCTGGCCTCAAACTTGCAATCGTCTTATCTTAGCCTCCAAAGTACTGGGATTAAAGGTATGCGCCTCTGTACCCAGTTTCAGTTGCATTTTTATGAGAATTAATTCTGGTCTAGAAATACATTAGGATGAACAATATAAGACATGATTGTTCTAATGATCTTTAAAAATTAATCAGACTATCAGCAATTGTGCTTTCTGAAACTTGTTTTGAAAGTACTAACGGCCGGGCGTGGTGGTGCACACTTGTAATCCCAACACTTGGGAGGCTGAGACAGGATCGCGCAGGTTCGAAGCCAGCCTCAGCTACTTAATGAGGCTCTCAGCAACTTAGTGAGACTCTGTTTCCAAATAAAATATAAAATAGGTCTGGGAGTATAGCCCAAAGGTAGGAAGCCTCTGGGTTCTACCTCCAGTACCACAAGAAAGAAAGAAAGAAAGAAAGAAAGAAAGAAAGAAAGAAAGAAAGAAAGAAATTTTGATTGAGACAAGAACAGTTATGCTTTCTCTGTTAATTTTTTTTTCTTAATGGGAAGCACTAGTATTACTGATTCTGAATAGTGCATGGAATGATTTTTAGGTTAGAAATGAAAATAATATATAAGAGAAATGAAAGGTGTTTAAACTTTTAATGTTACGCTGTGGTTTACTTACTGAAAGTTGTATTTGGCAAGATTTTTCATCTAATATTTTAGTTGATTTATATAACATCAAATTATCTGGTGGGTTGGTTAGTTTTAAGTATAATCAACCTTTTTTTTAGTAAATCAAGTAGATGTCCTTTAATGTGTTTAATTATATTGTTCAGCATTAGATATGTGCTGAATACAGGAAAAGAACTGAACTGTATTTTCCATTGCAGCTAACACTGCTCACAATGGCAAAGTTAATGGCTTGTGTTTTACAAGTGATGGGCTTCACCTCCTCACTGTTGGTACAGATAACCGAATGAGGCTCTGGAATAGTTCCAATGGAGAAAACACACTAGTAAGAGATTTTTAAGTACCTTTTTGGATATGAATGAAAGAATTGGATCTGTAACATATACTGTTGTTTTCTGTAGAGTACTTCTTGTTGTTGAATAATAGCTATTTTTAAATTGTTCCCACTATGTGAACTAGTAATTTTCAAATCAAGACAACCCGTCCCAGCCCCTGCAGTGTTCCCCACTTAGTTGAGAATTATTGCAGAACTCTAGCCCTGTTTCTAAAGGGAGTGTGCCATATTGATCATGTATGTTGAAAAAGAATAAAATTTGAAAACTACTGATATAAATAAAAGTTATAAAGAATCACATTTTATACTATAAATGACTTGTAAACAAAACCCAAAGTGAATGTTATATCAGATGATATAGTACTTTATTTAATACTAAAATACTGAAATGTACTGGAATACATGTATTTCAAGCATAGAGTTTGACTCTAGATACCAATTTTACCATAATGCTGCTCATACCCAGGCCCCTAAAAACATGTATGTATTAATCATATTCTTTCCTTCGTTCTTTTTTTTTAATGTGATACTGAGAATTGAACTCAGAAGCATTCTACCTCTAAGCTCTACTTCCAGCCCTACATTATTTTCTTTCTTTCTTTCTTTCTTTCTTTCTTTCTTTCTTTCTTTCTTCTGTACTGGGGATGGAACCCAGGGGCATTCTACCTCCAAGCAACACCCCAAGCCCTATTTTTTATTCTTTATTTTGAAACAGGGTCTCACTGAGTTGCAAAGGGCCTCACTAAGTAGTAGCTGAAGCTGTCCACGAACCCCAATCCTCCTGTCTCAGCCTTCCAAATGCTGGAATTACAAGTGTGCACCACCATTATTTTCATTTTGAAACAAAGTCTCCCTAGGTTGATGAGAGTCTCACTATCTGCAGAGGCTTTTCTTGAACCTGTGAGCCTTTCAAGTACTAGAGTACTGGGATTGCAGTCATATGCCACTGTGCCCAACTTTTACTCATCTCTTCAAACTAATAACTCTCTTTAAAATATTTTAGGTGTCAGCCAGGACATGGTGGTGCACACCTGTAATCCCAGTGATTTGGGATTGAGACAAGAGAATCAAAAGTTTAAATCCAGCCTGGACAACTTAAGGAGACCCTTTCTCAAATTAAAAAAAAAAGAACTCTTTATTAATAATACCACTCTATTACCATTAGGTTAAAAGTGTTCCTGTCTAGATTATTTCAAGTTTTGATAATTCTCCCACACACACACAAACACACTTTTATTTTTTTGCAGTGCTTTACACATACTAGGCAAGTTTTTACTACTAAATTACATCTGTACCCAGCTCTTCCCTCAGAATCTTTATCTATCATGTCTCAGTCTAGAACCTTGTGGTTTATAATTTATAATCTTGCAATCATTATATTGTACCATGTTCCTGATCAGGTCACATGCTCCTTCTCAATTCCCCCTTCTGTGTGTATGTGTGTGTGTCTGTCTGTCTGTCTGTCTCTCCCTCTCCCTCCTCCAATTTTTTAATGTTTTTATTAGTGCATTACAGTTATGCATCATAGTGAAGTTCAGTGTAATACAAACACATTACCCATAGCTCTTGGTGTATTTCCTTCTCCACTGAGCACTTACTTGCCTGGCAGTGTTAGATAGCAGTGGGCAAAACACTGAAAAGGCCTATCCTTAGGAATCCCCCATTCCGGGGCAGGATGAAAGACCTCAGTCAATCAGTAGATGGACAGATGAATAAATCATGTTGGGTAGAGTGAACACTATAAAGAAAAATAAAAAATGAAAGGAGCACAGGAAATATTGGGAAGTTGGAGTTGCCATATTTATGATATATAATTGCAGTGCACCAATAAAATTATATTAATAAATAAAACCAAATGCCTTTGACTGTTATGTACATGGCCTTCATAAGCTGCGCCTTCTAGCTCACCATCTTTATGCCTTGACATTTCCCTATTTTTCCTGGTCTTTGGCCATACAGAACTAATTAGAAGTCTTTAAATATACCATGCTCTCTTGCCCTTCCATTCTGCTGTACAGACTACTGCTTTTGCTTTAGAAAACCCTTCTCCTTCCTGTCCCAGCTGCTTTCAGGGTTCATCTCAGGCACAGCCTCTCTTTAACTCTTCTAGTCAAAGCTCAGATGCTCCCAGAATCTCCTGTGCTCACTTTTATTACAATGTACTGTGACCATCGCTTTATGAAATGAAAGAAAAATAATGTACAATGGGGCATGGTGGTTATTTATTAGTGTAGTCTAGATTCATTTTATGGTTCTCTCGTTTACTAGCCAAGAGACTTTGATCAATTACTTAGTCATTTTATGAATTTTCTATGTGAGACTATAATGCACCAATAAAATTATATATTAAAAAAGAATTCTCTTTTTGTATCGTAATGCTACCTATCTCACATTGTTTTGAGAATTATATGAAGTAGTACATGCAAAGCAGTACATTATCTGCTACAGGAAATTCAGTAAACATTATGAGTAATTATTATGCTGAAAGTTGTTTGACAAAAAAAAAAAAAAGAAAGAATAAAAATAGGGCTGGGGGTATAGCTCAGAGGTAGAATGCCTCTGGGTTCCATCCACACTACCTCAAAATACACCATGTGATGGAATCTCTGCATCACTCTAGATTTCCCATAGTGACTAGATGGGCATCTTCCCTGGAGCCCTGAAAGGGACTCATATAAGAAAGAGAATTAGATTTGTTATCATTTGATCCCAATTCCAGGAAATCAGCCCTTTTCAAATCCCACCTTAAATATCATCTTTAAGACATTATAGCCTAAAGTAGCTTGTTCTGCAATACTTTCTTAATTATTTATAACATGCCACTTACCACATACTTTATGGTAAGCATTTATACTCAATGAAATGAAGACCATAGAAAATTACCCAGCCTGTTATTGGACACACAGTAAGCACTTAGGAAGTGGTAGGTCCCTCCCTCCCTTAATATTATTTGAACTTCATTCTATAGGCAGTGAAACCATAGTGCTAATGTTTTAGTCCACTGGTGATGTGATTATAGCAGTGATTTAGAGACTAATATGATATTAAAGTACAAGATGAATTGGAGGAGGAAGGCCTGAGGACAAAGACAAAAGTCTGTAAGCTGGTTCCATATTTACACTTCTCTCAGCACATGCCCGTTCACATTTGGGAAAGAATGTGATATAGTGAGAAAAGATAGGTGTTGTAATGTGAATAAGGTCAGCACCTGCTAACGCTAACAGTTCATAAGTGGAACACAATTGCTAATTGAGAAGCATTTTGTATGCTTCACCCCATATCATTCTACAAATTGTTGCAAATGCAGAATCAAAGGATGCAAGTGAGAGAATGATATATATTTTAACATACATAGGAATTTTTTAAAATTGTATTTTGAGGTAGTGTGGATGGAACCCAGAGGCATTCTACCTCTGAGCTATACCCCCAGCCCAATTTTTATTCTTTCTTTTTTTTTTTTTTTTTTTTTTGGTGGTACTAGGGATGGAACTCAGGGGCTTTCTACCTCTGGACTATACTCCCAGACCTATTTTATATTTTTTTATTTGGAAACGGGGTCTCACTAAGTTGGTGAGAGCCTCACTAAGTTGCTGAGGCTGGCTTGTGCGATCCTCCTGTCTCAGCCTCCCAAGTTCAGGGATTACAAGCGTGCGCCACCATGCCCGGCTTAGTCTTTATTTTGAAACAAGGTCTCACTGAGTTGCAAAGGGCCTAAGTAGCTGAGGCTGTCCGCGAACCACAATCCTCCTTTTTCAGCCTCCCAAAGGCCGGGATTACAAACATGTGCCACCACACCCGGCCTTACTGACTACCTTTATGTCCCAGGTACTCTTATATGCATTATTTTACTTGCTTTTTTATAAAAAACTCTGTGATAAATGACATTATTTCCATAAGGATGGAACTCAGAGCTCAATTCATTACTAATAAGGAACCAAAAATTTAAAAGATGGGTTTAAAAACCCAAGTCTGAAATAAGTTTGCTGAATATAAGATTAAAGTTTAACTCACTTATACCAATGCTGCCATGGGATAGCTAAATACATATGCTCATTTCTGTTAGATGTTAACCTAAAAGGTAGATAAACCAAGTGTCATGCCCACAGCTTATCAGCATATAATTATTTAGGCCTCAGTGTTCTATTTGTACATAAACATGCACACTTCTACCCAACCCTTAGAAAAAGGTAAAAAGGGCAAATCACCACTTAAGTCTAGCATTAGTCATAGCAAAGAAAGATTTTGGTGATCTTCATGTTCGTAAGTCCCAAAGAATTAACTATTGGTTTTAATTTATTAGCAGGAAGTAAACCTAACCGACCGGTTTTTTTCTTTTTAGCCCAAAGTGTCTCAGATGTTGACTAAACTATAGATCTCCTCGATAATTTTTAAAATGAAAATTCATAAGATTGGGATGGGTCCTGGGAGTCTGTGCCCTGATTGCAGTGTTCCTGCCACTGATCTTGCAGACTACCCCTTTTGAGTTCAAGAACAAAAATTTAAATTTTTCTTCAACAACTACTTACTTATTATACAAAGCTGAGATTATACACACTATTTGTATTTTCTGCTTTTACATAGCATTTATTCTTGTTTCCTGCACAATTTTCATAATTATGATTTATGGCTTATATTAACTATAGAGTTGATATTAGAATATATATGCATTCTCGGCCAGGCATGGTGGCGCACACTTGTAATCCCCGCGCTTGGGAGGCGGAGACAGGAGGATCGCGCTGGTTCGGAGCCAACCTCGCTGGCTTAAGAGACTCTGTTTCCACATAAAAAATGTTAAAAAATAGGTCTGGGAGTGTAGCCCATGGGAGTGTATACCGGAGGTAGAAGGGCTTCCAGGAACCCCAGTACCACCAAAAAAAAAAATATATATATATATGCATTCTCAATTATTTCACCATTCTAAATAATGCCGCATTAAATTCCTCTGGGTTCTCTGTTCTTTGTTTTGTTTTGTTTTGTTTTTTTGCAGTTTAATTATTTCCTTAAGATAAATTCCCAGGAATAATTACTAGGTAAAGGGGTAGACATAGCTTTGTTGTATATTGAGTACAGTTTTGCAAGATGAAAAGAGTTCTAGATATGTACATTGGTAATGGTTCTCTAAGGCGAAATGGATTTATTGCCACTGAACTGTACACTTAAACATGATTAAGATAGCAAATTTCATATTTATAGTACCACAATTTATTTTAAAATGAAAAGAGTACGTTATAATCCACCTAGAATGGTATTTTATTTTGTTGCATAGTAAATCATTTGAACTTTTCTTTCTTTTTTCTTTCTTTCTTTCTTTCTTTTTTTTTTTTTTTTTTTTTAAATGTGTGTGTGGTACTGGGGATGGAACCCAGGGGCATTGTACCTCCGAGCTACACCCCCAGCCCTTTTTTTATTCTTTATATTGAAACAGGGTCTCACTGATTTACAAAGGGCCTCACTAAGTACCTGAGGCTGTCCTTGAACCGCGATCCTCCTGTCTCAGCCCCCCAAGTGCTGGAATTACAAGCCTGCGCCACCACACTTGGCTTTTTATTTTTTATTTTTGGTAGTATTGAGAATTAAACTATTTTTTTTATTTTTGAAACAGGGTTTCCCAAGGTTGCTGAGAGTCTCAATATGTTGCTGAGACTGACCTCAAACCTGTGATCTTCCTGTTTCAGCCTTCTAAGTACTGGGATTACAGGTGTATGCCACCATGCTCAGCTCCTTTTGGCCTTTTAGAAGAAATAACCAAATTATAATGTCATCAACATGTGTACCTCACATGTGATGGTATTGAGTATCCCTGTTTCTTAAAATTTTTGCCAAACCAAGGGCTGAGGATATAGCTTAGTAGTAGAGAGCTTAACTAGTGTGTGCATGACCCTGGGTTCTATCCCCAGAACCAAAATAATAATAGCCAAGAGTCTAATTCTTCTAGGCTGACCTAATTTTTATTTTTATTTCTGTCAAGGCTTAACTGTTAACATTTTCCCTCGTGGGGATTTTCCCTGTTTGTAGTTTCTCTTAATGTGAAATGTACATACATGTCCCTTCTTTCTATTAAGATATTGAACATTTTCTTTACATGTAAAGCCCTTCCTAGAATATTATATTTGAAGGAAGTATTCTACTAGTTTTAGTTGTTTTTAATTTAAGAAATAAGTAACTCTTATTATTTTAATCCTACAGGTAAACTATGGGAAAGTTTGTAATGACAGTAGAAAAGGACTGAAATTTACTGTCTCCTGTGGCTGCAGTTCAGAATTTGTTTTTGTACCATATGGTAGCACCATTGCTGTTTATACAGTGTACTCAGGAGAACAGATAACTATGCTTAAGGGACATTATAAAAATGTTGACTGCTGTGTATTTCAGCCCAATTTCCAGGTAAGAATGATTCTTAAGGGAATTTAAAATGTTTCCCAAACTAATTGTATGTGAAAGAGTACAGTGTGATTTCATTTTATAGGGTTATATAATCAAGCTAGAATTTACTTAATAAAAAATAATATAACCTAACCAGGCACAGTAGTGCACACTTGTAATCCTAGTACTTGGGAGGCTGAGACAGGAGGATTGAAATCTAAACGACAACTTAGGAAGATCCTGTCTCAAAATAAAAAATAAAATAGATCTGGGGGTGTAGCTCACCCTTGGTTCAATTCCCAGTATCACAACAACAAAAAATGAACATAATACAACCTAGATTTTAGATGGCATATGATATATGGACAAAACAGTATAATACTGTACAACTGGTTGAGATAAATGCTCCTTTCAGTTGTTGAAAATCTCTAATGAAATAAAATATTTTATAGCAATCTTTTGAGTAAAAAATTAAATGTAGATGTTTAATCCCAAACTGTAGTGTATCTTAATTTATATGTGTGGATGTGTTCAAAATTTTATATTTTCCCAGTGGCTAATAAGAGTTTGCATTGGAATTAATGCAACTCACACAATTTCCTAAATAACTATGACTCTTGTTTTCTTGACAAACTGACCTTTCTCTTGCTGTTACCAATTTTCTTTTTGAAAAAACATTTACACAAATTGCTTCATCTGCTCCCCTGTGGGGTTAGTTTTTGTTTTTGTTTTGGTACAAGGGATAGAACCCAGAGGCCTTCTACCTCTGAGCTACACTCCCAGCCCCTTTTTTATTTATTTTGAAACAGGATCTCACTAATTTGCTAAGGGTCTCACTAAGTTGCTGAGACAGGCCTTGAACCTGCGATCATCCTGGCTCAGCATCCCAAGTACTGGGATTACAGGTCTTTACCACTGCACTTCATCCTTGACATTTTTTTTATTTTTTTATTTATTTATTTTTTTTCCGTTCTAGGGATGGAACCCAGGGGCATTCTACCTCTGAGCTATACCACCAGCCCCATTTTTTTATTCTTTATTTTTAAACAGGGTCTCACTGAGTTGCAAAAGGCCTCACTAAGTAGTAGCTGAGGCTGTCCATGAACTGTGATCCTCCTGTCCCAGCCTTCCAAATGCTGGGATTACAAGCAGGTACCACCATGCCCGACATAACAATTATTTCTAATTTTTATTATAAATTTTCCATGGATGATATTCCTTGAATTTTATATGACTTTGATAACTTCTTTAAAATGTATACAAAAACCTTGGCTGTATATTATGATTCTATTCTCCAAAAATATCATCACACCAATTTATATCCTCTGTATTTTTTTTTTCCCCCGGTACTGGAGATGGAACCCAGGGGCATTCTACCTCTGAGCTACACCCCCAGCCCTATTTTTTAATCTTTATTTTGAAACAGGGTCTCACTGAGTTGCAAAGGGCCTCACTAAGTAGCTGAGGCTGTCCTTGAACCGCGATCCTCCTGTCTCAGCCTCCCCGATGCTGGAATTACAAGCCTGGGCCACCACGCCCGGCATATCCTCTGTATTTGAGAGTATCTCACTGCCCCATAAAAATATTTTTGGTAATATCCAATATAACATTCTTCTTGTTTTGTTGGGGAAGAGAGTGGTTATTGTTCATTCAAATGCATACAGCATGTCCATAAAGACATTGACAGAGATTGTGCATCAGGCTGAACTTTCTTTTGTGAAGTAAATGTCTCTACAGAGTATGGGTCAAGCTTCTGTGTTGAATAGCAGCCAACTGAACAATAGTAAACTAAGTAAAATTTTTTGTGATCTTCTGACCTATTTTAATAGAAACGCATACAGTTTCTTTATTGAAATCTCTTTTAAAGCTCAGCTATTGACAGAAAAAGACAAACTATTTTATTTTCATGCTGATACTTGAAATATATAGATATCATGATAAGAATGAAATATTTCTATATATTTTTTGTACCATTTATAAGCTCTGACATCCCATTTCTAAATATAACACAAAGCTTTACTACATTTTAAAAAACAAAGAAATAGCTAGACATGATGTCACACAGCTATAATCTCAGTACTTAGGAGATTGAAACAGAAAGATTGCATGTTCTAGGCCAGCCTCAGCAATTTAGCAAGACCCTATATCGAAGATTAAAAAAAATTTTAAAGAGCCGGGCGTAGTGGCGCACGCTTGTAATCCCCGCGCTTGGGAGGCAGAGACAGGAGGATCGCGCAGGTTCGAAGCCAGCTGCGCGCGCTGGCTTAGGAGACCCTGTTTCCAAATATAAAATGTAAAAATAGGTCTGGGAGTGTAGCCCGGAGGTAGAAGGGCTTCCAGGAACCCCAGTACCACCTAAAAAAAAAAAAAAAAAAAAAAAAATTTTAAAGGGCTGGGGATTCAATCCCTAGTACGAAAGAGAGAAAGGGCAGGGGAAGGGAAGGAGGGAGGGAGGGAGGGAGGGAGGGAGGGAGAGAGAGAGAGAGAGAGAGAGAGAGAGAGAGAGAGAGAGAGAGAGAGATCAGCCTAGTGTCTTTAGAAGATAGAAATAGAATTACTCTTATTTAAGAATTATTTCAAAAATTGATGTAATACATTTCAGGTTGGTACATCTTTGCTTTCTGTGTTGTAGGAACTTTATAGTGGTAGCAGAGACTGCAATATTCTTGCTTGGGTACCATCCTTATATGAACCAGTTCCTGATGATAATGAGGTAAATATAATTGTACAGTGATTTCTAAATCTTAAGGAATAAAATTTGATTATATGTGAGGGAGCTTTTTTTTTTCTTTTGCTATGCTGTGATCTAGCTTTAAACATGCTAGCCAAGTGTTCATTCACTGAACTATGCCTTAAACTTGCTAGCCAAGTGCCGAATCACTGAGCCACCCCCCCACATATTTATTTAACAATAGTTAATAGCATGATTGGACATGCAACTTGGTATCTTACTTTTCTCTTTGGCATTGTACAGTAAGCCCTTTTCATGTCATAACT
Source organism: Muscardinus avellanarius (assembly GCF_963383645.1). Taxonomy (NCBI): domain Eukaryota; kingdom Metazoa; phylum Chordata; class Mammalia; order Rodentia; family Gliridae; genus Muscardinus; species Muscardinus avellanarius. The sequence continues at coordinate 50,284,338 of NC_137786.1, read as the reverse complement.
TTTTTTTCGTACTGGGGATTGAACCCAGGGCATTCTGCCTTCAAGCTATACTCATCAGCCCTATTCTATTTATTTTATTTTGAAACAGAGCCTCACTAGGTTGTTCAGGGCCTCACTAAGTTATTGTGGCCATCCTCAAAACTGTTTTCCTCCTGCCTCAACCTCCCAAGTAGTGGGATTGCAGGTGTGTGCCACCACACCCAATGCATTAATAACTGTTTTAAACATTTTTAATGATATGGTATTCTGACATCTGTTTACCACAATTTAAAAATTTGCCTATTTTTTATTATTATAAATAACATCAAGATAAATATCTGTTGATAAACTGTTCATATATTCCTGATTATTTCTTAGGATAGATTCCTAGAAGTGGAATTGTCTTTTGAGTTACCATGTGTGATGTATTTAAGTCTCTTTATTCACAGTATCAAATTTTACCCATTTACACTTCTACCAGTAATTGAACTGTATCTCCCTTAGAGTATAAATTAGTATAATATGTCAGTATGAACAAAGAACCTTAAGAAAGCAGTGGGTAGCTGGGCGTGGTGGAGCATGTTTATAATCCCAGCATTTGGGAGGCTGAGACAAGGATCTCAGGTTCAAAGCCAGCCTCAGCAACTTAGTGAGGCTCTCAAAAACTTAGTAAGACTCTGTTTTCATGTAAGAAGTAAAATATGTCTGGGGATGTATCCTCAAGGTTCAAGGCCCCTGGGTTTCATCCCTGGTCACACACACACACACACACACACACACACACACACACACACACACTAGGTAAACAAAGATGACCCCTAGCTGTAAGTAGTACCCTCTCTATTTTTTTAATTTACATTAAGCAGTATTAATATAAAGGTTGTCTAAAGTGGTATATCTTCCACCAAGAATTATTCTACTAAGGACTGTTAATTATCTCCATTTATGTTAGTTTCTAGATTATAAAAAGTTTAATGTGTCTAAAGCAATGTTTATATAATTTTTAAGCCAGAAGTGCAAATACATACCTCCAGCTTAAGGTTATCTTAACCCAAGTGGTAATAAAAACAAAGCATCTTGAATGACAGTAGAAGGAAATTATTGATAAAGTAAGTTTTACATTCTGTAGACATTTTTTTATATACTTAGTTCCTTTATGAAAATAGGACTATGTCAAAAACCACATGAAATAATACTTTTTACAGGAGTACTTGATAGCATCTAGCAACTGTTGAAAAAATAGATTACAACTGTTACGGTTTACTTCAGGATAAAGCCAGTGAATTAGTTCTTTTGTCCCTAATCCAAATGAAAGAGAGAAAAAGCACACACTGATAAATCTTTGAGCAGCTGGCCAAATACCATATGAATATTTCCAGATTCCATCACATGTCTAATTTGGTTGATTATAGCTTGATTAACTGTAACATACAGCTATTTTTGAAGGCTAAATATTCTTCTGTAGAAAGCTTAATATGGTCATATAGTTTAGTATAGCCATTTATTTTGCACTTTTATTTAATTATTGTGTGCTGCTCTTTGGGAATTACTATAGAAGTCAAAATTATAACACTATGGGCCATCTTAGAAAGTATAACACTCATTCACAAAATGAAAATAATAAAAATAAATGAAAAGTAAATCTACTATGATTTATATACAGAAAACAATATGAAAAGAAAACAAAATGATTTATTATAAAGATATTTTGTGCCTGGCATAGTGGTATACTCCTGTAATCCTAGGAGGCTGAGACAGGAGAATCATAGGTTTGAGACCAGCCTCAGCAATGTAATGAGACTCTCAACAAACTAGTGAGACCCACACATATACATACACACAAACACACACACATGAAGTGATTTTGTGCCTCTGATGCCGAATTTCCTTCGTATGCAGTTATAATGACAGTTCGAACTCATCAAAAAGAACTTTTATATATGAGAAGTCAAGCAAAACAAATAGTCAAGTAGAGATAAGCAAAAGAAGTTAAGCATTATATTTGTCTTAGAGCTATAAAACTTTATCTTTTGGAATATAAATTTATGTACTTTAAAATACCAAACATTCTGCCGGGCGTGGTGGCGCACGCTTGTAATACCTACACTTCGGAGACGGAGAAAGGAGGATCGCACAGGTTCAAAGCCAGGTCTGGGAGTGTAGCCTGAAGGTAGAAGGGTTTCCAGGAACTCCAGTACCACCAGAAAATAATAATAATAATAATAATAATAATAATAATAATAATAATAATAATTAAATAGCAGACATTCTTATTTTAACATAAAGTGATCTGTGGTAAGGTTATTGCCATAAAACCTTAGTTTGAAAGATTTCTATGAATATAGGTGGACTGTGAATATGATTATGATGCAAAGAACATCTATACTTACAAGTTAGCTCATATTTATAAAAATGTTATCATCTCAGCTGTCACATAAAATGGCTTTTTCACTTTCCCAAGGAGGCAACATAGTACAGTATAAAACAAAATACACACACACACACACACACACACACACACACACACACACTCTCTACTCTCATTTTAGGTAATTCTGGGTGTGAACCCCACTTGCCTTTTATTATTCAGTTCTGCCATATATGACTCTGGGACAAGTTTTTGATTTTTCCAAATATCAGAATTGTCAAAGCAAAGTTATTCTTAGGTTTCCTTTCAAATCTACTCTTCAGGCTTTTGCTTCTTCATCAGCCAAGATATACTCCCTTATGGTATTTGTGTAGACGTATAATCTCTTGCTGACACAAAAAAGCCTGAAACTTTCTAGTAATTTCCAGACAAAAATTTGAAAGTTCTCAAGATGTATCCTGGTTCCCCTTAAACTTGTGCTCCTTTATCCCCGTAAAGTTAACAACTGTCTTGTCAGTAGGACAAGCAATAGCCTGGTAACCTGGTAGAGATGAGTATGTTCAAGCACAGACTGAATGTCCACTAGGAGGAGACGTTACAGAGAAAATTGAAATAGTACAAGATAGTTACACTTATCACGGGCTTTCAAAGGGTAATATTACTAAATCCATATACCTTTTTACTATAGCATTTAACTGCAAAAAAAATACATTTTTACTATAGCATTTAACTACAAGTATGACATTGTTTTAGCAAAATGCATTTTATAATACTCTAATGTATATTCTTTGTTTTACTACTACTATAAACTAAATTTATATAGAAATATAATTTTCATTTGCTTTTTTCTCACCAATGCAAAAATAATTTATAAAGAATTGTAATTTTGAGCTAGGTATGGTGGTACATGCCTGTAATCCCAGTAATTGAGAAGCTGAGACAGGAGCTTTGGCAACCCTCTGCAATTTATCAAGACCCTGTTTCAAAATAAAAACTAAAATAGAGGTTGAGCTGTAGTTCACAGGTAGAATACACCCAGGTTCAATCCCCAGTACAAAAATAAGTAAATAAATTAACAAATTGTCAATCACAAAAGACAAGAAATTTAGTAAGTACTTTACATGAAAGAATAAATTAACAGACTTCAGTGTTCTACCTTTACAAATAAGTGCACTACTTCTAGAAATGAATGACTAGTTAGCTGGGGTTTGGTCATAATTCGTATCTGGACATTTGGGGACAGATATAATGGAATTTTGAAGCCGGGCATGGTAATGCACACTTGTAATCCCAGTACTTGGGAGGCTGAGACAGGAGGATCGCGCAGGTTCGAAGTCAGCCTCAGCTACTTTAGTGAGGCTCTCAGCAACTTAGTGAGACCCTGCTTCCAAATAAAGTATAAAATAGGTCAGGGGTATAACCCATAAATAGAAGGCCCTGGGTTCTATCCCCAGTACCACCAAAAAAAAAAAATGGAATTTTGCATATTTAAATAATCACAACCAACATTAGGTTTAGTAAAGTACTCTGATCTATTTAAAACTATAAAGAATACCTAAGTTGATACATTGCTTTCCAATATCCTAGCTGCTATGTGGGAAATGTACTGAGAACACTGACTGATTTCTACTGTTTTCATTGTTTGGATTATAAAATTCTAAGTAATCATGTTCATCAAAAAGGAAATGAACATTCTCAGACATGAAGTAGAGAGTGCCTTTAACATAAAATATTGTTATAAGTTATAAACAGCAGTCTATCCAAGATAATTTAAGAGTAGTTTGGGTGCTAATATATTATTGGAATTTGAATCTGAAGAAACTAGCAAGTGTGAAAGCTGCAAAATAAACATCAAACTTGACTCATAGTGCCCAGAAACTTAAAAAAAGGAGAGAGAGAGAGAGAGAGAGAGACCATCTTAAAGCCCTTTAATCATTTATGAGAGAATAAGAATGTAGTCATCTTCGTTTTTTAAATTACTGAATTGGTTTGATAATTCTCAAATAACTAAAATTTTTCTAGTTACTAATTACTGTTATTAGGTTTAGCGCTGCAGTTGTAAAAATAAGCACTATTTGAATGCATGTTATTCTTTAGAGAAATTCCCCAAGAAAACCTATGAGCTAATTACAAACATGTTACCATTTCTGATGTTATTTTGCATGAGCTATGTCTGTTTTTAAATGAAGTTACATTGTTGTATTTGGGGGTATTTCTTATATTACTTTTTTTTTAATATGAACATATAGTTTCTTTCAAAGTAATCTAATTTCTTTTTTTATTTGTTCTATTCCATACCTGTGAGTCTGAAATTTTAAAGTTCAAAAACAGAGTCTTCCTTTTTCTTTTTCTTTTTTTAGACTACAAGCAAATCACAGTTAAATCCAGCATTTGAAGATGCCTGGAGCAGCAGTGATGAGGAAGGATGAATATCAAACTTTAATACATTCCTGTCTCTATTGATGAAACTTTAAAAACAGCACTGTGTGGGGGATCTGTTCCTGTTCTGTCTGTTCCTGACAAACTAGCCCTAAATTTGGGTCATATTTCCTTCCCCCAGTTTTAAAATGAGATTAATTTTTGTGTGGAATAGTAAAACAAACTTTCATATAGTTTGTTTGATCAAAATTAATCCCAGTTGCTTTGACTGGGGCAGCCCCTGTTGCTACAGTAGGAGAAGAGAATCCATCGTATCTCAGTGAGATCTTGAGCGGATTGTATGATCATGAGCTGCAGCTCCAAAGATCAGCAAGTGGAGGTTCTCAGCACTCACTTTCTCCACAGGATGCACCACCAGCCTCCTCATTTCTACATTCAAAGATGATTTAACCAAGGACAATTACATTAAAATAACAGTTGAAACGGTAGCATCAAGACTTTGTGTTTCTTATTTGTGTACTCACATTTTGTAATGATTTTTTAATTGATTTTCTACATTTGTTTTAAGTAGAGAGTTGCTTAAACTTCCTTTCTGTGAAACTCATTAAGTTCTGCTTCATTTATCTAAGCACAAAATGTCCCAGTAGAGAATCTAGCTTAAACACAAAATATTGTCATAAAATCTCTGTTATATTCTCTCCTCTTCTCGTGCCAACCCATGAATGATTATTGTCAAGCTAACTTGTTCTTTTTTTCTTTTTTTTTATGGTGCTGGGATTGAACTCAGGGCTTTGCACATGTTAGAAAAGTGTCCTACCACTGAGTTGCATCCCAATCTCTATGAAACTAATTTTATATTCCTTTATTTCTAATTCTTAAAAGCAACAGACTGATAAAGGAAGTTTTTATGAGCTTGAATACTAACTTAAAGCTTAGTATTTGATGAATTTTTTTTGTTTTTGTTTTTTATGGTACTGGGGGTGGAACCCAGGGGCTTTTCTACCTCTGGGCTGTACTCCCAGACCCATTTTATATTTTATTTGGAAACAGTCTCACTAAGTTGCTGAGAGCCTCACTAAGCAGCTGAGGCTGGCTTCAACCCTGTGCAATCCTCTTATCTCAGCCTCCCAAGCGCTGGGATTATAAGCATGCACCACCACACCTGGCAACTGGTGAAATCTTAAGTGAATAACAGACCTCATATCAGTCAAATGTTTTCTGTATATTTACTTTTAGACTTGATTTTTTGAAACCAAGAACATCCTACCTTCACTTTTCTCCCTTAGTGAGGATGCTTTTGATCATTAAAAGAGATATTAAAATTGGAATTTTTTTATTTTGAGAAAAAAATCTTTAAAGGTATAAAAACTACATTGCTTCTTTCTAGTTATCTATAAATCAAACAACATAAAAACTTTAAGATGAGAGTAATGGTCATCTGGAATCAGCGCTCTAAGGTAACCATCACTACATCATTCGGGCTCTGACCTAATCAGTAGATTAATCCATTCAGAGATTAATATTTAATGGCAATATTGGGAGGAGGTGGGACCTCTTCACTGTAGGACTTAGTTCAAGAAAGTAGATCCCTGCAGGTGTGCCTTTGGAGACTGTATCTCATTCTTTGACCCCTTCCTCTCTCCTGTTGCCGGCTCCCATGAGCTGAGCAACCCTTCTTCCTAATGCTCTGCTTTACCTCAGGTTGAAAGCATGGAGTCTTTTCTTCCTTTAAGTTGTGTTTCTCAGGTATTTGTCACAGCAACGGAAAGCTGACATAGCCTTTGTATTTGTATGATACAGTGCCTCTCCCAGATGAGAAGAATATCATCTTGGATTGTACTCGTTTTCCTTTGTTATTTTTTAGATATTATGTCCACTTTCTTCTAGTTTCTGGTATTGCAGAAGTACTCATCCTCCCAAGTACTGACATTATAGGTGTGCGCCACCATGCCCAGCTTACGAACTATTTCAATCTGAAGGCTCAAACCTTTCTTGGCATACAGACTTTTTTTTTTTTTTTTTTTTTTTTTTTGGTGGTGGTGGTGGTGGTACTAGGGTTCCTGGAAGCACTTCTACCTCCGGGCTACATTCACAGACCTATTTTTATATATTTTTTGGAAACAGGGTCTCTTATGCCAGTGCGGCTGGCTTCAAACCTGCGCAATCCTCCTGTCTCTGCCTCCCAAGCGCAGGGATTACAAGCGTGTGCCACCACGCCCAGCTGGACATTTTCTTTTGATATTTGTCTAATTAATGCTTTTCCTTGTGGTTGTCACTGTCATCTTCCTCTCCTCTTCCATGACTTGTCTTCCTCCTCCCTGGTAATTGCACATAAAATCTACTTTGATATCTCATAATCTTATTTTTCCTTCTCACTTTATTATTTAAATTATTATTATTATAACAGTGCCTGGTATATACCATATGCTCAATAAGTGTTTGAAATTTTATACTTGGTCTCAAAATCACTAACTCCTGACTGATCACGAGAAGAAATTGTGTGTGTGTGTGTGTGTGTGTGTGTGTGTGTGTGTGTGTGTGTTACTGTGGATTGAACTCAGGTTTCTTCTACCTCTGAGCTAAACCCCCAGCCCTACTGTTTTGTTTTGTTTTGTTTTGTTTCGGTATTGGGAATGGAACCCAGGGGCATTCTACTCCCAAGCTACACCCCCAGCCCTATTATTTTATTCCTCATTTCAAAATAGGGTCTCACTGAGTTGCAAAGAGCATTACTAATTAGCTGAGGCTGTCGCAAACCACAGTCCTCCTTTCTCAGCCTCCCAAGTGTTGAGATTACAAGCATGTTCTGCCACACCTGGCTTTATTTTTTATTTTGAAACAGAGTTTCTGAGGTTGCTGAGGCTGGCCACGAACACGTGCAACCTACCTGTCTCAGCCTCCCAAGTACTGAGATTATAAGCCTGTACCACCACACTCGTCTGAAAAGAGACTTTTTATATCGCTTTATTCTCTATGTTAAGCCCTTGTGTTTTTTTAAACATTTCTAGAAAATAGATCAGAATTATGGGAGTTCTATAGAAACTTTTTATTTTTATTTATTTTTTATTTATTTTGTGTGTGTGTGTGTGTGTGTGTGTGTGTGTGTGTGGTACTGGGGTTCCTGGAAGCCCTTCTCCGGGCTATACTCCCAGACCTATTTTCTTTTTATTTTTGGAAACAGGGTCTCTTAAGCCAGCGAGGCTGGCTTCGAACCAACTCAGTCCTGTCTCCACCTCCCAAGCGCGGGGATTACAAGTGTATGCCACCATACACTTTTTTAAAATGTTTATAAAATTTTTTAAAATGTTTATTAAACATATTTGTTGAGTGTTATTCAGGGTGAAAAATCAACAAAACTTCTATTAAGGTAGTGTTCACTTAAGCCTCTCCAGTGCCTTTATGTTTTATGTGTTTTCATCCTACACTATGTTGGCTAGCAATGTGTCTTAGTCATGTAAGGTACTTGCGGGACATATTTCAAAAAACACTTTGGCCAGCTAGTTACTTCACCTCAACTTGATCCAAGTTTTAACTAAAAGCCATTCATTATAAACCTCGGAAATGTCTAGTTTAAAATATATATATACACAAATAATATATGCACACATTTTGAGAAAATCTTAAGCCTATGTTAACTAGCAAGCCTAAAAGTAGCATCATAGATAGGCTTGACTCCCAGTTATCTTCCAAAGAAAAATTACTAACTCAAAATGAAAAAAAATCCCCAATTATATATTAAAATAAGGGTCGCAAGCAAGCGTGGTGGCACATGATTGTAATTCCAACTTGGAAGGCTGAGACTGAATTGTAGGTTCAAGGCTAGCCTTAGCAACCTAGCAAGACCCTGTTTCAAAACAAAAACAAAAAAATTAAAGAGCTGGCAATGTAGCTCAGAAGTAGCTGCCCCTGGGATCAATCCCCAATACCCCCCCCCAACACACACACACACACACACACACACACACACACACACACACAAAGGATTGCAAAGTTCAAACTCAGAAATATTTAATTACTGTTCAGTAATTGACTAGCACTTGGTTATTTCTATGAAAATGGTATAATTGCAGAGACTAGTAGAGCTAAACACATTTCTGTATATTATATAAAACATATATAAATAGACATCTTTAGAAATATATTAAATTTACCGATTTTTCCCATATTCAGATACTAATTGCTGAACTTGAAGAAAAATTCTTGAGTGTCTTTAAAATAGTAAATTTTAAATCAGTCAAACCACATCAGAAGTGAAATGGCACAGCTGAGATTCTGCCTTTCAAAAAGTACAGCAAGGAAAGCTAGTTACAGAACAATCACTGTGCTTTGTGTTGTGAGGAGGGTTCTAGATATCCGAAGGTTAAATCTTGTGCTCAGGATAGAGTGGTTTCTTTTGTTCTCATTCTGATTAAGTATTAGTTTCAGGGGACATATCTAACAAAGTTCAATTGTGAATATGGCTTTTCTTCTTTGCAAAGAATTTTTGAAGTCCTGTGCTGCCTAGAATCACGGAAGTAAACTTCGGTGCCTAGAATTATTACACATCACATATTATTTTGCAAACTTATCTTCCTAGTTTTGTCAGTAACATCCTCAGATCCTGAAGGCATAGTATTTTTTTAAGTCACGTAAGATATTTGTATCCTCCCATTTTTTCAAAGAGCACATATTTTGGCATAGTTTGGGGGCTGCGTTTAATTGTTCTTTCTTTTAATTAAACAATTGGACATTCAAAGTAAGGAGAGAAAAATAAGACAAACTTTTGTGACTCAGTGCTCAACGTGTAAGACTCTGTTATGGTTTAAAAGTCTAATGTCCCTTAGACCTCATGCTCTGGAGGCAGCCATGCATGGAGGTGGGTCCCTGGAAGAGTGGCCTTTGAAAGCAGAGCATGGCTGGAGGTAGGTCCCTCCCGGTGTGGCCTGGGGACTAGTGATGACCCTTCACTGCTCCTCTTATTCTTTCTCTTCCTGCCATCATGCCGTAAGGACCTACAGCCCTGGCCCCTGCTTGACAGCTGATGTAAATGATCTGTATATGTGTTCTGAATTCTCCAGACTTGTACCCTGAAGCAAGTCAACCTCTCTTCCTCTACGTGCTGCGTGCCAGTTGTTTAGATCAAAACGATGAGGATGCTGAGACATATTCTACAGCTGAATGTCCTGCATCCTCTTGACTAGCCACTCATCATGAACAAACTGGCTTTGAAGATACTGATTTAGTACTAGTTGGGGTATATAGCTCACCTAGTTCATGATCTCCTGGGGCTTGGGAAGAAATGGGTGTCACAACCCTAACCTGGGTTTGTTATTCTGTCACTAAAACCACAATTAGGTCAGTGTGTAAGACCGAGTTCCTCACAGGTTTGTTTTCAGTACCTTTTCAGGTTATCAATGGTTCTTGTACAACTTTTGCAGAACCTCTAGACCGGTAGCCTGAGGCTGGCCAGCAGCTTCATATCCAGGGCACTGGTGTCCAACTCTGGAAAGCAGCAAATTATCTTTTTTCTTATTTTGTGGCAAGGATGTGACAGCAGTAATTTAACGACTGTTAACATCACCTTGGACAAATATCAGCAGTAGCAGGAGCACTGAGATTGCGGCTTATACTTAACTCTCCAGCTTCTCACCCTACATGATGGCTTTATCCACTTGTGTGAATATACTTTCTAAGTAAATAACTTAAAAGTTGTGCTAAGCCAGGTGTGGTGGCGCATGCTCGAAATCCTAGCATTTGGGAGGCTATGACGGGAGGATCGTGATTCTTGGACAGCCTCAGCTACTTAACGAGGCCCTCTGCAACTCAGTGAGACCCTGTTTCAAAATAAAAGAATAAAAAAAATAGGGCTGGGAGTGTAGCTCAGAGCTAGAATGCCCCTAGGTTCCATCCCCGCTACTGAAAAAAAAAAAAAAGTTGTGCTAAAATAAGATTTCTAGTGAGTCTTTGAGAACTGAGTTATCTACTTTTATTATACTATTGTAATTTTTAGAATTATATATGAAAGCTGGGTGTGGTGGCACACACTTGTAATCCCCGCGCTTGGGAGGCTGAGACAGGAGGATCGCACGGGTTCGAAGCCAGCCTCAGCTACTAAGTGAGGCTCTCAGCAACTTAGTGAGACCCTGTTTCCAAACAAAATATAAAAAAGGTCTGGGAGTATAGCCCGGAGTTAGAAAGCCTCTGGGTTCCACCCCCAGTACCACCAAAAAAAAAAAAAAAAAAAGAATTATATATGAAAAATTCTTATCAGTAAGTACTAAGGAAAAAGTAATTTAAAATAACTGGTGATCATCATGGACACTTTAGAATGGTAAGATTACTTTTTAAGTTATATTGGATTCAGGGGACTAGAAATCAGAAGGCCTGAGAGTTAATCTTGGTTTTATTTCCAAGTAAATGTGAATTTGGATTTTTTTTACCTTCTTTTTTTCATTAGTTAAAAAATTTTAAATGATGGGCACAGAAAACTGGGTAGAAAATAAAGTTCATTCCATTTCTAAATACACACACTATATGATTTAAAAATCATCTTAAGATGGTATTCACTTTATGAAATGCATGATTAGAGGTTTCTATTCAAGGCTCATTAAGTTCATTAAAGGTAAAAGGGTAGAGTGTTTTTATAAATGTTTCATGAATTACCTTACACTAATGAACATTCAAACTCTGGTGGAAGGAATCTGTAGTTTTGCCTAAACTAAACTTCTAAAGTTTCCATCCATGTTACTATAGGGTCATCAATAGTTAGATGTTTGATTTTTCAAGTTAACATCCTGAGCTAGTTTCTTCATGTATACAAGGGGAATAAAATATACCATGCAAAGTTTAAGAATAAGTGAAATAAAGTTCTGACATGTAAGAATCACATAGCTACTACTCTTATTATTTAAAATCTCAAGATTTGGGGGCTGTGAGCTCCTGTCAAAAGTCACTCATTTTGTCTAAAGGATATAATCTGTTTATTTCTCTCCCTTCCAGAGATTTTTGTCTGTTTCACTTATTCCTGTATCTCAAGCACATAGAACATTGCTTAGCAAGTAGTCGGTGCCCCCTAAAATTATTGAATTAATTAATGAACACTATTGCCAAGTCCTTAACTACAATAACAACAATTCTATTCACAGTTTGCAAATAGTAAATTCTTAATTGCTTATTTTATAATTTACTATATATGACATTTGTGTTATTAACATTATTTGATGCTGGGCATGGTAGAACATGCATATAATCCCAGTAATTGGGAGTCTGAGACAGGAGGGTCAAAGGTTTCCATCAGCATTCTTGCAGCTATAATCTAAAAGACTGACCATGTTACTTAGAGGAAAGATTGGTTTTCTTATAGTTTTGGGTTCAGTTCATGTGAGGGCAGGGACCATGTATCTCAGAGTATGGGGGCAGGAAGCAGAAAGGGGGAGAGCACATGAACTGTTCACCTCATGGAGGCTGGAAGCAAAAGAGCAAGCTGGAGAAAGAGGAACCATACATATAATCTCCAAGGCTGTGAAACTGGTGCCAGGGCCAGCAAGGCCTAGAACGAAGCCTGCCATGCTGCAAGGCCGGTGCTGGGGCCAGAGAGGCCAGGATCAGAGCCTGCCATGAGGCAAGGCCGGTGCTGGGGCCTCTGAGGCTGGGATCAGAGCCTGCCATGTGGCGAGAGTGGTGCTGGGGCCAGTGAGGTCGGGATCAGAGCCTGCCATTAGTCAAGGCTGGTGTTGGGACCTCCGAGGCTGGGATCGGAGTCTGACATGCAGTGAGGCCAGTGCAGGGCCAGCAAGGCTGGGGTCGGAGCCTGCCATGCAGTGAGGCCAGTGCCAGAGCCATTGAGGCTGGGATTGGAGTCTGCCATGAGGCAAGGCTGGTGCTGGGTCCTTAGAGAGTGGGATGAGAGCCTGCAATGCAGCATCCACAGGAAAATATCACAGAAAATAAAAAATCAGATGCTTCCCCCAATATGCAAAAACTAGGAAGAAATGGGTAATAGGAGGAAATCTAGTTGAAGAAAGGGCCCTATGGAGGAGCAATTAAGGTGACCTATCAGAGGGGATGGGAGGGGGGGAAGATGCAATCTCTTTAAAGCACATGATGTACTTAAGTATATCAAAGTCAATCACTAAATCAAGCATGGGATTGAGGGGGTGAGGGAATGGAATGAGGATTGGATAAAGGCTAATTGGGTGATATGTGCTTGTATATCCTCACAAATCCTGCATTCCACATTCCATTGAGATGTTTGACTACAATGCACCAATAAAAATATATTTTAAAAAAGTGGGGCCTATTGGGAAAAAGTTAGCTCACTGGGGATATGCCCTTGAAGGGGATATTGAGACCCAAGATCCTTCCTCTTCACTTCCTAATTGCCATAAGGTAAATAGACTCCTTTACCATATACTCTCACCATGATAGATGTATTACTACAGTCCCAAAACATCAGGTCAAGGATAAAGCAATCAACCAGAATAAACTTTTTTCTTTATTAAAATTATTTTCTCAGGTATTTTGACATAGTGATGGAAAGTTAGCACATTATTCAATTTTTAGCTTCACAAGGGTAATCACTTAAATGTCTAGAAAATGACTTTTACATATAAAAGTAAGGCATATCTTTCCAGACTGACATCCCCAAAGGCACAATTTGGCTAGAATAAATAAAATGATTGATTCTTTTGTGTAACTAGTTATGAACACACTTGCATAAAAATAAGGTATGATGTCAACCAGAAGCCTAATCTTGACTAAATCTTCACTAATGAGTTCAGTTGACAGTTGCTTTAGGTAACTGTCTTATTGCCATCCAATTCCCCCTCAATGTTAGGGAGATACCGGATAGTGGTGTGGATTATAATAAGCCTGAGAACACCTGCCTAATGACAATGACTTTTGTAAATTATAAATTGGTTTATCTGAAAGCCCAAAATAACTTAGTTTAAACAAACTCTAAACAGATTTCTGAAGAAGAAGTTGAGTAAAGCAGGAAGTTCACAGGTTTGAAGACAACCTCATCAATTTATTGAGGCCCTTTTGAAATAGATGAGATCCTGTTTCAAAAAATAAAATGAAACAGAGTTGAGGTATAAATCAAAGGTACAATATACCTGAGTTCAATCGCCAGTAAGTCTCTCTCTCTCTCTCTCTCTCTCTCTCTCTCTCTCTCACACACACACACACACACACACACACACACACACACAGCAGTCCTCAGCTGGTATGCTGGCTCCAAGATTATCAGGAACCTATGCTCTTATGACTCTTGTACCCTCTATTAGCAGTTTCCCCTTTTGACTCAGGATGACTGTGTAGACCATTTGATGTATACTTTTTTTTTTTTTTTTTTGCAGGTCTGGGAATGGATCCCAGAGGAATTCAACCTCTGAGCTATACCCCCTGCCCAATTTTTTATTCTTTATTTTGAAACAGGGTCTCACTGAGTTGCGGAGGGCCTCACTAAGTAGCTCAGGCTGGCCGCAAACCGCGATCCTCCAGTCTCAGCCTCCCGAATGCTGGGATTACAAGCGTGAGCCACTACGCCTGGCTATACTTTATTTTTATAGAACTGAAAATTGAACCTAGGGGCAAACTAGACCTTTTTACTTTTTTATTTTTTATTTTTTTCGGTACTGGTGTTTGAACCCAGAGGCATTCTACCTTTGAGCCACATATCAGCCCTTTTTAAATTATTATTATTTTGAAACAGGGTCTCACTAATTTGCAGGAGGGCCTCACTAAGTAGCTGAGGCTGTCTGCGAACCGCGATACTCCTGTCTCAGCCTCCCAAAATGGGATTGCAAGTGTGTGCCACTATATCCGGCTGACCTTCTTACTTTTAATTTTGAAATAGGATTACTAAGAGTCACACTACTGTTGAGGCTGGCCTTGAACCCGTGGATCCTCCTGTCTTAGCCTCCCAAGTACCAGGATTGCAGACATACACCCCCATGCCTGGCTTTGATCTACATTGTTATTGTGTGTGTGGTACTGCTGATGGAACCCAGGGACATTCTACCTCCAAACTATACCCACAGTGTGGGGAGCCATTAAAGCTTTCCCCTAGATTAGTGTCTCTGACTCAGCTGACTGTCCTTCACCCAGAGTCAACAAGGTTTGGGGAGAAGATCAGATGGTGATGGCATGAGGGTACTGATTGACCTATCTGTAATATATGTGTTTTGTATTGGTCTTTATTGTATTCTGGTGGTGATAGCACAAAGATATTGATTGACCTGTGACTGTATAAATACCTCTGGAAAAACAAACCCAGCGTCAGCGCAATAAAGATGAGATTGACCCAGAAGTAGGTGTTGGCCAGGAGCGCGTCACAATAGAGAATACTGACCCAGGCATAGTCGTCAACCTGTAGGAAGTATTGACCCAGGAACAGGGGTAGGCCAGTAGAGATAGTAGGCTGGCGACTTCCCCACATTAGAATTAAAAATTCTTCATCCTCATGCCTCTCTTCAGAACCCGTACTCTTGCCGGCTGGCTCCAGCACCATGGGCCTAGTTTTTAACTCTATTTTGAAATAGGGTGTCACTGAGTTGCTAAGGGCCTCACTAAGTAGCTGAGGCTGGATTACAAGCCACCACACCCGGCTTGATCTACATTTTTTTTTTTTTTGTGATACTGGGGTTCCTGGAAGCCCTTCTACCTCTGGGCTACACTCCCAGACCTATTTTTACATTTTTATTTTGAAACAGTGTCTCCTAAGCCAGCGCGCGCGGCTGGCTTCGAACCTGCACGATCCTCCTGTCTCTGCCTCCCAAGCACGGGGATTACAAGCGTGCGCCACCACGCCCGGCTTGATCTACATTTTAAATAGAAAAAAAGGATAAAAGAAGGCATCCTCTTCTTTGGGGGCACTTCCCAGAAGTTTCACATACCACTTTCACTGATAAACTGTTACCCAGAAGCTGAGTCTGTATTCCAGATGATATACTCAGCCAAAACCTGAGAGTTCAGTTAGTAAATACAGAGAAAGAAAGAGAATATTAACTAACAGTCTATGCCAGGAATAAGAAGGAAATATCTGTAGCTATAGAGAGTAAGCAGAAAAGGAGACTATTAGGAGAAATGGACAAGAGGTAATGAGGCCGGGTGGTAGGTGGCAAGGTATCTTGCAGGCCATTAACAACTGGCTTATTCTTTGAAACACAGAAAAGTTGGAGAGTTTTGAGCATAAGGATGAGATCTCTTGGTCACTATTTTGATAATTTTGATAGAGACTGGGGGAGGGGCAGCAGTGGAAGCAAGGAGCCAATTAAAAGTTATTGCAATAATCAAGGCAAAATTAAGAAAACAAGTTCATTAAGGAAGAAACCCAAAAAAGCTGTTGGGTCTTACCTAGCAAAAACTAAAAAGGGGCCAAAGGAGGGACTGATTATTTCCTGCTCTCTGCAGGATGAGATTTTAAATCCTTTACTGAAGCCAGGCATGGTGGCCCATGCTTGTAATCCCTGTACTTGGGAGGCTGAGACAGGAGGATCACAGGTTTGCAGCCAGCCTCTGCAACTTAGTGAGACACTGTTTCAAAATAAAAGAATAAAATAGGGCTGGGGACATAGCTTAGAGGTAGATTGCCCCTGGGTTCCATCCTTAGTACCACAAAAATAATAAATACATATATAATTTTTTTTTACTGAGCAATAAAGGAAAGTTCACTGCTTTAACAGAGGAATTAAAATTTCAGAAGCTGAATATAATATAAATTTGCTAAATGCAATATAATTTGTGAATTATATATAATATAATTCACATTGGGTCTCCCTTTGAATTCTAATTTGAGGACTTGGAATCTTTTCCATCTTGTCACTCTACCACATTCAACATACAAGGTCTTCTTCAGGCGTGTGCATGAGACAGCGCATGAGGAAACGTTTAAAGGACCTTACTTGGTTAAGTGTGAAGGAGCCAGGCCTGGAAGTGCCAAGCACCACTCTGCTCAAATTCCATTGGCTAGAAAAAAAAAAAAGAGGGGGGAGGGGGAGGCTGGAAAATAGAGCCCAGCTTTGTGCCCAGGAGAACTTGGAAACAAATGTCATGAATAGCCGGCCATCGCCTGCAAACTCTGAATGAGCATCATAGTCTTTATTTCTATCCATGTCTGTCATCAAAACATTCCGGGTCCCCTTTTCCCAAAGCACCAAGAGCTACCTCCTTTAAAGATTATAGTTATAAAGATCTGGCGCCCACCTCTGTTTTCTCTTACCTGCCATACTTCTTTCCTTAAGCTTTCTGAACAACTCTAACATTTCCTCATCCTAGTTTAGAACAAAAAAAGCTAAAACAAATGAGCTGTAACTGAATGACTAACATATTTTGCTGTTGGAGATTATAAATCACAACTCCTCTTGTTTTCTAGAGTACTTTATTTGGACAATTGGTTTATCATTTAGAAATAGATAGGGAATTCATTTTATTTCTGTTTATTTATTTATTTATTTATTTATTTATTTATTTATTGTACTGGGGTTCCTGGAAGCCCTTCTACCTCTGGGCTACTTGGTTTATCATTTAGAAATAGATAGGGAATTCATTTCATATTTATATATTTATTTATTTATTTATTTATTTATTTATTTATTTATTTATTGTACTGGGGTTCCTGGAAGCCCTTCTACCTCTGGGCTACTTGGTTTATCATTTAGAAATAGATAGGGAATTCATTTCATATTTATATATTTATTTATTTATTTATTTATTTATTTATTTATTTAGTGGTACTGGGGTTTCCTGGAAGCCCTTCTACCTCTGGGCTACTCTCCCAGACCTATTTTTTATTTGGAAACCAGGTCTCTTAAGCCAGCGAGGCTGGCTCGGAACCAGCGCGATCCTCCTGTCTCCGCCTCCCAAGCACGGGGATTACAAGCGTGTGCCACCAGGCAAGGCTTGGAATTCATTTTCAATGCATTAAATGGATATGTAAAATCAAGGACCACAGAGATGAAAGATACTGCTATTTAAATTACATCCATATTCAGAGTCAGTGCTCAATCTGTGTCAAAGAAAAAGAAACATGGATAACAGAAAGCAATTTGTAATTTCTTTTCTTTGTATAGGAATTTAATCACTAGCACATATATGGCCTTCTCCACTAAGTCTGACAGTCAGAGCTGGCCTCCGTTGTCATTTGTGCCAAATGATCTGTAAACATGGATTAACTAAGTACAAATTATAGCCACAGGATAAATAATTCTGAAACCATACCTTGAACTATAAAATAAAAGCCTTCCAGTAGCAGTTTAAAATGTGCATTCCAGTGGTGGCACAAGCTTGTAATCCCACCATTTGGGAGGCTGAGCCAGGAGGACCACGGTTTGCAGACAACCTCAGCTACT
The DNA here is from genome assembly GCF_963383645.1 of Muscardinus avellanarius. Lineage (NCBI taxonomy): Eukaryota > Metazoa > Chordata > Mammalia > Rodentia > Gliridae > Muscardinus > Muscardinus avellanarius. Next base: position 50,266,281 of record NC_137786.1, on the reverse strand, counting down.
TAGTGAGGCCCTTTGCAACTCAGTACCACCCTGTTTCAAAATAAAGAATAAGAAATAGGGCTTCTTAATCATTTATTGTATTATTATTTTAATTAAATCATTAAAATATAATTTTCCTCAATGGTATATTATTTATCTATTCAATAAAATACAAATTATGATAGTAGTTATACTTGAAAAGCACCTTATCATAAAATGTAGTAAACAGGATTTTAGTTAAGAATGATACTAAGAGCCGGGTATAGTGGCACATGCTGTAATCCCAGCATTTTGAAGGCTGAGACAGGAGGATTGCACAAGTTTGAATCCATCCTCAGCTACTTAGTGAGGCCCTTTGCAATTCAGTGAGACCTTGTTTCAAAATAAAAAATAGGGCAGGGACACTCGGAGGTAGAATACCCCTGGGTTTCATCCCCAGTACCATTAAAAAAAAAAAGAATGATACTAAATTTGGCCCTCACAAATCTTTATGACATCAAGGTAAATTTATTGAATAAACTCAGATAATATAATTATAATTATGCTTATGTAATGTTTATGTCATTTGAAGTCAGATCAAAGTTAGTCTCATAGTCACAATAAATGACAATCCTTCACAATTGAAAGCCATTTTTATTAGCATTTCTAAGTGACTGGGGTTTATAGGAAGATAATTACAACACTTTTAATAATTTAAGGAAAGTTCTCATTCTTTATCTCATCTTGTATTGAAGATATAGATTTTCCACACATTTTAGAGAGATGAACAGAGATTGTCAAAAAGAAAATTGCTTATCTGAAATTCATAGTTTGCATTTTCTTTGCCAAAAAGATGAAGAAGAAGAAGAAGAAGAAGAAGAAGAAGAAGAAGAAGAAGAAGAAGAGGAGGAGGAGGAGGAGGAGGAGGAATAATTAAGTAATTAAGGCTGGCAGCAAGTAGACACTAAGGTAGACGTGGGCTTGTAATTCCAGTACTGGTGAGGCTGACAGGAGGATTGTAAGTTTCAGGACAGCCTCAGCAATTTAGCAAGACCCTTAGCAAATTAGTAAGACCCTGTTTCAAAATAAAAAATAAAAAGGGCAGGAGCTTATCTCAGAGGAAGAATAACCCTGGCTTTAATCCCCAGTTCTAGGGAAAAAAAAAAAGAAAAAAGAAAAGATGAGAAAGAAAAATACAGATGGATATGAGAATGGTTGGTTGTCACTTAAAATACCCATCACATCGCAATAATGTTCTTCCTCTTATGATATCAAAGCTGTTACGGTTTGGGAAACTGTCCCTAGGAACGTTGGGTGCCAAATATGTTACAGTTTGAGATGATATGGTTTGGGGGAAACTGTCCCCGGGGACCCCTATTAGGGTCCCAGACACAATTTCCCTCAAAACACACACACACACACACACACACAAAAAAAAAAAAAAAAACAAAAACAGAAAAACAGAAAAAGCCCGTGGGTTCTTGTCCTGAGCTAAGGATAAATACACATTAGCCCGGACTCTTGCTGAAGATTTAAAGAAGTTTATTAAAAAGATAGAAATAAAGAAGATAGTTACAGCCCCATGCCAGAATGGCATGGGGGGTGGTTCAAATGAATGCCCCACCAAAGATACAACACGTGGACTGGACTTTTTTATACCCATGACCTCCAACTTTTTTATGTAATTCTGATGCAATGAATGTCCTTGTAAGGTTCCTCCCCCAGCAAGGTGTGGCAAGGTGTAGCAAGGTGTCTCCTTTCACAAAGGTCAACCCCCTTCTCCCATCCTAGCTAGATTATCCAATTATTATGTAAACCTGTCTTTAGAATGAGGATGAGGAAGTCCTAGTTCCCCTCTCCTATAGACTTGCCAATTACCTTTAGCTAGGTTAATTTACATTAGAATAATTGCCTGCTTCTAGGCAGAAGCCAAGTCTGTTCACAGATTTGCCCCTTACCCAATTTTTGGAATATATTAATAATCATAGCTTTCTCAAATCTTCCTAGGTCATTCCCAATACTGGTACATTTCTCCCTCTGTCTAGTAACTTTCTGACACCTGTCAGGCCAAAGGTAGATACAGAAAATACATTTTGACCTTTATAATTTTACAAACATTTAACATGAGCTCAATTTCCATTACTTTCCCCCTCATTTCTATCACATGAATGTACCCCTTAGTAAAGGAATAAGGACGTCGAGTCGGTCATAAACTTCTTCTAGCTGAACAGGGATAAAGTTGGGGGCCCCAGCTTTAGGGTAACATTCATGTAGGGTGCTGGTGAGGGAGTCAGATGGGTGAGTATGTCTCTATGGCCATCCAAAGGGCTTTGATAGATGTCTTTGTCAGGTTCTGTCTGTAACACCTTCTGAAGTCCAAAAGCTTCAACCCTATGAGAGGACACTCACAATACAGGTTAACCATGAAAGCCTAAACATAGCACTTAAATGATAAGTTAAAACCTGTTTTGTTGACTTAGGCTGAAACACACAAAAGTGAGATGTATTTAGTTTATTTTGCACCATGTGAATCCAGAAATTAGTACTGTGAAGACCTAAAATAGACTTTGAGGTAATTTGAATAAAGATTTTAGATGAGTTCTTATATGTTATATCACTAGGGTACTGTTTTTGAAGTTTAATATACCTGTAGATACCAGTATGTAATAGAATGGCTTGAGGCTGAATAATAGAAAAATTGGTCTTAAAAGGCTTTGATCTGTTAAATTTTTTTAAATCTCGACTGTTGAGCTATATGAGAAAATATTGTTTTTGTATCTTTTACCTATATTACCAGTCCTATGGGAGAACTATGATTTGCCCAGCACTGTAATATTAAGGAATTTTCTATTGCCACTGTGTCACTGCTGTAGCTAGAGGCTGTAAGATAGCATCCTTTAGCAATTGAACATGTAACAATTGGAAAAAGACCAAAAATGAACTGTCTCATTGTTCAATTAATCCAGAAAAATGAGTGTAATTAGGAAAAGTGAAAAGACACAAATTTGAGTGCCTATATAATCCTGGAACTTAATGGTTTTAACTTCGTTGAAGACAAACTTAACCACATAATTTGGAAACTATGGGCCAAACATAAGTTTAAAAACCATCTTCACATATGCAAACAAATGAACCACAAACACTTTACAATTTGCTTTTAATGCTTTATAACTTGTTTTAACCCTCTGATTTTTATCCTAGTCCTTTCTTTCCCATTTGGGACAATCTTAGGATAAACCTTACAACAAACATTTTAAAGAAATACATCTATAGACTCTCTACATCTGTCTTTTGTTGTTACCTACAAGCAAACCAAAAAAAAAAAACATACCATTTAATAATAATGTTCATATACCAGCAATTAAAAAAACCCATTTAAAAGACTTAAGTGTTACTTTAAATTGTATGAAGTTAAGAGCATTTTATTGAATTATAGATTACCATGGAAAGTTAAGACATTAGGTAAATACCACTAGCACCTTAAAACCTTAGTTTTGCAAAAGGAACAAAATTAAAAAGACAATGCATATCATATTTGATCACCCACCTTAAAAACTGTATTATAAATTACCACAGAAAACCAGGACATCATATAAACATCACTAGTGTCTAAAACATTAATTTTGTCAAAGGGAAAAGAACTTTAGGAGTTTACAGTTTAGCTAAGACTGGTTGAAATTAAAACTTTAGTGTAGCCAGCAAAAAGAAAAAAAAAATAGTTGATTTTCTGAGAAGAGCTGAAATATCTAGTTTAACTGAGAGTGGGAGAATTGGAGGTCATCCTGGATGCCGCAGGCTGAGTATTGGGTAGAAAAATTAGTTTGGGGGCTGGTCTGATCTGCCTCTCACCCTAGCTAAGCTTTTGGAGCTTGGGCTGGGAAATAAGGGCAACGCCTTACATCTGGCCTTCTGTGAGATCTCACTGTGACCGCCTAAGGCTCTTTAGTCTTAACTCAGGTGGTGGGAGTTGTGGGGAATCACTGGGAACCTAGGTCTGGGGACCCCAGCTCCCTCCAGAACTGGGGGTGCTCAGCCGTTTAATGGTCCCCCTTTGTTCCGTGAGCCAGGCCTTGAAGGGCCTTTTTGGCCTCGTGGTCGAGGGCATTTACGCCAGCGATGCCCTTGTTCTCCACCCCTAAAACAGACTTGAGCCTAGGTTTCTGTGCTTAGCCAGAGTTCTTTTAATGGCTTTTTCTAGTCTGTCTTTCCATTTTCAAGTCCCTGTTAAACCGAATTGGCAGCTTGCGGTAGTAGTCTTTGTCTTAAGAATGACCTCCCCTTCTACTGGATAAAAAACTAAGACTGCCAGCACCTATTGTTTGAGTTGGTGATGTAGCCTTATACTCAACCCTTAAGAAAGAACTGCATATGGACATATTGAACTCTAAACTCTCCTTCCCCACCTTACTGTAGCCAAGGCTACCATAATTGTTTCAACTCTGCAATCGTTAAAGAAATCTGGGTGGTCTCGAAGGTTAAAGAACAGTTGAAGATAAGCTTCTTCCATCTATCTTTCCTCATTTTTACAAAATAGATCTAGTTGCCAAATAGTGTTATAATTTAAGCTTCCCTGATGTGGCCATGTGTCTCCGTCCCCCAGTGCATACTGTGGCTATACTTGGGTGCAGAAAAAAAATGAGAGCTTTCTTTAGCGTTTTGGGATCAAACTTTTCCCAGTTTTGGAGAACACATGCGAGTGGAGATCCAGCTTTCACTTTGGATTGCTGGGATCCCACTTGAGAGAGAAAGGGTGGGATTTTAGTGGCCTGTCTGGGCAAGGTCGCCCCCCCCTTCCCAGAGCTTCCCAGTCTAAAACCAATTACCCTTGCATTTAGGATATTGCTGGAATCCCATCTAACACAGAAAGAGGTATTTTGTGCTCAGAAGATCATCTTCCTGTCCTGCACCCTGTGTGTGTGGGGGCCTTGAGGGTGGCCTCATTTCCCACCAGTTTGCTGCCCACCAGGAGGGTATTAAATGGGAAGGGGCTTTGCCACCCTTTCCCCTTGCTCCATATTCCCTTGTTGCATGGCCCTTCTCTGTCTGGATGAAGTTTCCTGCATTCCCTAAAGCTAGTAGCCCAACTGGGGGCGTCCAGCTGAGATGCCTGTGTGCATGGAGCCGCAAAGGGCAATTCAGGCTTGAACTTTAGCCACCCTCCATTCTACCCTGCATTGCTCCTCCTACCTGTTCCTCCTCTCAATGAGGTTTTCTAGCTGAAAATATTGCCGTTTTTTAAAAAAAAATAACCTTATTAATTTGCTTCCCTGTAAATATTCTGTAATTTTTGGTGTGTCTAAGACTCATGAGCTGCCATGCAGTCAGGCGTGGCCTCCTCCTGAGTTTCCTCCTCTGAGGGCTTTGTTATGCAAATGGAGCTGCAACTGCCTGCTGAATGCCAGACAATGCCTCCTGGTGAGGCTGTTCACCTACCAAGCCTGCCTGGCAATTATCTGGCTAAAACTTTTGACTCAGGCTTTTTCTTGAGCTCTTGGAGAAGCTTACCCATTCAGGCTTCCAATAGCTGCTGGGGACTATGAACTGCCATAGTTCACAGACCAATAGGGTGCATGTGGCCACAGTTGCTAATGGCCATGCTTCCTAGACACTGCCGCCAAAAGCAAGCTAGCTTATCTCCCTAGAACCTGTTTCTAACCACCAAAAAAAACCTTACTACCATTTTAGAAATGGGTGCTGGCTGGCATCTCCTGTTTGGGGAGCTTTCTCTTTCCATTTACCATCATTTAGCTTATCTCCCTAGAACCTGTTTCCCATTGCCGGGGAAAAAAACTCACTGCTATTTAGAAATGGGTGCTGGCTGGTGTCTCCTGTTTGGGGAGTTTTCTGAAGGTGGACCATAGACCTTTCTCTTTTTAGATTTAACTTTGTATAGGGCTTTTAAAAGAGTGTCCCATCTGTGATGTGAGCAGAATGGACGGGCACTCATTGGGCCTATCAAGCCTACGCTATTTAATGGGGAATTTTCTTCTCCCCTGGAGATTCTGCTGTAGCCAGTTCATGGCAGGGGGTCTCCACAGTTCCAGAGAGCTTTGGCACCAGCACTACAGTCATACTCCAGGATCTGGTCCTGTTTTGGGGAGGGTTACTGACCTTCAAGATGCAGTGGCTTTTGGGCCACCGGCGAGATGCCCTGGAATTCACTTTCAGAGATCCCATGATGCAAAGGCTACTCTATAGTTGTTTTAAAGCTCAACAGCTCTACAGCTGGGGCTAAAGTTGCTGCTGCCCACTGACCCACTGGCCAAAAAGTCCCGTGAAAAGTACAGAGCCACATGCCCCATGTTGCCCCATATTGGGTGCCAAAAAGCTATAATGATGAATAAAAAATACACTTAAGATATTATAAGCATTTAAATAAGACCACACAAGAACTTCTCACAACTATTTCAAGTTCCTTTTCATTATCAACACATGTATTTAGCATCTATGGAGTATAGGCTATTCTCCTAGGTACCAAAGATATAAAGAAATGTTGAACAAAATCTCTGCTCTTAAAGAATAGTAATTTAGTTGGGTGGGCAATGATAAATATCAGAAGATACAAGTAAGATGTTCCTCATAGAGCCCTCTCAACAACTATATCAGAAACATGTAGTTTATGTGTTAAAACGCAGGTTCCTTGATCCACTTTCCAGACCTACTAAATCTGCATTTCCGGAAATATATTTTCAGGAATTTTTTTCCAGGAGCCTTCATTTTTAACACCATCTCAATGATTCTGACCCTAAGTAACATTTGAGAATCACTGATAAAATTAAGACCATGAGAGGCTGACAGAATAATAGGTTACCAGTGAAGATTCTGTCTTCTCTCAAAGAATAGAAATATTTATTTATTTTTATTTTTTGGTGGTATGGGGGTTCTTGGAAACCCTTCTCCGGGCTACACTCCCAGACCTATTTTATATTTTTATTTTGAAACAGGGTCTCTTAAGCCAGTGAGGCTGGCATCGAACCAGCGTGATCCTCCTGTCTCCGCCTCCCAAGCATGGGGATTACAAGCATGCACCACCACGCCTGGCTGGAATAGAAATATTTAAAAAAATAAAATGATAGTTATTCATAGAATTATCATTGTCTTAATAAAAAATCAAAAAGACACAGCAGATAATTATTAAAAGTGGTGTTTACTAAGGGAAGAGGAGAAGGAAGACATATTGGTTAATGGAAATGTTACCAACAACTTGTATACATAAGTAAATATACTAACATCAATCTCAGTACTTTGTATTGGAAAGAAGGGAGATGAGGAAGGGGGAAGGGAGACCACCAAGTGGTATGTGCATGTATGTCATTGTCAATATGATTTACATTATGATGTGAGACTATAATGCACCAGTAAAAGCACATTATACTTCAAAAAGAGGTGTTCAGAAAAGATTAGCTGGGCGTGGTGGCACAGCATTTGGGAGGCTGAAACAGGAGGATCCGGGTTCCTGGACAGCCTCAGCTACTTAATGGGGCCCTTTGCAACTAGGTGAGACCCTGTTTCAAAGTATAGAATTAAAAACTAGGGCCAAGGGTGTAGCTCAGAGGTAGAATGCCCCTGAGTTCCATGCTCAGTACAGCAAAAGAAAAAAAAAAAAAAGGCAAAGGTTAGCCAGGTGTGGTGGAGCAGGCTTGTAATCTCAGCATTTGGGAGGCTGAGACAGGAGGATTGAGGTTTGAAAACAGTCTCAGTTACTTAGTGAGGCCCTTTGCAACTCAGTGAGACCTTGTTTCAAAATAAAGAATGAAAAATAGGGCTGGAGGTAAAATTCCCCTGGGTTCCATCCCCAGTACTGCCAAAGGAAAAAAAAGGCAAAGGATACATAATCACAAAAAATTGGTAACATTTTTATAGTTGTAATTCGAAAATGTAACTTTAAAAATATCTAGCGGAGAATAGCAGCAATAATTATAAGGTTCCTGGGAATAAACCTGATAAAATATTTGAAAAAAAAGGGAAAGTTAAACTTTATTAAAAGACAGATGACTTACATAAATAGAGAAATAATGTGTTCATGGATAGGTCACCTCAGTATTGTAAAGGTGGCAAATTATCCCTAGATAACCTTAACCAATTCAAGTAAAAATCCTACTTTAGGTTTTGTTTTGTTTTGTTTTGTTTTTGGTGGTGCTGGGATCCTGGAAACCCTTCTATCTCTGGGCTACACTCCCAAGCCTATTTTTATATTTTTATTTGGAAACAGGGTCTCTTAAGCCTGAGAGAGGCTGGCTTCCAACCTGTGCAATCTTCCTGTCTCTGCCTCCCGAGCGTAGGGATTACAAGCATACGCCACCACGCCCGGCTTCTACTTTAGCTTTCTTAAAAGAAAGCTGTTGGGCATGGTGGCACACACTTGTGATTCCAGTACTTGAGAGACTGAGACAGGAGGATTGCAGGTTTGCAGCCAGCCTTAGCAATGTAGCCCTGTTTCAAAATAAAGAATGCCCCAGGGTTCAATCCCCAGTACTGGGGAGGGAGGGAGACAGGGAGGGAGGGAGAGGGAGTGAGGGAAAGAGAGAGAGAGAGAGAGAGAGAGAGAGAGAGAGAGAGAGAGAGAGAGAGAGAGAGAGGAACCCAGGAACATTCTACCTCCAAGCTACACCCCAGCCCTATTTTTTAACTTTATTTTGAAACAGGGTCTCACTTAGTTGCAGAGGACCTCAGTAAATAGCTGAGGCTGGCTACAAACCTGGGATATTCCTGTTTCAGGCTGCGAAGTATTGGGATTACAAGCATGTGACACCACACCTGGCTGAAAGCTGCTTAAAAAGTATACATAGTTGCCGGGCGTGGTGGCGCACGCTTGTAATCCCCGCGCTTGGGAGGCAGAGACAGGAGGATCGCGCAGGTTCGAAGCTAGCAGCATGAGCTGGCTTAGGAGACCCTGTTTCCAAATAAAAATGTAAAAATAGGTCTGGGAGTGTAGCCCGGAGATAGAAGGGCTTCCAGGAACCCCAGTACCACCACCAAAAAAAAAAAAGTATACATAGAATCAAGAATATGTATATTTAAAAAATATACATAGAATCAAGCCGGGCGTGGTGGCGCATGCTTATAATCCCCGCACCCCTGTTTCCAAATAATAATTTTAAAAAGTATAAAAATAGGTCTGGGAATGTAACCCGGAGGTAGAAGGGTTTCCAGGAACCCCAGTACCACCAAAAAAATAAAAATAAATAAATATATTTACATAGAATAGTAAAAGAATAGAAATCCAAGGCAAAAAAAAAATAGAGTGGAATTGAATCAAGAGCCTCAACACAAATCACATGTGTGGGGGATCTTTGTAAATGGTGGGGGATGCCTGAAACTCGTGTCATAGCAAAGGACTAACTACATTAATACCCCCCAGAAATTAAAGGAAAACAAATCTACAACCTAACATAAAAAATAGAGGTCGCCGGGGCGTGTTGGCTCATGCTTATAATCCCCGCAGTTGGGAGGCGGACACAGGAGGATTGCGCTGGTTTGAAGCCAGCCTCGCTGGCTTAAGAGACCCTGTTTCCAAAATAAAAACATAAAATAGGTCTGGGAGTATAGCCCGGAGGTAGAAGGGTTTTCAGGAACCCCAGTACCACACACACACACACACACACACACAAAAAAAAAAAAAATATATATATATATAGGCTAGAACCTGGGCATGGTGGCACATGTCTGTAAGCCAACTACTTGGGACACTGAGATAGGAAGGTCACAGGTTCGAGGACATCCTCACCAACTTAGTGAGATTCTGTTTAACAAACAAAAAAATAAAATAGGGCTGGGGGTATAGTTCAGAGGTAGAATGGTTAAGTTCAATACCCAGTACCAAAAAACAAACAAAAAAACTAAAAGGTAAAAACATTCTACTGGAATAGATATATAAATGGCTTCGAAAACATAAGACAGATGCTCAATCTCATTCACGTTAAGGTAATTTCAAAGGGAAGCTATAACAATATTCTGTATTTATTAAACTAACAAACATCCAGACATTTGGATGTATTAGTAAGATTCTGGGGAAAAATGATACTTTCAGACATTCTTGGTAAGAGTGTAAATTAATGCAACCCTATATGAAAGGCACTTTCTTTTTTCAATAGCTATCAAAATTACAAATATACTTATCTGTGAACCAGCAGTTCCACTTTTAGGAATTTACCTGGTGTGTGCAAAGTTATTCATTGTAGCACTGTGTCTGGTTAAGAATGTAACTGCTACAGCCTGACAACCTGTTTTCAATCTCAGCTCTAACACCTACTAGCATTGTGTCCTTGGGTAAATTACTAAATTTCCCCTGCCTCAATTTCTTCCTCGGTAAAATGGAGTAAAATGGCATCTACCTTTTGGGGTTGGTGGGAGGATTAAATGGGTTAATCTATGTACCTGACCCTACTATGCACATTAGCTATTGTTTTCAACGTCAAAAGACTACAAATGACCTAAATGTTTTCCAAAAGGAAACTAATTAGATAAATTAGGGTAGAGTCATATAGTATAGATGGGAGTACCTCCGAGATGTATTTAGTGAGAATAACAATGAACACAGCAATGGGTAAAGTATTTTATTGTTTATATTAAAAAAAAAGACAGAGAGCCGGGATTGGCACACACTTGTAATCCCAGTACCTGGGAGGCTGAGACTGGAGGATCATGGTTTGCAGCCAGCCTCGGCTACTTAGTGGGGCTCTCTGCAATTTAGTGAGACCCTGTTTCAAAATAAAGAATAAAAAGTCAAACTGAAAGTGTAGCTTAGAGGCATAATGCCCCTAGGTTCCATCCCCAGCACCAAAAAAAAAAAAAAAAAAAGAAAGAAAGAAAGAAAGAAAAAGAAAAAAAGGATAGACACCAACATAATATATTATCATATATATATATATATATATATATATATATATATATATATATCATCTAAAAAGAGATCAGGAAGATATGGATGAGACAAAAAGCAGGAGGAAGATTTTTCACTACAGACATTTTTAAAAAATATGCTTTTATTGGTGCATTGTATTCTCATCTCATAATGAAGCTTTGCGTGTTAGAGACATACATGCATACACAGTGTTTGGTGAGCCACCCCATATATGATACCATTGGCATCGATAATTTTATATATATATATATATTACACACATACATAACATCAATAGAAGTGTTTCACTATAAACATTTTTATATGAAAGGCATAGGCATGTGTTGGGGCGTGTGCATACAGCACCTAAAGAGATGCAGCCTCCCTCAGCCTGAGCGGCCTGCAGGCTAAGCCTTAGGCAAAGTTTAAGAACTTCCACAGAAAAGGGGCTAATACGCGCCTGGAGTAAGTTATAAGGGCGTGTTTTCCCCATTCGTTATGGGTGGGGAGACTGAGTAGTTTTTCCCTTTTTACCTTAAAAGGAGCTTCCGCACACATGAATGGCTCGTGTACTGGCTTGGGATTGGCTGCGAGCTACATGCTGGGTCCGTGAAGAGGTGACCTTTATCCCAATAGGTTAGGCTATTTCCTCATTGGAAATTCCCCTTGTGGTTTTGTGCTATATATATATATATATATATATATATATATATATATATATATATATTGCTTGAAGAAGAATAAATGAGCTCCTGCTTGACTTGGCTCCCGGCTCGTGTGTGTTTGTGTTCGGGCCGTTGGCACCCACCATCCTGGTCAGCCCCACCACTGATGGGCTGGACCCATCAGGCATGCATTGCTTATTTAAAAAGAGTATTAGCCGGGCATGGTGGCACAAGCTTGTAATCCCCGCGCTTGGGAGGCGGAGACAGAAGGATCGCGCAGGTTTGAAGCCAGCTGTGCTGGCTTACGAGACCCTGTTTCAAAATTAAAAAACTCTATAAAATACATCTGGGAGTGTAGCCCAGAGGTAGAAGGGCTTCCAGGAACCCCAGTACCACCAATAAATAAATAAATAAATAAATAAATAAATAAATAGTATTAATTTTGAAACAATTCAGATACATTAAAGATCTATATGTCAGACTATCATTTGTGTGTGTGTGTGTGTGTGTGTGTGTGTGTGTGTGTCTGTGTGTGCATGTCTGAAGACACCGAATGCTGGTAAAAAGTAGGGAAATAAGTGGGAATGTAAACTGGTAATGTTTAGAAAATTTAAGGCAGTTAGTGCCATGGGCTGAATGTTTGTGTCCTTCCCAATCCATACATGAATTCCTGTTCCCCAGTTTGAAGGCGTTTGGAGGTGAGCCTTTGGAAGGTAATTAGGGCTAGATGAGGTCATGAGAGTGAGGACTCCCCCAAACCATGTGTGTATGTGCATGTATATGCATGCACGCGTGCAGACACACACACACACACACACACACACACACACACACACACACGAAGGGAAGGCTACAAGAGATCATGAGAGCACACAGTGAGAAAACCGCTCCATGTAAGCCAAGAACAGTGTCCCAAGCAGAACCAGAACCTGACCACACAGGCACCCTGACCTTGGATTTTTAGTCCCAGAACTGTAAGAAGATAAATATCTGTTGTTTGAGCTACCTAGTCTATGTTATATTGTGATGACATCCCAAGCTCAGTCAGAACCCCCATGACAAGCAACAGAAAATAGCTCTGGCTAATTGTTTTAAGCAGCAAAGGAGTTTACTGAAAAATATTGAGATTTTACAACCTCCACAAAGGCTGGATAACAGCCTTAGGAAAATAGGAAAAAAATAGTCTATTTTGGCAAATCATAGCAAGCCTTATGCCACTAACCCAGGCTGAGGAGCCATCCCTGACTCTGGCAAATGCAAACATTTTTGCGTCACTAGCTTTAACTTCAGAATCCTGGGTGGGGAGCCAGGTGTGGTGGTATATGCCAGTAATGCCAGTACTTGTGAAGCTGAGACAGGAAGATCATGTTCTGGCTTCACCAAGTAGTAAGACTGTCATCAACCTATTGAAACCATGTTTCCAAATAAAAATAAAATAGGGCTGGGGGTGTAGCTTGAAGGTAGACTGCCTCTGGTTCAGTCTCTATTATCCTATCTCCCACACAAAAGAATCCTGGGTGGTCTAGGGAGTGGGGTGTCTGCTTGACGTGGTCTCAGATACAACTAGGTTCTCCAGCTGTCCAGTCTCATGTACAAGCAGCTTCTGCAATGGGAGGTGAGTTCTGCCATCCACTGCCTTATAAATAGAAACTTCTTAACATACAGAAAGAAGATTCAGATACGGAGCAACCAAGAAGTAACGAAGTCCACAGAAGAAAACAATCTATTCCATGACTAGAGATTTCTAAATACAAGCCTTAGAAATTTGTTCACAAGTATGCAAAGAGCACACCCTTTTATTACTATATTCATTGTCTCCAAAAAGGAAAAATTGTAACTAACCCAATTTTGTTCATTAGCAGGCAGGTAGGTAAATGGTTTCATCATAGAATACTAGATAGTAATTAAATGAATGAAAAAACTGTATATCAACATAAATAAACTTTTTTAAAAAGGCTAAGAACAAAGTTGCAGAAAAATGTATGATGTTACTAGTTGTATAAAATGTAGCCGTATGCTAGTATGGCTGTGCTTGCTTGTAATCCCAGTACTTGGGAAACCGGAGGATGGCAGGTTCACAGCCAGCCTCAGCAACTTAGTGAGACCTGTTTCAAAATAAAAGAATAATAATTAGGGCTTAGGGTATAGCTCGGAAGTAGAATGACTCTAGGTTCCATTCCCAGTACCACAATCACAAAATAAATAAATAAACAAATAAATAAATAAAACTATGCAAAATTATAAGTTCATACTGAAATAGCTGTATATGTAATAAGAGCGTGGAAATGATATATACCTATTTCAGGATACTTTGGGGGGAACAAAAGAGATTAGGGTAGTTTTGAGCTTTAGCTTTACTTGTTAAACCAATATGCCAAATTTGGAAAGCATTAATATCTTCACAGCGGACAATGTCACTGTGTTACCCAGCTCTTTTAGATTCTTACTGACCTCAGTAAGTCACTGGCACACTTTTCTTCTCAGATCTGCTTCTTAACCTCACTGAAGAATCCATTGACACCGACTCCCACTTTCTCCCATATGTACCCTGTCTCTGCCTTTCCTCCTGATACCTGTGAGTGAATGTGCATGTCCAGATTCGATTCAGGGCCTAATTCTTCACTGGCACACTAAATCCAAGCCCTCACACCTACCCAAGGGTGTCACTATAACAGTGGTCCTTCTCCCAGCATCATGGTCTTTTCTACTTCTTTTTTTTCAAATATAAACATACTATAAATGTCATACCTTTTTTTAAAAAAAAAAACTCTCTAGACTTTATTTTCTCTTCCTATGATCAGCTATTTTTTTTGCTTATTTTTACCAACCAAATTCTTTTTTTTTTTTTTTTGTGGGTCTGGGGATGGAACTCAGGGGCATCTGACCTCTGAGCTATGCCCCCTGCCCTATTTTTCTATTCTTTATTTTGAAATAGGGTCTCACTGAGTTGCAAAGGGCCTCACTAAGTAGCTGAGGCTGTCTGCGAACCGCAATCCTCTGGCCTCAGCCTCCTGAATGCTGGGATTACAAGTGTGCGCCCCTACGCCCGGCTTACCCACCAAATTCTTGAACAAACAGTTCAAACAGCTCTAATTTCTCTCTTCTCTTTATTCCTGAAATTCACTCCAGTTAGGTTTTCACCCCTTACATTTCTCCAAAACTGCTCTTGCCAAGTTCAACCAATGAATTCCTTGTGGTTAACCCTCAGCCTTGGTGTTATTTGGCATATGTGATCACTTCCTCCACCTAGAAACTTTGTCCTTTTGCTGTGATAAGAATATGGAGTGTGATTCAGACCGGTCAGTTCATTCTCCTTGCCCTTCCACTCCGGGCTGAATATGCTCCCATACTCCACCGATGACCCTGTGGCTGTGTGTGAGACACACTAGACAGGGGGATATTAGCCGGCATGCCGTGAGCAGAGGGCTTCACTGCATTCATGGGCTTTTATTAGCTTTGTACTTCAGTGACCTAGACAATCTCCAAACTGGTTGCTACCTTTTCACTCTGGGCTCCAGAATGCATGCACAGGGAGTAGATGTAAACTCAGCTACAGTGTAAAGCAGAGCCACTCAGCTGAGCTCATACCAGGAGAGCAGAGCTAAACCAATCCACCACCTCTGGGCACAAGAACAAATGCACAGCTGTAAGCTACTGAGCTCTAGAGTGATTTGTTGGGCAGCACTGCTGAGACAGTGCCAGCCTACGCACCTGCCTTCCTGACCCGTCACTTCTCTGGAGCTTCCTCCAGGCTCACTGGTGCCCCAAACAACTCCTGCCCCTTTTCTCTCACAGTCTCCCTCTTAGTAAATGGCAACTCATTTTTTGCTTAAGGAGGAGATGGAACACAAGGGGCTTTCTCTCTCCAAGCCACACCCCCAGACTTTTTTATTTTTTAATTTTGAAACGAGGTCTTGCTAAGTTGCTGAGGCTGGACTGGAACCTGTGATCCTCCTGTTTCAGCCTCTCAAGTACTAAATCGCCACACCCAGCTTATGGAATCATTCCCCCTTCTCCTCCTCCTCCTCCTCCTCTTCCTCCTCCTCCTCCTCCTCCTCCTCCTCCTCCTCCTCCTCCTCCTCCTCCTCCTTCTTCTTCTTCTTCTTCTTCTTCTTCTTCTTCTTCTTCTCTCTCTCTCTCTCTCTCTCTCTCTCTCTCTCTCCACACACACACACACACACACACACACACACACACACACACACGTGTCCCTGGGCAATTCTGTTGATTCTTCAGGCACATCATGTTTTTAAGATCTGACCCTCATGAGAGGGAAAAGGGGGAGGGGGAAAGGATTGGGGTGGGAATTAGGGTTGGGCTAAATAAATGATGTGTGCATGTATGCCTGTACCATCTTATGCCCGTTAAGTTGTATGACTACAGTGCACCAATAAAAAAAATTAGTAAAAAGAAATAGTAAGTAACAAAGCAAAACATTAAAGGGGTCAGATTAAAAAAAGAAATCTGACCCTTTCCCTACTCCCAATCTGGTTCAAGCCTTTTTGATCTCTTACCTGGATTGCGCAAGGCCCTGTTAATCATCTCCTTGACCTTCCTCTTTCCACCTCACCACATACTCTGTCCTCAAGAATGTTGCCAGGATACTCTTTTTAAAATGTCAGTCAAGCTGGGCTGAGTGGTGCACACCTGTAATCCCCATACTTGGGAGGCTGAGACAGGAGGATCAAACTCAGCAACTTAGTGAGAGAGACCTTGTTTCCAAAATAAAATAAAATAGAATAAAACAAAATAAAAAGGCTGGGTGGAGATGTAGCTCAGAGGTGGAATGCCCTGGGTTCAGTCCTCGGTACCACGTACAAGAAGAACATAAAATAAAGTTCCAGAGAGACAGCGTCACTTCTCTGCTTAAACTGCTTCCTTACGTCTCTGACCTCGTCTATCATTACTGCCCTGGCCTCCTCCCTCCTCCGTGAACTTGAGCATCCCAGGCATGCTCATGTCCATTCCCTGCTGTCCTCACCTGCTGGAAGGCTGTCGCCAGGATGGACACACAGATCTGCCAACTTGTCTCTTCAAAATCCTGGCTCAAACACCTCCTTTCATGGAGGCCTTCCCTAACCATTTACCATTGCAACTCTTTTCCGCCAAAAGTTTCTATGCCCTTCCCTTCTTTATTTTGCTTTATAGCCTTTACCACAATTTAAATACTATATAGCTCACTTTATTATTCACTAATTTCAATGTCTGTCATCCCCCAACTAGAATGAATGTACAGTCTCTGAAAACAGGGAGTATGTCTTATTTTGTTGCTTCTGGTTGAATCATCAGATCCTGTCGTAGCAACACTCAAATATTTGTTGAACGCATCTATTTGACCTTCTGCATATTTGAAATTTTATGTAGACTGATACAGCAACAGACTTGGAGACAAGTGTCACTAAGCAATGGTCTCTAATTCCCAAAAGATTTTGCAAACCTACTAAATAATCTGTTTATAATATGAAAGAAAATTATACAAAGGGAAGAAGAAATCTTTAGTTTCCTGGACTTCAAGATTCTCTTTTATAAACATTAACATTATTATGATTTTTATGAACCCAGGTGTTCAATCCCCTTGCATCCTGCTTCTGAGCTACCCCCATCTTTTTTTTTTTTTTTTTTAAATTGGATCTCACTAAGTTGCAGAGAGCCTCACTAAGCTGCTGAGGCTGGTCTAGAACCTGTGATCCTTCTGTCTCAGTCTCCCAAGCGCTGGAATCACAGGCATGCACTACCAACCAGGCCTCAAAATTTTAGCTGTTATGTTTTATTGTTGTTTTCTCCTCCATGGCTACTAAGTGTGTGCTCTGAGTTCTACATCAAACATTAAAACTTCTTGTCCAACATATTGGGATTGAGCTATGGCAGGAACACTGTTTATAAGGAAAACATGCTTCTGACCCTGGGATGGTTCTTTCCTCTCCCCATCCTCCCCAGTGGGCCTATCCCTTTCTTTACTCTGATTCTACTCTAGGAACCCACAGCACAAGCACACAGCCCACCTCTGAGAGGTGCTTGGGTCAGGACTGCAACCTCTTCTGGAAGAGAGGCCATTTCTAGCCCTTGGTTTGTGTTATAAGCAAGTAAGTACCTTCTCTACACTTCTTTTTTGTCGTCCAGCTATCGGTGCTGCAATTCCAAACCCTAACAACAGTTAATAGAATCATAACCAGACCCAAGACCAGGTAAGTTAAAAAATAATTTGAGCGAGCAGGGCGTGGTAGTGCATGCTTGTAATCCCAGCATTAGGGAGGCTGAGACAGGAGGATCACGGTTCGAGGACAGCCTCAGCTACTTAGTGAGGCCCTCCACAATTTAGCGAGATCCTGTTTCAAAATAAATAATAAAAAATAGGGCAAGAGGGTGTAGCTCAGAGGTCAAACATCCCTGTGTTCCATTCCCAGACCGCAAAAATAAATAAATAATAAATAAATAAATAAATAAATAAATAAAATAAAAAATAGGTCAGGAGGTGTAGGTGAGAGGTCGAATGCTCCTGGGTTCCATCTCCAGACCCGATAATAATAATAATAATAATAATAATAATAATATTTGAGCACACATACACAGGCTCATCCCCACTCCATTTCCCAGTCCAACAGTAGATAGATAAGGAGAGACTGAGATGCTAGACTTTATCCCAGGCCCCAGTTGCTGTTACTGACCAGGAACAAGTTACCTTGCCCGGGATCTGCGCTTCCTTGCTCTAAGAGCCCCCAGAGCCCTCAGGTATTTATGGCAATTCACCAGTCTCTTAATAATAAGCAGAGGAGAGAGCCAGCCCTACTGGGGCCTTGTTCTCTGAGACGCATCCTTGGTGTCCGGCCTGCACTATAGATGTGGACCTCCCTCCCCGTATCCTTTCAGGAGCGGGGACCCCCCCCTCTTTCTCCTCTACTTCCAGCCTCTCGCTCAGCCGGGTTTTCCTCGTTTCAGATTTTCCTTCGCAACTGAGCCAGGCAGGAGGACGATCCTCACATGATTTATGTTAAGCCTTGGGCTGACCCGGGCTGATGGATGGCGCTGTGCGCGGAAAGCCCTCGGGGCGCGGGGCGGGGCGGGGGCGGGAGGGGCGGGGCCCCCGCACCTGGCGGCGGGCGGGCCGGGGGCGGGCCGGGCGTGACGCGGGGGGCGGGCAGGTGACCCGCGGGCGCAGCGGGCGGCGCGGGCAGCAGGGGCGCTGTGCGGAGCTGGCGCTGCTGCCGCCGCCCTCCTCCGGCGCGGTGAGTGCGGGGCTCGGCGGGCGGGCCGGGGACAAACTTTTCCGGGCGCGGGCGGCGGGGGCCCGGGTGGGCGCGGGCCTGGCCCCGGGGGGCGGCTCGGGAAGTTCAGCCCCCGCCGCCGGCGCGGGCCGCATCCCGGGGTCGTGCGGGGCCGAGGGGCTCGCCCTGGGGCCCGGGAGCCGGGACCTGCTCGACCTTGGCCGCCGAGCCCCCCCCCCCCGCCCCGGCCCCGCCAGCCCCGGCCGCCCCCTCCCCTCCCCTCCCCTCCCCGGGCTCGGCCCCCGTGGGCTCGGGCGCCGGCTCTGGGGCTCGGGAGCAGCATCCTGCCCGGCGTTGGCTGCCGGCGCTGGAGGGAGGAGGGCGAGGGCAGAGCGGTGGAACAGGTCGTTCCGGAGATGGAAGAGGAAAGCCCGTCATCTTAGCGTCCTAGGAGTCGTTCTTTGGGAAATGGGTCTTTCCCCTCTTACGGTCGGCGCTGATTTCAAACTCACCGGATGCGCGGAGAGCGCCTTCGGGTGTCCCCGGGAAACTCGGACAGGAAGGGTCCGGCTCCGCCAGAGTTGGGCTCCTGGCGGCCTTGGGCAAAAAAGTCCCACACGCGTCCTTTCAGCGCCCCGAGATCCCGCCGGCCCAGCCCCTCTAGCCGAGGTAGCCCCCGGAAAGCCTTTTGACCCAGCGCTCTCCAGTTACACTCGATTCACCCCCTCCCCTGGATCGCTTAACTGCTCCCGAAGAGTCACCAATACTTTGTGGGTGCCTCCGCCGCGCCGCACACTTGCTTTTTAATTCCCTTAATTTGTAGCTTCTGCTCCTGCCGAAATTGTTCTCCCCAAGGTCATGGAGGACTGAATGAAATCCACTCCCACCCCATGGCAGATATTTATCTAGTACTCCTGTGCCAGGCACTGATCTAAGTACTGTGCGAACACAGTTAATTTGCAAGTGTCTGATGAGGTACATTCTATGCTCATTTTACTGATGAGGAAGCAGGCACAGAGAGGCCCCAACTCTAATAGCTCTAGGGCCCCCAGCCTTTTCCTTCTCTCGTGCCTGGGTACTAGTTTGGGCTCAGGCCTCTTCCCCTCCTCTTTCCTTCTCATTGTACAGACTGAGCCCAGGGGCTTGCGCATACAGAGTGTGCCCTCTTCCACTCGACTCTATCCCTCTAGCCCTTGTTTTCTTAAAATATGGATTCCATGGAACTTCGCTTCATCTCTCGCTTCCAATTCTGGGCATAAAAGTCAGTGCTTCCGTGTATGTCTTTTGTTTTCGGGTAACATCTCTGGATGCGCATTGTAATTTTTCATTTTGACTCACCTAGCTTTCCCCAAAAGCTCTTTTACAGGATTATTTTTGTATGGAGGCTCACTGTTATCCTAGTCATCAAGGTCATCAAAACTCAGCAGCTCTGTCTCATGTACTTCCTCCTAATCTTGAAATCTCTTGAATTCAGCTTTTATGTGGTTGCCTCTAGCTTTCATCAGTTTCAACCCCACCCCCATCCCATCCCCTCTTCTCCAGGCTCCCTCTTCCCCATGTGAAGCACCGGTTTCTAATATTAGTTACCTTCTTTTGTAAGTGGTCATTTTCCACGAAAAGATCATACACAACTTAGGATATTACATCTTCAGACCTTACACCTAGTAGCTGCTTGATACATATTTGTAGAGTCTGATAAAATATGAATTAAGAGCACAGATTGTGTAGGCTTGATGACTGTAGAAATGAAGTCTGGTTTTACAGGATGATAAGGAGTTTGCATTGGTAGACCCAGGAAAGATTTCAGACAGTGTCGATTAGGAGAAAAGCCTATGTCCGCTGCATTGGTATGGCTGGGAACCCAGTCGTTCTGACTACATACCACATTTGGAGGTGTAACGAAGTACAACCTTTTGGTGATCTGAGTCACAGATCACCAGGGAGCTGTGAATCTTAACAAACTATGAAGCCACAATAAATTTTTCAATATAAAAATTTTGTTGAAAAATAGCACATACAAAAAGTGCATAAAACACAAAAGAGCAGGTTAACGCACTGGATTTAGCATTAGAGTGGATGTTCTGGATAATTAGCAGTGGATATGATAGTTGGGTGAGGCTGGAGTCAAGCCAAGTAGGAATCTTTTCACAAAACATGTGTACGATAATACGGGCCTGAACTAAGCCCAAGAGTCTTTGCCAAGAAAGAACTGGCTGTGTACAGGGAGTAGTGAGGTGAGGAAGAAAGGCTGGAAGGTAGTATCGAAATGGGGAAGCTGGGTAGACAGGAAGAGTTCTGACCTACTGGGCATAATTCTGCTGCCATGAATCTTTTGCTCTTTTGCCCTTTTGTGTCTTTTTCTCCCTTTGCATGTTTTTCTACTTCATATCTCCGTATACAATTTTACTATTCTGTGTTTTCCATACGTATAACACATAGGAAGCATTTTTATCTTACCCAATTTGCAGCACTCTTAATATTTGCATGGTCTTCCATACCTGTAACGTGCTTTCCTAACTCCATTGTCCCATTGTTGGGAAGGTAGATTGGCAATAAATTATGAACAGTCTAAATCACAGTAATTCTTTGCAGATATATCATTTTATAAATTGTTTTTGTGTGTGGGGGGGGTCTGGGGATGGAACCCAGGGGCACTAGACCTCCAAGTTACACCCCCTGCCCTATTTTTATTCTTTATTTTGAAACATGGCCTCACTAAGTAGCTGAGGTTGTCTATGAACTGCGATCCTCAGGTTTCAGCCTCCCGAATGCTGGGATTACAAGTGTGCGCCACCACGCCTGGCTCCAAATTGTTTTTTTTTTTTTTTTTTAAAGATAGTGTTGCAGAAATGGAATTACTTTGTCAATAACGTCTGTATTATGGTTCTCAAAACACTTTTCAAATTTCTGAAAGCACTTAAAAAAATAGAATAGATACATTGTGGCTACCTTTTCTCTCTAAAAAGTAGCAGCTCAATTCAGTACTAACAGTTTCCTACCGCTACTGTAACAAAGTACCACAAAGTGAGTGACTTAAAACAACAAAAACTGTTGTCTCATAGTTCCAGAGGCCATAAGTCTAAATTCAGAGCATCAGCATTGTTGATTCCTTCCAAGAGCTCTGAGGGAGAATCTGCTCCCTGCCTTTCTCCTAGCCTCTGGGGTGGCAGCAGCAATCCTTGGCATTCATTGGGTTGTAGAGGCCATTAATCCCTGCCTGGGTCTTCATGTGGTGTTCTCTGTGTCTTCATATTATGGGATATCTTTTTTTATAAGAAACCAGTCATTGAGGGACCAACCTACTCCAGTGTGACCTCATCTTAACTAATTATATCTGCAAAGACCCGATTTACAAATAATGTCACATTTTTTGGCAATGGGGATTAGATATTTTAATATATCTTTTTGGAGGACACAATTCAACCTTTAGTAATATGGATTTTTCAGCATAGTGGAATGTGTGTAAAAGAAAGTTCCCTCAAATAATTCCTAATTAAGTTGAGAAAGAAGAACTTAGCCTGATTTAATTGTTTATTCTCCACAGTGTATCTCTGTGCAAACATCAGTTGTAGGATAGGGAAGGATGCTAATTTATCAAACTAATAATTTTAGAACCATTATGAATATTCTAGCATGTCAAATAATAGTAACTTGGAATTTAAACAATACATATAGTATAGAAAAACATGCCAGAAACACAGTTTATTGGTTAAAAAATGTCAGATGTTGGCAATATGCATGTGGTTCATCCTAATAAGAATACAATCATATTAACATCAACACCAGCTGATCTGATGAGGCTATACTTGTCATTTCCCAATAAAGCAGACTGGGTGGTACCGAGGCTTGATGAACACTGACTTCTAGTACCCAAACCTTGCTCCAGCTGGACTATTGGTTCAGCAACTTATTACAAGCCTGTTGGTGCCAGTTGCGCTTGTTATTGCAATAGATAATTTAGATAAGGTATGTAAAGTTAGGAAACATACGGGTAAGAGGAAAGTGTATTATTGTTTCTGTGAAAGGCAAGTTGAACTCGTTGAAAATTTTCCATAAAAGTGAGTCACTAAAAAAGTGGTTAGGAAAACTGTAAAAGATCAGAAAAATAATTGTAGAAAGTTGAAAGATAATATCCTGAACTTGCTTTATAAGTTAGTGTTTGATCCACATAGAAAAATGAAAACTGAAAATGATAAAAGTCTGGGTATTATTTATACCAGAAAAATGTTGGTGAGGAGAGCTTTCTCAAAGAAAGTCTTGGAACTACTCTGGAAAACTTGAGGAATTTATGTAACTTTGTATAGTTTAAGGTAAAAAAAAAAGTTTATGGTATGTAAATAAGTTTTTGAGTTTTCACTATTAACTTTTTTTTTTTTTTTTATTAACCAGCTAGAAACAGTCGGAATTGCTGCTGCTAAACAGGGTATGGTGGCTCATGCCTGTAATCCCAGTACTAAGGAGGTAGAAATAGTAGGATCACAGATTTGAGGCCTTCCCATAGTAACTTAGCAAGGATCTGTTTCAAAACCAAAAATAAAAAGGGCTGGGGATGTATCTCAGAGGTAGAATGCACCTAGGTTAATCCACAGTACCACATAAAGAAATAAACAAACATCATTGCTATTACTCATCTCTCTGTAACTGTTTATGTGTTATTGTACTAAGTAGATAGAATCTTTGCTTTGGGGGTCACTCTATGTATTTACAGTAATAAAGACGCAGTGAAACTTTGCCACTGTGGATGCAATTCACCACAGTACATTTGGATTTGATTTTTTCTTTGCTTAGCATACCATGCTAATGGTACACAGTCATTCTTATTTTTAATAGTGTTTTTAGCATCTATATATCATTTACATTCATTTTAGTAAAGTGAACCACCAGTACATAAAACTTATAGCTGGTTCCTTCTAGCCTTAAATAGCTTACATAAAAATTGAGAGCAAAAATAAATACCATAGAATTAACCAATCTGTTAAATTTGGGAAATTTCTCATTGCTACTAAGTTAACAAGTTAAATTGAGCAAGATATTATTTATTCTAATTTCATATCGTAATTATGGAAGTATAGTCAGTTGTTGCTAATGCATTAATAGTTAATGAGAAAAGATCAAACTTATAAAAGTACTTTTTTTTTTTGGTGGTACTGGGGTTCCTGGAAACCCTTCTACCTCTGGGCTATACTCCCAGACCTGTTTTTTTTTATATTTTTATTTGGAAACAGGGTGTCCTAAACCAGCAAGGCTGGCTTCGAACCTTCACGATCCTCCTGTCTCCGCCTCCCAAGCCCGGGGATTACAAGCGTGCGCCACCACGCCTGGCAAAAAAGTACATTTTATAATAACAACATTTTATGTATTGGATGTGTACCAGGTACTGTGATAAATTCTATATCTGTCTTACCCTGGCATGGTGCTGCATACATGTAATCCTAGTGCTTTGGGAGGCTGAGACAGGAGATAATCACAGGCTTGAGGCCAATGCATGGTAATTTATTGAGGCCATATTTCTTTTTTTTTTTTTTTGGTGGTACTGGGATGGGGGGACCCAGAGGCTTTCTACCTCCGGGCTATACTCCCAGACCTATTTTATAATTTATTTGGAAACAGGGTCTCACTAAGTTGCTGAGAGCCTCACTAAGTAGCTGAGGCTGGCTTCAAACCTGTGCAATCCTCCTGTCTCAGCCTCCCAAGTGCAGGGATTACAAGCGTGCGCCACCATGCCCGGCGAGGCCATATTTCAAAATAAAAAGGGTTGGGGGTAGTTCAGTGGTAGATACCTTCTGAATTCAGTCCCCAGTACCCCCAAAATTCCTCTGAGGAATATGATATTATTCCCATTTTATAGACAAGGAGATCTGGGCTTTAGTCCTCCTGGGGCTGCCACAGAGTTATCCCATCAAGGGGGGTAAGAAGTAAAGCCTTTGCTGGGACTTTTAGTGCATAGATTTTTTTTTTTTGAGGAAATATTCAAGTGTTTCAAGTGCAAAAGACCTTGGCGATCATTTAGCCAACCTCTTTTACAGGTGAGGGCCACAGAGATCCAGCAAGGCTGAGTCATTTGGCCAAGGCTCCAAGCCTCATTGGTATTCAGGGACCAGAAACAAGTTCTCCTAACTAGAGCCCAGTGCTTTTCTAACTTAAGAGCCTGTTCTCCTTGTTAGCCTTAATTCTGAACATGATTTTACATGCATGGATTTACACTAAGTTGCTCCACTATATCCTTGTCTACAAGTAACAGCATTAGTTACTCCCACAGCCTTTACTGTAGAGTATGGACGCAGCAAGGGTGATGTTTTCCCCAAGTCACAGGTAGAAATCCGAAGCTAAGGCAGGAAGTCACTGCAGTGATGGACTTAGTCCAGAGCTGCATGTGTTTTCAGACTTAATCCTGAACCACGACTGGAAGTGGCATTGAAGAAATATGTTATTTTAGCAACGACCATTAAACTGTCCAGTGCAAGTCATGGGCTTCCTCTTCACCTAACAGTCTTTTTTCCTTCTTGTCTCTACACTGAGTTCATTCCCTTTCGGTGACTGTCTGAGTATTTGTGGAAGTAGCGCTCAGGAGGTTGGGTAGGGGTGAGGCCAGTAGAGAGTTCGTGCTCACTGCCTTGCTGTGTACTCCCTAAAACCCACCTGCCAACCCCGGTCTTGGGTTTTTATCATTTCTTCAGTGGAGAGAGCAAGGGTGGGTTGCTAGTCTCCTTCATAATAGGCTGATATGTGCTGCTGCTCAACTCTTATAGAAACCCTGTGTAGTGTGTGTTCTTAACTCAAGTTTAGAGACTAATATTCTGAGGCACCAAGAAATTTAAGTGATTTTTCATAAGGTCATGTGAGTGGTACATAAAAGACCTCAGAAGTATTCTTTTTCTTTTTTTCTTTTAGTACTAGAGATTGAACCCAGGGTCATTCTTCCTCTGAGCTCTACCCCTAGCCCCATTTTATTTTATTTTATCTTATTTTTTTTTTAAATTTTGAACCAAAGTCTCTCTATATTGCTAAGGGTCTCCTCACAAAGTTGCTGAGGCTGGCCTCAAACCTGCAATTCTCCTCTTTCTCCCTCCCAAGTACTGGGATTACTAGTATGGATCACCAAGCCTGGTTTAGAGTACAAATATTCTGATTTTACATTCTATCCCTACACACGGTCTGTTTTCTTATCTTTAGAAAAAATGGGGGGGTATTTTATATAGTTATGAAATAGAAAGACTAAGAATAAAGCTTGAATATGTTGATAGGAAATCTGTATTCCACTTTTTTTCCAAAGAAGACTTGAAATGTTCATAACACATGTGTTAAAATTCTGTATAGAATGGTGGGCATCTAGGCCATATAGTTGTGATAAATGGAACACTACACTTTTACTGTTAGCTGGGAGCGCATATTGAAAATGCTAAATTCTTATGGTTTGTTTTGGTTTGTTTTTGCTAAAAGTGCATTGTAAAAAAAAAAAAAAAAAAAAAAAACTTACCAAGTAAGCCATTACAAAGAAGATCTTGAATTGTTTTGTGGGTAATACTTTAGTTTTGCTGAAGATACAATGATATTCTTCAAATTAATACTAATGTTTTTTGTATCTCTTTGCTTTGGATGCTCGGGATCAAACCTTGTGTACAGGTTCTATCTAAGCTAGAGCCTCAGCCCAATCTTGATTTTTTTTTTTTTTTTTTTTTTTGTGGTCCTGGAACCCAGGGGCTTTCTACCTCCGGGCTATACTCCCAGACCTATTTTATACTTTATTTGGAAAAAGGGTCTCACTAAGTTGCTGAGAGCCTCACTAAGTAGCTGAGGCTGGCTTTGAACCTGTGCGATCCTCCTGTCTCAGTCTTCCAAGTGCTGGGATTACAAGTGTGCACCACCACGCCCGACTCCAATGTTGATTTATAATAACTCACTTGTGGATGTTAATGAAGGCAGATTCTTTGAAGAATTACTGCAAAGTCTCAAAGGCTGGGTCAATAAGATCTAGGTTCTCTTAATAATGTAACAACTCTAGCACTAAGTGGATCTGAGCTTCTTAAACTTAAGGTTGGTATGTGGATGAGCTTGAGAAGGTCCATAAATTCTCCAAAAACATCAAATGTCTAATCTCTGAGATGTGTAACGGGTAACAAATATGTAATGAAGTGTGTGGCAAATAATGTAATCTCTGAGAACATGTCCCATCGCACTATACCCTCAGGTTTAAAAGCTACTGATAGGGTGTGGTGGTGCACGCTTGTAGTCCCAGCATTTGGGAGGCTGAAACCGGAGGATCTAGGTTTGCAGCCAGCCTCAGCTACAACTTAGTGAGGCTCTTTGCAACTCATTGAGACCTTGTTTCCAAATAAAGAATAAGAAATAGGGCTGGGGATGTAGCTCAGATGTAGAATGCACCCGGGTTCCATTCCCAGTACTGCAAAAACAAACAAATAAACAAAAAAAACCCCAAACAAACAACAACAAAAAAAAACCCTAAAACTACTGATATAAGAAAGACATGAAATAGTAGACATAAATTATTTAATACAATTTAACTTACTATGCACATGTAAAAGGACTAGCTCTAATATTTATTTTGGAATTATGTAGATAATGTTGACTTGAACCAAGTGTGTAGGCCTTACCTGTGGTAAGGGCCAAGTTAATCCAGACACTAGAAAAAAGATATAGTCTCCTGTATTCTTGGTAGTTTTCTTTTCTATTGTCCTAGTTCCCTAAGGAAGGATATTTTCTACTTTTTAAATGTTAAATTATTACTCATTTTCTATGTGCAAGATATTAGAGATATAAAAATCTAGAGGTAATCTCCTCCTCATTTTCTTTTTTATTTTATGCCTATATCCAAATATGCAGCAGTTCTGTTAGCTGTGTCCACAAATATATGATGAATCTATCTACTTCAATGAGCTCCTAATCCTACGGTAGCCTTCCTATAATCAATTCTCTTCAAGCAACCAAGTTAATTTTTAAAAGCACAAGACAGATCATGTGACTACTTAAAAGCCTTTGATGAGATTTCCGGTTTGCAAGCAAAGACTTCTGGAGATGGATGGTTAGCGATGGTTGTGTGAAGAAAATGAATGTGTGTAGAGCACTGAACTATGCACTTTAAAACAGTGACGATGGTCAATTTTAAGTCACATTCCTTTGCTATAATTTTAAAAATTGAAAAAAAAAAAAAGCCTTTCATGGTTTCCCCTTGCTCGGGGAATACAACCTAGGCTCTTCAGCTGAGGCCCGCAGACACTGAGCCATGCGCAGCTCTGAGCTATGGGTGTGGCTCTCCTTGTGCTCGCTTCCCTTCCTCTGACGCCCCGTTTGTCCCGGCCTTGGGGTCTGTGTCTTGCCTGTTGGCTCCCTTAAGACCACTCAGGCCCCACATCTTCTTTGGTGCCCTGGATCTTCCTGACTACCCTCGACTGTTGCAGGCCTCTTTCCTGGGTTTCCCTACCATGTCACTCTGTCCTACTTCATTCTCCCCATAACATTTTTTGCGGCACTGAGGATAGTACCCAGGGGCATTGTACCTCTGAGCTACATCCCCAGCCCTATTTTTTATTCTTTATTTTTGAAACAGGGTCTCACTGAGTTGCAAAGGGCCTCACTAAGTAGCTGAGGCTGTCTTCGCACCCAGATCCTCCTATCTCAGCCTTCCAAATGTTGGGATTACAAGCGTGCACCACCACGCCTGGCTTCCTCATAACTTTTGCCACTGCTTCTCTTATTTATGTACACTGGGTCTTTGTTTGCTTGTGCATCTCTCCACAAAAATGTACACTTCGTAAGAAGAGGGATATTGCTGTATTCTTGGCATCAAGAGGGGTGCTTTGCTCGCAGCAGGCATCAATTCTTGATTAAATAAATGAATGGAAACACAGCCCCTCCCCCAAAGGACCTGACAGTTTCTGATGCTCAGCCTCAGGGCCTTGAGTTGTGCTTGTGAGGAAGGGCTTCAACACTTTCCCAGCCAGGCTTCACATAGAGAATAGACAACTAATTCTGCTTACAATAAATGTAGGGAGGAGAAGGAGGAGAGAATGGTGTTGGGGACAGAGTCAAGAACTTTTTAACTGTTTGTCCCATTTAAGGGGAGAAAAGTTTCATCTCCCTACCCATCTATAAGAAATACAAGAGAAAACAAAAATGTTGCTATATATCAGTAGCCAGGCACGAATCCTGCCCAATCATGATTTAAAGGAAGATAGGGTAAGGTATCGTGTATCATATTCCCAGAATTGCCTGACTCCTCTGGACCATCGGCTCTTAGAAGGCCATTATGAGCACTAAGTCGTGTGAGTCAATAGAGCTGCCTTGCCAAAATGAGACCAGGATCTTACCAGCCTTTCCATCATTCCAGAAACATCTTCTCCAGCAAGCCTCTCCCCAGGGGCAGGTGAAACTCACTCTGCGTACCTTGCTGCTATCCCACAGGTTGTTCTGTGGACATCTATGCTTATATCATCTTTTCATTTTAAATATAAAAAAGATTTTAAACATTTATTATTTATTTTTGCGGTACTGGAGACAGAACCCAGGGGCATTCTATCTCCGAGCCACACCCTCAGTCTTATTTTTAATTCTTTATTTTGAAACAGGGTCTCACTGAGTTGCAAAGGGCCTCACTAAGTAGCTGAGGCTGTCTGCAAACCGCGATCGTCCTCCAGCCTCCAGAATGCTGGGGTTACAAGTGTGCATCACCATGCCCAGCTCAAAAAGAGAGAGGTTTTTCTATGCTTGATATTAAAATCCATACTTCTCTGAACTCAGTAAAAATTTCTGACTATAGTAATAATGTATGCAGATTTAAAAGTTGCTTTGTCATGTTGTATAGGCCTTTTTAAAAGGTAGCTGAAGTTATTTTATTTTTGTTTTTTAAGATGGCATCTCACTATGGTTGTCTAGCCTGTGATCCTCCCCGCAGTCCTGTCCCTTCCCAGTAGCTGGGATTCCTGGCATATTTTTACAGTAAAAAAACCCCACCAAAAACAAACAAACAAA
The DNA here is from genome assembly GCF_963383645.1 of Muscardinus avellanarius. Taxonomy (NCBI): domain Eukaryota; kingdom Metazoa; phylum Chordata; class Mammalia; order Rodentia; family Gliridae; genus Muscardinus; species Muscardinus avellanarius. Next base: position 50,236,627 of record NC_137786.1, on the reverse strand, counting down.
CACAACAACAACAACTTTGTAGCAAAGCATTTTCAACATGGACCTTTTATTTATTTATTTATTTTTTGTGGTATTGGGAATGGAACCTTGGGGCATTCTACCTCCAAGCTACACCCCCAGCTGTATTTTTTTATTCTTTATTTTGAAACAAGGTATCACTGAGTTGCAAAAGGCCTCACTGAGTAGCTGAGGCTGTATTCAAACCCAGATCCTCCTGTGTCAGCCTCCCAAATGCTGGGATTACAAGCATGTGCCTGACTATATTTTGTTGTTTTAAAATAATTTTTAAATGTTAGAAATGCCCAAGCATTTGTAAAATTAGAATGATATGATGAACTAGATATACCTTCTAACCAGGCTGATGGCTAATCTTGTTTTATCTATAATTTTTAAAAAATATCTCTAAAAGATAAGGATCTTTAAAAATATAATACTATCATCACATCTAATAAAAACAAACATCAGGTTATGACTGAAAGGGCAATAGTATAAAAATCTTGGCTAATAAGATGAAACCGACTCTACTTTTCAAAAATTTTTATTGGCGTATTGTAGTAATATATCATAATGGGGTACAAGATGGTAGAGGCACACATGCACACATCACTCTTTTAGCCCTTCCATAATTCCCACCCATTCCCTCCTTCTCATATTTGGCTTACTGACTGACTTTGATATGTTTGTTGAATGTACACCATGTATATTCAAAAATTTCTCTTTTGCCCCCTCCCATCCCCTCAGTTAGGTAACCTTATTTGCTCATCTATGGTTTTTCCTTCTTCGTCTACAGTTCCTCCTATGAATCTTTTCCTCCCTATCTTCCAAATATTAGGGAAACATCTGATTTCTTACTCTTTGTGACTGGCTAATCTCACTTAGCATAATATTCTCCAGTTCCATTCATTTCCCTGCAAATGACATAATTTTGTTCTTCTTTATGGCTGAGTAAAATTCCATTATGTACATATCCCATAATTTTGTAATCCATTGATCTGTTAATGGACATCTTGGCTGGTTCAATAGTTTGGCAATTGTGAATTGTGCTGCTATGAACATAGATACGCATGCATTAGTTTGGTAGTTTGGTTTCCATTCTTTTGGGTAGATACCCAGAAGTGGTATTGCTGGATCATATGGTAGGTTTGTTTCCATTCTTCTGAGAGTCCTCCATACCATTTCCCAAAGTGGTTACACTAATTTGCAATCCTACCAACAACCCATTAGAGTTCCCGCTTCTCCACATTCTTGCCAGCATTTGTTGGTGTTTGTGTTTTGAATGGTTGCCATTCTAATTGGAGTTAGGTGAAACCTCAGGGTAGTTTTGATTTGCAGGCTGAATGTGTAGCTCAGAGGTAGAATGCTCCTGGGTTCAATATCCAGTACCAATAAATAAATATATGTAACAAATAAATGAAATAAAATGTAGCATCAACCTATTCTGTATTATTTTTAAAATTATACATATTTTTGGAATTAGTATGGGGAAAGTGTGAACTAAGTACATAAAAATTAGTAGCTTGTCATGTTCTCAGAAGGACACTATCTTATATTTATACATTTTCCTAAAACTATAACTACCTTCCCAGAATAAAATAAAAATGAGGTATTACTTGGTATGTGCTTTCTTAAGTTCATAAAGCAGAGCAATTCACTTATTCTTAGGGTTACAATAGTAGAAATAATTTTATGCTCTTAAAGGTAATGTTAACTTTTAAAGAAAGCAATGCAAAACCCTTGGAGTCTCTGAATAATTTATTCCTATTACACTTTTTATGAGGAAGTAACAAAGAGAATTAAGGGACCAGCAAGAAAGTTTATCAGAGATCAGAATCTAACATGCCGGGCATGGTGGCGCATGCTTGTAATCCCTGCACTTGGGAGGCTGAGACAGAAGGATCACACAGGTTCGAAGCCAGCCTCAGCTACTTAGTGAGGCTCTCAGCAACTTAGTGAGACCCTGTTTCCAAATAAAGTATAAAATAGGTCTGGGAGTATAGCCCGGAGGTAGAAAGCCTCTGGGTTCCACCCCCAGTACCACCAAAAAAAAAAAAAAAAAAAAAAAAGAATCTAATGTAGGGTAGCCCACCATCAGGAATTCCAGCTTGGTTCAAGACTCCATTGCAGATGCTGCATGATTCTGTCAAAAAAAAAAAGGACCCGGTCAGAGGTGCTTCGATCTGAGTGATTCACACTGCTAGCTTGTCACACGGTTAGTGGCAGGAAACCAAGGGTGGAAATGGGGGAAGTTGACGCCTTAGTTCTGCACAAGAACCTGGAAAGGTGTGTGCCTGTATGAATGGAACTAAATGAGAAGGGCAGAGAAAGTAAAAGAAAGGCGAAGGATGTGAAGAGAAAGACAGGAGGCCATGACCTGGCCAAGACTGTGGGACACGGGCGGGCTGGGGCTGAAACGAGTCACAAGGAAACGGGGCCAGAGGAATATTTTGGTTGAGATTGTGGGCATTCCTTTATTTCTTTTCTTTTTCTTTTTTGCCAATCACTGCAGATCAGTTGAACAAATTACATGCTTATTTGTAGAATTTAAGACTTTTCACCAAAGTGGCCTCTCCTGGGCAATTCTTTTATGGTGGAGCATTTAAAAGTATAGAAATTGTTGAACTATTTTTCACATCAGATGGCTAAAACTCATAAAGGTAATTAAACCCAGAGCAAACAGTATTTCTCCCTGGCCCATTACCTCACAGCAGGCCAGGAAGAAAACCCATAGCATTTGAGAATCTTGCATGAAATTGTCTATGAAGAAAATGCCTTTGGGTTTTCACCTAGAAAGACAATTGAAAATATTTGCCATGATCTCTCTCTCTCTCTATCCCTAACTCCATCTCTGTCTCTATCTCTCTCTGTACTGGGCTTGAACTCAGGAGTGCTGAGTTATGTCTCTAACACTTTTTATTTCGAGACAGGCTCTCACTAAGTTGTTCAGTTGGCCTTGAACTTGCGATCCTCCTGCCTCATCGTCCTAGTTGCTGGGATTATAGTTGTGTGCCACTATGCCTGGTCATGATCACTTTTATAGGGCTGTCATTGTTTTAATCTGGTGTTAACTGCAATTTCGGTTGAACTATTGTTGGAGAAAGTTATTGTCAGAGGGGCCTACACTGAGGTACGTTGAACTAAACAACACATGTTTTATGCACATAAGCAGTGAAGGGAAACATTAGTGTTTCTAAGTTGTTTCTGACAAGGCGAAAGTGCTTGAATTTAAGAATATATTTAATATGTATCACTAGTGTTTTGTTTAAAATTTTTGCATCTATGTTCATCAGTGATACTGTTCTGCAATTGATGTCAGAGTGCGAGAAGTGTAGCATTTTCCTATCTTCAAAAGTATTACATGTCCTGCTGGGCGTGGTGGTGCACACTTGTAATCCCAGCACTTGGGAGGCTGAGACAGGAGGATCACACAGGTTTGAAGCCAGCCTCAGCTACTTAGTGAGGCTCCCAGCGATTTGGTGAGACCCTGTTTCCAAATAAAATATAAAATAGGTCTGGGAGTGTAGCGCAGAGGTAGAAAGCCCTTGGGTTCCACCCTCAGTACCACCAAAAAAAAAAAAAAAAAAAAAAAAAAAAGAGTATTACATGTCTGAGTGGACTGGCTGTAATCTCCTGTGTCCATTCCTACATTGGAATCAAATGGTTTCTCTAACACTTCCCTGGAAGAATGAAACAAGACTCTCTTTTCTTGAACAGCTCACTCTTGGGTTTTGCTTTCTCTTCCTTTCTTGAACCCCCTCCCCGACTCCCTTCTCACACGTGTGTGAACACCTCTTCATCCTCACACCTGCTAGTGCACTGGGAAAGCTCAGAATCCTTTCAGAAGGCACCTTGTTAGCAACCTGAAAGTTCCTTGTCTGACATGACTGCCAGCGCCTCTGTGGCACCGTAACCCCCTGCTCTCATGGCCTGCCTCTGGGCCTTATCACTGGAAGTGTGCCAAGGAGATATAATTAGCCCTAATGTCCCATCTTCAAGCCATAGAGTCTAGCTTCTCACTCTCACACCTCCCCCTCGCTCTTCACTCTCACGGTGATTATCGTTTTTTCTTGGTTTCTTCATCTTCCTTCATCTCACTTCCATAGCTATGTGGCAGAGCTATGATCCTACAGTCATCCTTTGCATGGATACCAGGCAGCTGAACAATTTGTGGAAAATAGAGTAAAAAGGTAAATCAAGCAATTAGTGGTTTCCAGTCTCTGTTAAATGCTGGCCAACATTACTTAATCCTTTCACTCAGTGACTCTCAATTTTGGCAGCATAATAGAATCAGCAGGGAACTCTGAAAAATTCCACTGCCCAGGCCAATTAAATCCAAACTTTGGGGGATAGGACCATCCACCAGTATCCATGTTCTTCAGGTGACTCCAGTGTGCAACCTACATTGACCTCCACTGCTTTTAAGTGGTCCTTGGAGGATTTCCTTTATTCCCCTTTATGTTGCCCTCAAAAGTTATCCTGTTCTTTTACCCCTCTCTAAAAAACCCCCACCCAATTCCATTTTATCACTCAGCAGTTGACCTCACCTCCTACTTCGCTAGAAAAATTGAAGCCTTCGTTGGTGAATTCTCTTTCATGTTTTGGTCCCAATTAGGCATCTGTTCATTTAATTAAGACCTAGATTGTGCCAGGCATTGTGCATATAGACTGGTGAGCAGGAGGACACAGCACTTGCTGTGTACAGCCAGGTCCGTTCTGCACACAGTGAGTGCTATAGAAGCTTGTAGAAAAGACCCTGATTTGGACATGACCCTTGGGAAGGTTCCTGCTCCCTTACTAACTGGTCTGTGACACACACCTCTTTCCTCTTTCCCTTCTCAGAGGAAGAGGCATCACCCCTGCCGTCATGGAGAAAGAGGTTACCTTTCAGAGCTTATGTCCTTTCCCCTTCCCTTCCCTTCACTCGAAACTCCTTGTTCCTCTGTATTGCTATTCCCCTCACTGTGTGTACCTTAGGAATGGGAGAGCTTGCCTTTGCATGTCCTTCCTGTCTTCCAGCCTTGACAGCTGGGCGTCTTGTAAGAACTCTGCTCAATTCTTCTTTTTTCATCTTTGTGAGGTTCCCTCCTTCAGCTCACACCTTAAATGGTGGTATTCTCCAAAGGTCTGTTCTTAGACAACTATTTTTCTCATTTATCCATTATTAGGGTTTTAATCACCATCTAGATGTGAATGTTTCTAAAAGCTGTATCTTCAACCTTGACCTTTCTCCAGCGTACCTGCTGAACATCTCCACCTGAATGTCCCATAGTTTTGTAACAGTGAGAATTACTGATCCCCTGTTCTTTGAACCTGTTTTTCTTTCTGTATCTCTTATCTGATGGCACCACCACCATGCATACAGTCACTCAGACCTAAACAGAAACTTTAGTCATGCTCTACCTAGGGCAGCACCAAGCCCTTCCGTGTTGCCTCATAGGTATTTCTCCACTCTGGTTCCACCACCACTGCACACCTCAAACTCTCTGTGCTCTTGTTGAGGCCTTTGGTCACTTCTCATTGGGATGGTTGCAGCTAAGTCTTATAGCTGGTCTCACTGCCTGTAGGTTCACCCCTTCCCAGTTATCTTTCACATAGCTCGTTTGCCTTAGCTTGCAGACAGCACGTAGGATGCTGTTCTGGGGTAAGAGAGGGGTTGGTTGACAGCGAACTATCCAGTTGAGCACTTTTGTATTTTGAACTTCTGCATAACATTTCACCTTTGAAAGCTTCATTTTGCCTCTGCAACATCTTTTCACACTGTTCTTTTATTTATACTCTTCCTTCAGTGAATTTACCATCGTACTACCTCAAAGTACCCAGTTTCTTCCGTTTGTTAGTAGTTCAGTTCTCATTTCTTCCCAGAGACCTTCTTAATATTCACACCTGTATCCATTTAATCCCTAACACTTATTGGACACCTGTGTTGTTCCAGGCAGCAAACAGCAACATTCCCGAAAGGGATAAGATGTGAGCATGCCAGAGCGCATTACGGCAGCAGTTCTCAACCTGTCTGTGGTGGTAGATCAATTGGGGTTTTTCTCTCTTTATGTTTTCTCTGTCATGGATCAATACATGGTCCTATTACTCAGAAGAGACTGAACAGTTTTCCCGAATGGCTCAGCCAAAAGGGAAATGGAAAGTCTGGTAAAGGAGGCAGAATCTTAAGAAGTAAGATATGCTTGCTAGCCGGGTAAAACGGCTTTATAGTCTTGAGGGAAAAAATGAAGCATAGATAGAAAGGGAAGTGGGGTCATTTGGGACTCCCAAGACAGAATACAAGAGCACAGCAGAGGGGGCTACAAGGCAAGAGAGGTGGCAAGAGGGTCTGATGGTCTGAGGTCATTCATTCGGTGAATACTTTTTAAGAATCAGATATTTTCAACATTTTTCTTAGGCACTGACATTAGAAGCAGAGACCCCCCCCCCCCCCGATAGAGCTGAGAAGGGAGCTAAGGGTAACCAAGGGGTTAGACTTTTTACTACAGGTAGTCGTTGAAGAATTTTGAGGTGGAGCACAGTATGATGGAATTAATCCTTGGGATGATGGCTCTGGTGACATTGTGGAAAATAGATGTCTGCTGAGTCAGGAAAGTTAGATGAGAGGCCATCACCGTGCCAGGTAAAAGATAAGGGTCAGGAAGCAGCAGTCAGAGCTTGAGGGGAAAAGTAGGTGTTAGGGAAAGAGAAAGGAACTTTCAGTAGAAATACCATTCAGGTCATATGTATAGACCACATAGTCTTGAAGGTCAATGAAGCATAGAAAACTTGCAGTTTTTAACTTGTAATAGGGTTAATGAGCCAATTCATTGGGAGAGTGCATAATAGAAAAGGAAGGGCTAGGAGGTGTGAGAAGTCAAGAGTCTGAGGATGTCACTTGAGTTTCATGTCTCCTTTCTGAACTCCTGTAATCCTTTGTGCTCACCTCTATTATAAAACTGTTCAGTGGTTTTATGTGCCTGTGAGCTTCTTGAGAATGTGTACCTATTTTTTTCCATCCAAAACACTTGTCACAAGATCTAGCATGAGGAACAAGCTAAAAAACAATGGCTCCTAACGTAAACAGACAGATAGGGTATTGGTGTTCTATTATGCCACATACTTGGTGAATTAAAGCAACACAAACATTAACTTCAGAAGTCCAGGTTGGCATGGCTGGTTTCTCTACTGTGTTTCACAAGGTCTAAATCAAGGTGCTGACTCACTGGGCTCTTGTTGGCAGCTCTGGGAGGAAACCATTCCCAAGCTCATTCAGGACTCAGTTCTGTGTGGCTGCAGTGTCGAGGTCCATGCGTTCCCTTCCTCCCAGGAGCCTCTCTCCAGTCCTTGGATGTAGGCAGCACATTTCAGAGCTGGCATTGGTGCATGGAATTCTCACGCTCTCCATCTCTGTGCCTGCTTCTTCTTCTTGCCAGAGACAGTTCTCTGCTTTCAAGGGTTTGTGTGGTGACATTGGGCTCCCTGGGATATTCCAGGATAATCTGTTTCAGTGTCAATAAGCTTAATTACACAGAGTTCATTTTGCCACATAACACAGCCACAGATTGTCTACCACAGTAGTAATGATCTACCCAGGCAGGTAGGGATTATGATCATGGTTTTTAAACACAAGTACATACTGTAGCCTCCCTCATTTGTGCAGGGAAGTACAAGGAGATGAGAGTTGCCTAGCGTCAGAAAGAAATGGAAGAAGTAGATCACATCTCTTCTGCTTTCTCTCTTTCTTATGATTGTCAGTCCATTTATCCATTCCATTTTTCTATCTATTCAGTTGTCCCATATATTCAACTAGTAATTCATTTACTCGTAATTTTTTTTCAATATTGGGAAAGGAACCCAGGGTCTCTTGCATGCTAGGCAATCACAGAGCTACATTCCCAGCTCCTTCTACCTTAATTTTTTTTTTTTTTTTTTGGTGGAACTGGGATTGAACCCAGGGAAATTCTACCTCCAAGCTACACCCCTAACCCTATTTTATTTTTTATTTTGAAATGGTCTCACTAGCCGGGCATGGTGGCACACGCTTGTAATCCTCGCGCTTGGGAGGCGGAGACAGGAGGATCGCGCTGGTTCTGAGCCAGCTTTGCTGGCTTAAGAGACCCTGTTTCCACATAAAAAGGTAAAAAAATGGGTCTGCGAGTGTATCCCGGAGGTAGAAGGATTCCAGGAACCCCAGTACCATCCAAAAAAAAAAAAAAAAAAGTGGTCTCACTAACTGGCTAAGAGACTTGCTAAGCTGCTGAGGCTGGTCTTGGGCCTGCAATCTTCCTGTCTCAGCTTCCCAAGTATTGCTACAGTTACTGGCATGCACCACAGTGCTTGACTCCCCAGCCCTTTTTATTTTTATTTGGAGGCAGGATTTCTGTAAGCTACCCAGGCTGGCCCCAAACCTGAGATCCTCCTGTCTGTGCCTCCCAATCTGTTGGGTGGCATATGTTGCCATGCCCAGCCTCATTCATGAACATTTGAATACTCACCTTATAATTCCATGCTGGATTGGGAAATGAAGATGAGAGTAAACTACAAAAGATAAATAAAACCTCATTTTTATTAGCTCATTTTCAAGTATGTTGAGGTCTACATTACATTTTCTTAAGTCCATGCTGTCTATTGGATAGTTTGGCTTGTGTTGATAATTTTTCCTCTTTGCTTTTGGTATACTCTAGCTTCAAGCTCTGTACCAAGTGCTCAGTAAATGTGTGCAATTATGATAATTACTGCTTCCTTTTGTCTGAATTTTGGAATAATTAATACATATATAACATTGTTTTATTTACTTGTTTATTTTGCGGTATTGGAGATGGAACCCGGGGCATTCTACCTCCAAGCTACACATTCAGCCCTATTTTTTATCCTTTATTTTGAAATAGGGTCTCACTGAGTTGCAAGGGGCCTCACTAAGTAGTAGCTGAGGCTGTCTTTGAACCGCGATCCTCCTGTCTCAGCCTCCTAAATGCTGGGATTACAAGCACATGCCACCACACCCAGCTTATAACATTGTTAAATTTTTAACTTTATTCAAGTAAGCAACCAGTATTGTTAGTTACTCATTATCATTTCTGGGGATATTCTGTGAATATAAATGAAGTAGTTGTCTCATGCCTGGCATTAATTATATTTTTGGTGATTATTTCATAGCAACATAGATAAGGCTAATTTGCTCTTTTATTTCTTTTTATAGCCCCACTCCTTTTTATGGCATGATATTCCATGCTATGAATATATCAGTTTAATAACAAACCTCATATTGATGGACATTTGAATAGTTTCCACTTCCTTTGCTATTAAAAGCTTATTGTAGTAAAAAACTTTGTGTATGCATACTTGACATATAGTGTAGTGCATACTATACTACATGTGTAAGTGTATGAATAAAACATATGTGTTGTAGTAAGTCTTGCCAGATCACTCCCACAGAGAGTATACCACCAGCAGTGTGTGAGAGTGCCTGTTCTTCCACACCTACGCCAAGGAAGTATGTCATCAGAGTGGATGGAGTTGGCCAGTCTGGTTTGTTGAAATGGCATTTCAATTTAAATTTGCAATTGTCACATGAGTAACATTGGGAACCATCTTAGTTTAGAGCTATTTGTATTTCTGTTTCTATAAATTGTTTATATTTTTTCCATTTCTCTCTATTGAGTTGTCTTATCTTTCTTTTTAACTTATTGAAAGTCTTTATATATTAGAAAAAGCAGTCTTTTGGGATATAAGATGAATATATTTTCTTTTCAGTTTGATTTATCTTTTGGCTTTGTATATTTAGGCTTTTTTGTGTGTGGGGGCTGGGGATTGAACCCAGGGCCTCGTTCATGCTGGGCAAATGCTCTACCACTGATCTACATCTGAGCCCTGTCCTCAGACTTTTAAATACACAAATGTTTAATTTTATTTTATTTTTATTTTTATTTTTTATTTTATTTTATTTTTTAATTTTATTTTATTGGTGCACTGTATTCATACATCATAGTGGGATACAAACTTTTGTAGACATACATGCACACATCTCCCAGTCAGCCCCCACCCTATCCCCACCCCATTCTCTCCCCATCCCTCCTTCCCATGCTTGGCTTAGTGGTTGACATCTAGTATTATAGCAATTTATCCAAAATTAAAAATTTTAATCTCACATAACAGTTTCATTTGTCTGATACCAAGCGTTTGATGATTTAAAGATAGCATTTCAATATTTCTTTTTGCTTTCTTTCTTACTAGAGCATTTTTTTTCTGTTTTTTTTAGGTGAAACTATCATATATTTATATATTTATTTTTCAGAAAAAAATCTATCCTAATATGGAATATGAATTCTAGATACCCAAAACGATCTTGAAAAAGAACAAAGCTAGCAGATATATATTTTCTGATTTCAAACCATATAAAGCTACAATAATTGAAACAGTGTGGTACTGTTCTAAAGGCAGATATATAGACCATTAGAGTTAAATACAAGCCTAGAGCTAAATTCTTCCCTATATTGTCAAGTTATTTTTGACAAGGTTTCCACGGACATTTGGTGGTGGAAATAATAATCTTTTAACTAAATATTGTTGAAAAATAATAATTACATGGAAAAGAATAAAATTGGACCTTTACCTAATCCCATATACAGGTATTAACTCAAAATAGATAAAAGACCTAAATATAAATCTTAAGACTATAAACTTTTAGGAGAAAATCTGGGTCATAAAACCTCACAACATTGAAATTGGCAGCGATTTCTTGGATATGATTTCAATGGCACAGGCAAGAGAAGAATATACAAACTCCCTAAAAAATAAAAGAAAATATTGTATATCCAAAGACAATGTAAACAGAGTTAAAAGTTACTAATAGAATTGGATAAAATATTTCCAATTGCTATATCTGAAGGTATATTAATATTCCAACTAGAAATCCTAGAAATTAACAACAATAAAGGCAAACAATACAACTTAGAGATAGGTAAAAGACTAACATAAATAATGAATCTCCACAGATAACCAATCTTAGTTGTCTGTTGGATGGAAACTCTTGTTTCTCTGGTTCTGGTGAGTGTTACCTATTTCTTCTTTGTAGTTAATCTCTTTGAGTATTTTCTCTAGCGCTGGTTTTGAAGACATAAATTCCTTCAGTTTCTGTTTGTCATGGAAGCTTCTTATTTCTCCATCTAATTTGATAGAAAGTTTTGCTGGATAGGAAATTTTTGGCTGGAAGTTGTTTTCTTTCAGAGTTTGGAATATGTTACTCCAAGCCCTTCTGGCTCTCATGACTTGGTTTGGGAAGTCTGGAGTGATTCTAATCGGTTTGCCTCTGAATGTCACTTGGCCCTTTGTTTTTGTTGCCTTTAAGATTCTCTGCTTGGCTTCCACATTGGTCATTTTGACAATTATATGGCGTGGGGATCCTCTTCTCGGATCCTGTCTAAAGGGAGTTCTATAAGTTTCCTGGATCTGTGTATCAACCTCTTGCTCTATATTTGGAAAATTTTCTGCTATTACTTCCTTGAAGAGATTGTTGATCCCTTTGGTATCACTTTCTTTTCCCTCCTCTATTCCAATTATTCTTAGGTTAGCTCTCTTAAGATGGGCCCATATTTCTTCAATGTCAGATTCCTGCTGTCGGATATTTTTTTCTAGATTAGAAACTATGCATTCATTTTTGGATTGCTCATCTTCTAAGAGCGAGATTCTGTTCCCCATGTGGTCTAATCGGTTGTTTGTGCTTTGAATTGAGGCCTTTACTTCATTAATTGCATCCTTTATCTCTTTTTGGCTCTCTCTGAGTTCTTTTCGAAGCACCTCTATTATTTCTACAGTTATTTTCCTGATTTGATCTTCTAGAAATCTCTGATTTTCTGTTTTATCAGGTTCTGATGTTGTGGGGTTGTGCACATTCATTACTCCAGTGTTATTCCTCTTTCCCATGATTTCGGAGGTTTGTGCCTTCTCTGGGTTCTTCCCTTGGGTCACTATGGCTTCACTTAAGGTGCTCTGGATCTCGAGTCTGTATTATCTCAGACCCCACTACTCCTTTACTGGGTTGTATCACAGAGTCTCCGACCCAGGGAGTCGATAGAGGCTGCTTTAAACTATGGGGGGTGCCAGGTTGCACGTTCTCCTATGGTGTGATATCTCTGCCACCACCACTCCCTCACTGGGTCAAGTCCCAGGAGGCCCAATACTGCGATTTCTCCTCTGTGGCCCGCAATTTGACTCACTGTTCTTGAGTACGCAGATGTAGCTGTACTGGACTCGGTGAATTCACTGCTGCTGCCGCCGCCGGTGGCAATATGGCGCCTCTGCCACGCCCTCGGCCATGAGGCTGGCGTATTTTTTCTTCTCTGGTTTTGATTAATCCCTGCAGCGTGTGCTGAGCTCAGCCACTGGGAGCTTTAAATGCTGTCTGCGCCGAAAGATCCCGCCTGGCTGTTCCGCAGCGGCTCACCTGGCTTGCTGTAGCCGTCCGTTGAGTTCGCCGCTGCCGCCGGCAGTATGGCGCTGCTGCCGCGTCCTCGGGCTCGTGTGTCTCCTCTGTGGCCCTGAGCTCTGTTCTCAGTCCGCTTTCTCTCTGGAGCCTGGTGGTTTTTTTTGTTTTTCTGGTGATGGTTTTTTCTGGCTATGAAAGGCGCTCTTTTTGTGGTAATGGAGATTGGTTGTTAGCGGGACTTTTAAGCCCCGCTTTTCTCGGTCGCCATCTTCCCGGAAGTCTCAAATGTTTAATTTTAGTTGGTCATATTTACTTAATTTTTACATTTGTGACATCTATATTTTGTGTCATGATTGGAAAGGTATTTCTCATCCTAATACTGTAATTATCTCAGGTTTTCAACTTTTACTTTGAAATCATTATGGATTCACAGGAAGCTATGATGTTAGTATACAAAGATCCCATACCCTTCACTCATTTTCCCACAAATACCAGGTATTTTTATAATTTAAATTCTTTTTTTGTGTGTATGGTACTGAGGATGGAACCCAGGGGCATTCTACCTCCAAGCTACAACCCCAACCGTATGTTATATTCATTTTTGTGTTTGAAACAGGATCTCACTGAGTTGCAAAGGTCCTAATTAAGTACTAGCTGATGCTGTCCGCGAACCATGATCCTCCCTTCTCTGCCTCCCAGATGCTGGGATTACAAGCGTGCACCACCACACGACACGCGGCAAAATTTAAATTCTTAACTCATCTAAAATTTATTTGGTATAAGATAATTTATGGATTCTAATTAATTTTTTCAATTGGTTACCTATTGATTGAGTGTGCACACGCTCGTGCGTGTGTGTGTGTGTGTGTATGTAGTACTGGGGATTGACCCCAAGAACATTGTGCCTCTTAGCTATACCCCTAGCCCTATTTTATTTCTTATTTGGAAATAGGGTTTCACTGAGTTTCTGAGTCTGATTTTGAACCTCTGATCCTCCTGTCTCAGCTTCCCAAGTACTAAAATTACAGGCATGTGCCACCACACCCAACTTAAAATGTGAAATTTTGAAATAGGATCTTGCTAGATTCCTGAAAGTCTCCTTACTTGCTGAGGCTGCCATCAAACCTGCATTCTTTCTGTCTCAACCTTCCAAGTACTGGGATTACAGGCATGTGTCACCACATCTGACCTTATCTATTGATTATGACATTATTTATTGACAAACACATACTGTCCCAATAATTTTTAATGGATGTGTATTTATCATGTGCTAAATTCCTATGCATGTTGGTTAATTTCTTAAATATTTAAAGTATCTCAGCTGATCTAGAACATACTCTGGTATTGTTAGTGTTTATTTTCCCAAGACCCGCATGTTCATATAACCATGGCTGCTCTTGTTTCAAAATCCTCTTGAAGAGTATTGTAATTTGGCTTATTTTTCTAGAATTGACTTTGTGGTGTTGTGGGTTGTGATGGAATATAGGTGTATAAACTTTTATTCCATACCCTCCAGGAGTTCATCTTAGCTTATTGATTCGAGTCTGTTAAGGTAAAACATTTCGACTAGTGCTTAAGGTTAACCATGCAGTTAATTCTCATAAAACACCCCTGAGGGCTGCATATGCTCCCCAATTTTAGATTGGAAATAGATTCAGAAAGAGTGCAGTTGCTCAGATCTCAAGTCACAAAACAAGTTGGTGGAGTTCTGGTCTTGTAGCTCTTATCCCACAGTGTTCCAGGAGGACATTCCTGAGCTCTGCCCAAGATGTCTTCACTCCACTGACCTGAAATAACAACCACCCTAATTTGCAGGCTGCCGCCGAAACCCACTGTTCAATCTCTGCTTCATCAATCCTAAAGGCTTACACCACTTGAATTTATTTAATTTTTTATTTTTATGTGGATCGTATTGAAAAAGGCATATATTCACACAGTGCCTGATGCTTCCCCTCCCCCTCCCAACAACGAGTTTTCCAGGTTGACCATGCTATGTTCACACTTATGCACATGATCGAATGTAGCTCCTCCATTATGTCCATTTTTGAGTTGTCATGTCTCAAAGAAAGGACTAAGCAAAGACAGATGACTACTCCAGAGTTTTTCAGATCTCACTCTAAGTGATAAATGAAATAGTAAAATACCCGCCTGCTTATTGAGTTATCTGAATTTGGGGGACAGATTTAAATAATTCTTAAATTCTTTACCAGCTGTATGATTCTAGGTACATATTTTCTAGCTTGCTAGTGTTTCTCCTAGTTTTATGTTCTCATATTAAGGGAGAAAATAAAAGCATTTAAAGAATGACAAGTATTTTCATGTGGGTTATTTAGTGGAAAAACAGGCTAGAAGTTCATTAATCCAATTAAAATCACATTTGTTAGTAGAAGTCATATAGGCTGGTTATTTTATAATATAATGCTAGTCTTGATTTCTATTCATTACATTACCTTGCTAGAATATGCTTAAAGGTCACCACTTACAATCCCATAAGGCTATCAGTTCACATGCCCCGGAGAGTTCTTGTATGGTTTCCTGTTAGCTGCAGTATAGTTCATGTAGTGTTTTGCATGAATAGGATTTTTAGAAGACAAGAACAGGGGCAGAGAGGGGTCCTCTAATTCTGCGTTTTCTGCTGACTGTGCAGAGCAGTTGGGTAGCAATAAAGTCTTCCACATTATTTTGCTTGTTTCTCTTGGAAGTTGTAGATGTGTGGGGGCTCTGTGGACAGCCTTCAAACTGGTTAGTTTGGATACTTAGACATAAATTACTTGTGTGGTTGATGGGAAGTAGTATGTTTCTAGGGTATTGTGAGTTCACGGAAGGTCAGTCATACCCAAGAAACTGGTTTGCACTTGAGTTCCAAGTCCTTTACTCAAAACTGGTCATATAGGCCGGGCGTGGTGGCGCACACTTGTAATCCCCGCGCTTGGGAGGCTGAGACAGGCGGATTGGAAGCCAGCCTCAGCTGGCTTAAGAGACCCTGTTTCCAAATAAAATATAAAATAGGTCTGGGAGTGTAGCCCGGAGGTAGAAGGCCCCTGGGTTCCATCCCCAGTACCACCAAAAAACAAAACAAAACAATAAAAAAAAAAAACCCTGCAAAAAACTGGTTCTATACATAGTCCAACCATGATACCCAAGTAAGTGGGTAATTTTGCTCAGGCTATCCAGGTCTTGATGAGAAGGTTGTTCAGTAAAATTAAAGCAAAGAGTTTAACTAATTCTATTTTCCTATCTAAAGAGATAATTCTTTAAAACTTCCATTTACAACACTCCTAGTAGTGCTGAAAAAACCCTGGTGAGTACCTTACCAACTGTTTTGGAGACTTTGAGGGAGCCTCTACCTTGCTGTTTGCATTCAGCTTTATGTCAGGTTCCCTAATTCCAGCAGAACCAACACAATCTGCTGCAATCTACGCACCATATAAATTTAAAATTATTAGTTATATGTCAGAATGGTGGCACCCTAATCATTATCAGCAAGCTTGATCTCTTGTATTCTCAACAAAGAGGATGGGCAGACCTCTTCACCAAGCACCTTCAACTCTGTGTTACCTTCAATGTGTGAAGGTGGATGACTTCTAGATTTTGTTCTTGAATTAAGAGATTCATCTCACTTGGTGACCTGGACTTTTTTTTTATTCCTGAGTCTATTGTTAGTCTTTTCTGAGACTTTTCTACATGATAGACTAGGGATATTAGCAATAATGTGAACTGGAAGCCATCTCAGAGCCATCACAGTAATCTAACAGTAACCATCTGATTAGAGGTTACTGTGTCCGATTAAATTAACCTTTTTTATTCTCGAGTAACAATTGGGATGTGGCAGGATAAAATATCTTTTTTTGGCAGGCTAGCTTCTACTTATTCTTTGATTGTCTGCTCAAACCTGACTTCCTCCAGGAAGATTTTCTTGGTTTCTACCCCTTCGCTCCCTCCACTTTGTTGCTAGGCCAATCTAGGATTGTAATTGTAGATCACAATTATAGAACATATACTGCATATGTAGCTGTTTACTTGTCTGTAAACTCCAAGAAGGCAAGCATCCTGTCCAGTCCACTTTTGAGAAACAGCTTTAATTGGGATATACTTTACATATCCTACACCTAGTCCATTTAAAGTATACCAATCAGTGATTCTGAGTATGTTTGCAGAATTGTACAACCATCATCACAATAGCTTCAGGACATTTCTGTCACTCTAAGAAGAATCCCAGTGCCCGTTAGCAGTCATTCCTCACTTCACTCTTGTCTCTTCTGAACATTTTGTATAAATAAATGTATATGTGATCTTTCTTACCTCACCTTTTACTTAGCATAGCATTTCAGGATCTATTCATGCCATCTCCTGAGTCAGTATATCATTCCTTTCGTGTGTGTGTGTGTGTGTGTGTGTGTGTGTGTGTGTGTATGTATGATACTGGGGATTGAACCCAAGGACATCCTATCCTGATCTATACCCCTTGACCTATTTTGTATTTTATTTTGAAATAGGGTTTTGCAAAATTTCTGAGGCTCTCACTAAGTTGCCTAGGCTGGCCTTGAATCTGCAATCCTCCTGTCTCAGCCTCCCAAGTGGTGCCACAACATCAGGCCTCATCAGCCCTATAAAAGAGGTAGCCTTTTTTTTTTTGGTGGTGGTGGTACTGGGGTTCCTGGAAACCCTTCTACCTCCGGGCTACACTCCCAGCCCTATTTTTAAAAATATTTTTATTTGGAAATGGTCTCTTAAGCCAGCGAGGCTGGCTTCAAGCCTGCGCCATCCTCCTGTCTCTACCTCCCCAGCGCGGGGATTACAAACGTGTGCCACCACGCCCGGCAAAGAGGTCGCCTTTTTATTTCTGGATATTTTGCTGTATGGATATGCCACATTATATTTATTGGGCCATTAGTTGGTGGACACTTGCATTGTTTCCACTTTTTGACTGTAATAATGCCGCAAAGAACAGCTTTTTGCGTGGACTTATATTTTTAATTCTCTTAAGTATATACCAAGGAGTAGAATTTCTGGGTCATATAACAGTTCTGTTTAATGTTTTGAGGACCTGCCAAACAGTTTTCCACCCTGGCTGCACATTTTCAGAGCCCACCAGCAATGTATAAATGTTCCAGTTTCTCCACACCCTTGCCAACATTTATTATTCTCTATCTTTTTAAGTATAGCCATCCTAGTGGGTATGAAGTGGTCATCTGACTCACTTCGGAATCTCCAGCTTAGGAACCTACTATGGTGTTTACACATGTAGGCTGATTGACCAAGTCAGTTTAACATCCTGTTATTCATTCTGGCTCCCACACTGAGGAGCGCGGCCTGGAGTCCTTGAGTACTTGCTCTGCAGCTTAGTAACTGTTCTTTGAGCTTCAGGTTCTTTATCTGTAAAATTAAGATAGTGATATCTCTTTTATAGGGCTGATGAGGATTGAAGGTAATAATATGAATGGAGCACCTAGCATAGTACCCAGAGCCTTCATAAAGTGGGCCATTGTTTTTCTGTTAGATAACCTGGGTAGCAGCTGGCCTTACCCCCTTGCCTAGGGAAACAGGCAACAGCTGGTTTCAGAAGAGGTGTCTCATTGTGCTGCCTGTGGTTTGCTAGGTCAGCTCCCTTTCTTTTTCAGGAAACTCCCTGCAAATCTCCTCACGGGATCTGTTACACCTCTTTAATTTGGCTGGGCAGGAAAGCCGACCGTACGCCTGGTTCAGCTTTCTCCCTGTGAATTTCTGTTTAAGTTTTAGCTGACCCATTTCACAGGTTTGGTTGCTTCTAGTAACTCATTATTAGCGGTTGATCTGGGCTATGGAGAAAAGCCCTTCTGACCTTTGTTGGAGATGCTTGTTCTCGTGTCCGCCCTGCCCTTGAACCTCTTGGGTCATTTATGAAAGTAAAGGAACTGCTTTCATCTGCGGCACAGTGGCAGTGTTCCATGGCAGGAAGTGTTTGTTCTCACAAATCACATACGTAGAGATCACAAGGGAGAGCTTGGTATTTTGTTTTACTTGTTTGTGCATTTTCATAATTTCATGATTGTTTCAGTGTCTTTACCTGAAAGTTCAGTGTCTTGGAGAGAAAGTGGACACACTTGTCCTTATGGAGCTTCGTTATTCAGCCCCAATCTACCTGTCTAGTTTTAGCTGCTGCTGCTTTTTTTTTTTTTTTTTTTTTTTTTTTTTACACAGATTCTCATATACCCCAGCTGGACTAGTGGTCTTTTAACAAATGCCCTCTGAAATTCCCCAAACCCCTATTTTTGCTAATAGAAAAGTGTGCTAGAAACAAAAACAGTTGATGAATATTGGGGTTGGGAGAGAGAGAAGGGGACAGGTAAGACATAACTTATTAGCTCGATGTGGTGGTGCACGCTTGTAACCCCAGCATTCTGGAGGCTGAGCCAGGAGGATCCGGGTTCGTGGCCAGCCTCAGCTACTTAGTGAGGCCCTCTACAACTCAGTGAGATCCTGTTTCAAAATAAAGAATAAAAAATAGGTCTAGGGGTGTAGCTTGCAGGTAGAATGCCCCCTGGGTTCCATCCTTAGTACTGCAAAAAAGAAAAAAGAAAAAAAGAAAAAAGAAAGAAAGAAAAGAAAAGAAATAACTTACTTAAGGGGAAAAAGATTTTAACATTAGAGAGCTGTAGGGAAAGATGGGAAGTAAATTGAAATGGGAAAGCCAGGACGGTAGCACACCCTTGTAATCCCAGCATTTGTGAGACTGGGACAGGAGGATCGCAGTTGTGGGCAGCCTCAGCTACTTAGGCCCTTCATAACTCAGTGAGACCCTGTTTCAAAAAATTACAAGACTAGCCGGGCATGGTGGCTCACGATTGTAATGTAATCCCCGCGCTTGGGAGGCGGAGACAGGAGGATCCCGTAGGTTCGAAGCCAGCCTTGCTGGCTTAAGAGACCCTGTTTCCAAATAAAAATATAAAATAGGTCTGGGAGTGTAGCCCGGAGGTAGAAGGGTTCCATCCCCAGCACCACCAAAAATAAATAAATAAATAAATAAATAAATAAATAAGATTAAAAGACTAAAAAAATAAGATTGGGAGTATAGCTCAGAGGTGCAATGCCCCTGAGTTCCATCCCTAATACTGCCCCCCCAAAAAAAGGTAATGGGGAGAATTGAGTCAGATAATAGAGCTGAGAATCTGTGATTTGATGTGATTTATATTAGGGAGGAATCGTAGGGTTTTGAGAAGAGGCAAAGATGATGAAAATGGTATTTTAGGTTGATTTTTTTTTTGTTGTTGTTATAAGTGTTATCAAGGCCAGTAGGCAGCATCACTGGTGTGAAGTGAGGCTCTGGTTGTTAGCAGAAGGGTTGGAGGGGAAGACTTTCATCTAAGAGAAGTCAGACGGATGGGTGGCAGCCCTCAGGCTGTGGGTAGAAGAGCACCAAATCGTTGAAAATAGGGAGTTCGTGAAGGAGGCAAGCACCAACCAGGTTATTAGCAGTGGCTTTAATCAAGAACCTGGCATGGTGCCAGGCGTGGTGGCACACGCTTGTAATCCCTGCATTTGGGAGGCGGAGACAGGAAGATCACGCAGGTTCGAAGCCAGCCTCTCTGACTTAAAAGACTGTTTCCAAATAAAAAAAAAGTACTAAGAATTGAAAGAAAACTCCCTCCCCCTCCCCCCTGGCCCAGTGCAAGGATATATGGAAAAGGAACAGCTAAGTAGCTCAGAAGGGCTGAAGGATGCAAAGGCATGAAGCCAGTCTGAAGAGTGTTGTGCTCTGACCGCCAAGATCAGGGCTTGAGGAAGGAAGGAGAGGTCACCAATGTGGGACTGCAGGAAAATCAGGGCAGGTAAGAACTCAGGCGAAGCCTGTGGGCTTAGGAAGAGAGAGGGAGGTTCTCATTGTGTGTAGATCCGGTGAGCGGATACATTTAATCAAGCCAGGTGGTTTTCTGCAGACAGTCACACTTGCCATTATACATCCCTTAAAGAGGCTATGGTCCACAGTCCCCTCTGTGCTGAGTCACAAAATGCCAGACCCAGACCCACTTGAGAACAATTCTTCTCCCTTATTTTCTGATTATATACTCACTCTGTATTTTTTTTTTCTAATTAAGTCTACCTGCTTGTCTGATTGTGCTTGGAGAGGGGCTTGTCATTCTGCTTAGTGATTTAACTACATAGTTGAACTTTATCCCAACATAGGTTTTTTGATGAAATTTAAATATATACTAAACAATAAGTTTGCTTTTTTGTTATTAAATGTATCAACAAATTTGTCCTTTCTTATTCTCAAGGTTTTATTATTTAGATTTCTTATTTTTTTCTTTGTTTTGTCTTCCTGGAACTTTTCTTAGATTAAAATTGAGACTGGGTAGCTGGGCGTGGTGGCGCACACTTGTAATCCCCGCGCTTGGGAGGCAGAGACAGGAGGATCACGCAGGTTTGAAGCCAGCCGCGCGCGCTGGCTTAGGAGACCCTGTTTCCAAATAAAAATGTAAAAATAGGTCTGGGAGTGTAGCCCGGAGGTAGAAGGGCTTCCAGGAACCCCAGTACCACAAAAAAAAAAAAAAAAATTGAGACTGGGTAAAGAGAGAAGCATTATCAGGAGAAAATGAAGATGAGCCAGGATCATAAGATGGACAGAATAGAGTGATGGTTGGAGGAAGAAGTTTATAGAGCTACTAAAAAGAGCTTGCATTGGCATCATTCTGAAAAGCCACAGCTCAACTGTCTAAGAAACATGGATGATATTTAGCTGAGAGGTAGAGTGAATAATGTCCAGATGAGATACAGAAGGCCAACATGCCTAATATAAGCTTGATTCAGGGTTATAATCCTACATTTTTGGTTTTTTTGGTGGTACTGAGGTTCCTGGAAACCCTTCTACCTCTGGGCTACACTCCCAGACCTATTTTATACTTTTTATTTGGAAGCAGGGTCTCTTCAGCCAGCATGGCTGGCTTCGAACTTGCGCAATCCTCCTGTCTCCACCTCCCAAGCACGGGGATTACAAGCATGCGCCACCACACCTGGCATAATCCTACATTTTATTTGGAAATTCTATACTTCAGATGACAAGTTGAAAGAAATGCAATAAATATTATTTTCTGTTCTAGGCAGGAAAAAAGTACAAGTAAAGATGAAATTCTTTGTAGTTTAAATGGTGTGACTTGGTGGCAGGGCTGCATGTTCCAGAAGAAGTTCTATTTCTGTTTATTATTATATGTTGTATATAAGCTACATGGATATCAGATACTTAGAAATTTGTTAAGTTATAAATATATCTAGAGTAAGCCATTCTGAAAAAAGATGCTCTTAGACCTTAATCATTCTAGAGAGTTTGGAATTTATTTTTGTCCCCAGATTTTCATAACTTTTCGTTCACTTTTAAATTTTTTAGATATAATCAATTTGTGTTTGCTCAAATTAGTAATATACAGTAAAGAAAGCATGGGAGAACATTTTAGGTGCACTTTGACCAATTATGAATTCAGCACACTTGGCAATTCTGTGTCTTTTTATTTACTATCTAGAAGCAAAAGCAGATGAAATGCCCAGGGAATATTTATTAGCAATACCAAGGAGCATGTTTCTACATAATCCCATTTGTAGCAGTATGGAGTGTCAGTATCTTTTTGTATTTTAGCAAATAAACCTCAACACTGAAGCTAGTTTGAGAAATGAATCCCAGAGGAAAGCAAAGGCTGTTGTCTTTGATGTGAGCTATACAGGCCCTGGTTTCTAAGTCTAATTCATAACTCAAATGAATAAAATGCAACTAATCTTATTTCTACAATTGAAAAAAATACAGTTGACCTTAATAAAAACACATTCCTCAAGTTTTTCAGAATCAAATCTCATTAAAGAAAATCTTTTGAGAAGATCAAGTACAGCCTAGTAAAGGGCAAGAACACAAATAGAATATAATTAAACAGTGGAAAGTTAAGAAGTTGACCTTGTGATATAAGTTATTTACAGATAAATATGCCTTACTGAGACTTCTAACTTAAATCTGAAGCTGACAAAATTTGGCTTTCCTAATAGCAAAGGAAAAAAATTACCAGCTATGATAATTTCTTTTGTTAATTAATACCATAGATTTTTTTGGGGGGGTGGTACTGGGGTTCCTGGAAACCCTTCTACCTCTGGGCTACACTCCCAGACCTATTTTTATACTTTTTATTTGGAAACAGGGTTTCTTAAGTCAGCACAGCTGGCTTCGAACCTGCGTGATCCTCCTGTCTCTGCCTCCCAAGCGCGGGGATTACAAGCGTGCGCCACCACGCCCGGCAATACCATAGATATTTATTACTCTTCCAGTTCAGTAATCTACAAAATACAAATTTGCATATGACACATTTCCACCCTACCCCATAAGAATTTATAGAATTTTAAATGAGGTTAGACATATCCATCAATGGAATGCATGTTGCTGACTGTGAGATATAGAGGTACTTGCAGAAGTGGAAACCAACATATTAAACAACCCGTGTGGCATGGCTGTCCGAGTGATGGGATACTAGCCATGAAGCTGACTTTGCTGTCCCAGTGCACAAGCGTGGCAGATCAGTTCCACTGATTACATCTAGTACTAATTCTATGGGGTTACATATTTGTGAAACTCACTAATTGATTGAACTACATAATCACATGTAAGTAATTATCAGTTTTAGAAAGAAGAATTGTTTCTAATGTTATGAATTCTCCATAGGAGTTCTTTAAGTAGTTTAGGATAAGCAGTTGACAAAAGCTAAGCAATGGATTTAGAAAAACTTGTATGAAAGTCTTTAGTAAATGAACAAACTCACCATCTCCCTTCTCTTTAGCATGGAATTCCATTGCCAAGATCCTCATTTGTGAATGGGAAATGAAAGTGTGTGTTAGGAATTAATATATAGCAGGGAGAGGATTCTAGGGTACTATCCCCAGGCTGGGCCAATCTGCTTCAATAATCCTTGTCTCTGCCTCCGCCCCAATATTTGTGGTCCTAGCTGTTGAATCCAGGCGTGCACCACTGTGCCTGGCTTAAGCATCTTATTAAAAACAACAGTGCTGCCTATGGAAGCATAATTCTGTAATCCCAGTACTTGGGAGACTGAGACAAGAGGAATGAAGTTTTGAGGCCAGCCTCAGCAAAGGTGGAGGTGTAACTCAATGGTAGAGCACCCCTTGATTTAATACCCAGCACTACACACATAACCACACAAAAACCAAAATTGTACTGTAGCATTTCTTGAAGTGTGGCTGAGGACCACCTGAGTGAGATTGACTGTAGGGAAGGCCTAGAAATAAGCTTTTGAGAAAGTTCCTCAGAACATCTGATATGCATTTTAAGTATCAGAATTACTCTCTTATTGATAAAATAATTTCCTTTCTAGTATCTAGTAGCCAACACAAATTGGAATTTAATAAATTCATTTTTGTTTGGTTGAGAGAGTTAGGTAAATGTGTATTCGGAACATTTTTGGCAGGGTTAAGGCTTTGGTAGCGAGGATCCCTAGTTATAAAACTATACCCAAATAAGGTTACCTTGAGGCCCTAAGAAAGGTGGTCCCTTACTCTGTTGTGCCAAACATCTGTTTCTCAAAACCAGAACTCCAGCTCAATGTACTTACCCACATTGTGAACTAAGTAAATTGGTGTTTGTGGCTTGTGTAGAAAATGAAATTCCTGTTACACTGTGTGTGTGTGTGTGTGTGTGTGTGTGTGTGTGTGTGTGTGTTACTGGAGATTGAACCCAGGGACATTCTACCTCCAAGATACCAAGATACACCCTCAGCTCTACTTTTTTATTCTTTATTTTGAAACAAGGTCTCACCAAGTTGTGGAAAGCCTTACTAAGCAGGTGAGGCTGGCTGTGAACCTGCAATCCTCCTGCCTCCGTCTCCCAAGTGCTGGATTATAAGCATGCGTCACCACACCTGGCTTTCTTTTTATGCTTTTGTCTCAATAAAATACTTATAATTTCCAAACAACTGAAATAAAAATGTACTTTAGAAGGCCAGCTGGTTATAGGTTGAGTTTAGATGGCACTTTCTCCTGCTTGCTTGCCTTGTAGTTGTGGCCAGGGCAATTTCACTTGAGAGTATGCTTTCTGTATTTTCTTATTTCATTCTAACTTCTAGAGAAATCTGAGTTCTTGCCTTAGCATCTACACACCTACTCATGCAATCTCATGTTTTCCTTCTCCTCCAGCATCTTTTCCTAGTCTTAGTAAATGTATTTGGGATGTTTTCTTCCTTAAACTAAGGTGTTTTTTTTTTTTTTTTTTTTTTGCGGGTTTGGGGATGGAACCCAGGGGCATTTGACCTCCAAGCTACACCCTCTTCCCTATTTTTTTTTGTTGTTCTTTATTTTGAAACAGGGTCTCACTAAGTTGCAGAGGGCCTCACTAAGTAGTTGAGGCTGTCCGCGAACCACGATCCTCTAGGTCTCAGCCTCCCGAATGCTGGGATTACAAGCGTGCGCCACCATGCCCGGCTGAACTAAGTATTTTTACTCTGCCATCTTTTTTCTTTCTCCCTATAAATAAATATCTTGAGCAGTAGGCTATATAGATTAGGAAAGAGCCAGAAGACAGTTGAGCATTATGTTGTGTCCAAACCTTCAGAACTTCTTGGACAAACTCTAGGGTTCCCTGTGGTTCAAACCTTAAATATTCCTCTAGGTAATTTTATTTTATTTTATTTTATTTTATTTTTGCAGTACTGGGGATGGAACCCAGGAGCATTCTACCTCCGAGCTATACCTCCAGCCCTATTTTTTATTCTTTATTTTGAAACAGGGTCTTTGCTGCACCCCCTGCCCTATTTTTTATTTATTTTGAAACAGAGTCTTTACTAAGTAGCTGAGGCTGGCTGCGAACCCGGATCCTCCTGTCTCAGCCTCCCAAAGGCTGGGATTATGAGTGTGTGCCATCATGCCAGGCTTCCTTTAGGGTAAATTTATATGCAGGTGTCCTTCAGTATTTCTAGGAAATTGGTTTCAGGACTCCTACCACATGGTTTGTTTATTCATTTATTAGATGAACATTTGTGTTGCTTCTAGTTTGAAACAGTTATGAATAAAGTCACTATAAGCATTCTTTTATGTGTGGTACTGGGGATGGAACCTAGGGACCCTCTACCTCTGGGTTACACTCCCACGCCTACTTTATATTTTATTTGGAAACAGTCTCACTAAGTTTCTGAGAGCCTCACTAAGTAAGTAGCTGAGGCTGGCTTCGAACCTTTTTTATCCTTTTGTCTTAGCCTCCCAAGTACTAGGATTACAAGCATGCATCACCATGCCTGGCTTCACTATAAGCATTTTTATACAGGTTTTGTTACTATAACTGTTCATTTCTATTGGGCTAATATCCAGGAGTAAAACTGCTAGGTAATAAGCTAAGTGTATGGGATTTTGATAGGGATCCTGTTGATTAATTTGAGAAGAGTTGATGTTTTAACAATATTGAGTCTTCCAACTCATGAACATGGTATAACTTTCCATTTATTTAAATCTTTGATTTCTTCAATTTTTTTGCATAAATGTGCACAGTTTTCCTTGATTTATTCAGTTCATGATTTCAAATAGAATTTGTCTTGATTCTGTATCCAATTTTTATGCATCAAATTTTCTTGCAATCTAGTTTACCAAGTATCTAAAGGTAGTAGGGAAATTTTATTTATTTTTCTTTTTTATTGGTACGCTATAGTTTCACATCATAATGTAGATTATATTGACAGTGGCATAAATTCACACAGGTGTCCTCCCCTCTTCCCCTCCCCTCCAACAATGAGTATCCAGGTTGATCATGCTACATTCATACTTTTACACATATTCAAATGCAGCTCCTCTATTAATCAATCTCAGCCTTCTTCCTCTCCTACCCTTCCTTTCTAGCTTTGCTGAGGTTTCCTCTCCATAATCTAGAGTCCTTCTGGTATCCCCAATACTCCCTAGTTTGGGCATATTAGACAAAACTTATGTCCCTTCTCTTTCTGTGCTTGACTGAATCTCACTTAATGTTCTCCAGGTCTTTCCATCTTCTTGCAAATGACATGATTTTGTTTTTCTTCTTTACTGAATAGAAATCTATTGTGTGTATTTTTCATAATTTTGCAATCCATTCATCTGTTGATGGAGACCTAGGTTGGTTCCATATTTTGGCTATTATGAATTGTGCTGCTATGAACATGTGTATGCATATGTTACTCTAGTTCTCTAATTTCACCTCCTTTGGAAAGATACCCAGGAGTGGTATAGCTGGATCAAATGGTGTATCCATTCCTAGTTTTCTAAGGAATCTCCACACTGATCTCCATAGTGGCTGAACTAGTTTGCACTCCCACCAACAATGTAAAAGAGTTCCTCTTTCCCCACATCCTCGCCAGCATTTGTTGTTTTCTGATTTCTTTATGCTTCCCACTCTGATTAGGGTTAGATGGAACCTCAGCAAAGTTTTGATTTGCATCTCCCTAATGGCTAATGATGTAAAATATCTCTTCATGTATCTATTGGCCATTTGTATCTCTTCTTTTGTGAAGTGTCTATTCAGTTCAGTTGCCCATTTCTTTTTTTTTCAATGTTTTTCTTCTTAAAACATAACTATTTAATTGGCAAAAATATGTAATTCACATTTCATTTACATTGAGTTACAAAAGGTAGGCCAATTCACCTTTTGCCTATTATACTGTTATTTTAATTTAAAAGTAATATTTTTACAATCATTATTGATCTTTATTTTTTAATTTATTTTTTTATTGGTGCAATGTATTCATACATCATAATGGTATAAAGAAAATACTTTTGTAGACATACATGCACACATCGCCCAGTTAGCCCCTAACCTATCCCC
This sequence comes from Muscardinus avellanarius, assembly GCF_963383645.1. NCBI lineage: Eukaryota > Metazoa > Chordata > Mammalia > Rodentia > Gliridae > Muscardinus > Muscardinus avellanarius. The sequence goes on along the minus strand of NC_137786.1, from coordinate 50,209,427 downwards.
ACCCCGTTCCCCACCCATCCCTCCTTCCCATGCTTGGCTTAGTGGTTGACATCTAGTTTTATAGCAATTTATCCAATATTAACGATGATAATCTCACAAAACAGTTTCATTTGTCTGGTACCAAGCATTTGATGACTAAAAGATAACAGTTCAGTATTTCTATTTGTTTTCTTTCTTACCAGAGGATTTTTTTTTTAAGGTGAAACTATTATACATTTATTTATTTTTCAGAAAAAATCTATCCTAACATGAAGTATAAACTCTAAATACCCAAAACAATCTCAAAAAAGAACAAGGCTAGAAGATGTACATTTTCTGATTTCAAACCTTGTAAAGCTACAATAATTGAAACAGTGTAGTACTGCTATAAAGGCAGATATATAAACCATTGGAGTTAAATAAAAGCCTAGAGATAAATTCTTCCATATATTGTCAAGTTATTTTTGACAAGTTTTCCATGAACATTTGGTGGTGAAAATAATAATCTTTTAACTAAATATTGTTGAAAATAATAATTACATGAAAAAGAATAAAATTGGACCCTTACCTAACACATATACAAATATTAACTCAAAATAGATAAAAGACCTAAATATAAATCTTAATACTATATACTTTTAGAAGAAAATCTGGGTCATAAAACCTCACAACATTGAAATTGGCAGTGATCTCTTGGATATGATTTCAATGGCACAGGCAACAGAAGAGTATACAAACTCCCTAAAAAATAAAAACATATTGTATATCCAAAGACAATGTAAACAGAGTTAAAAGTTACTGATAGAATGGGATAAAATATTTCCAAATGCTATATCTGAAGGTATATTAATATTCCAACTAGAAATCCTAAAAATTAGCAACAATAAAAGCAAACAATACAATTTAGAGATAGGTAAAAGACTAACATAAATAATGAATCTCCACAGATAACCAATCTTAGTTGTCTGTTGGATGGAAACTCTTATTTCTCAGGTTCTGGTGTGTGTTACCTATTTCTTCTTTGTAGTTAATCTCTTTGAGTATTTTCTCTAGTGCTGGTTTTGAAGACATAAATTCCTTCAGTTTCTGTTTGTCATGGAAGCTTCTTATTTCCCCATCTAATTTGATAGAAAGTTTTTCTGGGTAGGAAATTTTTGGCTGGAAGTTGTTTTCTTTCAGAGTTTGAAATATGTTACTCCAAGCCCGTCTGGCTCTCATGACTTGGTTTGGGAAGTCTGGAGTGATTCTAATTGGCTTGCCTCTGAATGTCACTTGGCCCTTTGTTTTTGTTGCCTTTAAGATTCTCTGCTTGGCTTCCACATTGGTCATTTTGACAATTATGTGGCGTGGGGATCCTCTTCTCTGATTCTCTCTAACGGGAGTTCTGTAAATTTCCTGGATCTGTGTATCAACCTCTTGCTCTATGTTTGGAAAATTTTCTGCTATTATTTCCTTGAAAAGATTGTTAATCCCTTTGGTTTCACCTTCTTTTCTCTCCTCTATTCCAATTCTTAGGTTAGCTCTCTTAAAATGGGCCCATATTTCTTCAATATCAGATTCCTGCTGTCGGATTTTTTTTTCTAAATTAGAAAGTATGCGTTCATTTTTTGAATGATCATCTTCTAGGAGCGAGATTCTATTCTCCATGTGGTCTAATTGGTTGTTTGTACTTTGAATTGAGGCCTTTACTTCATTAATTGCATCCTTTATCTCTCTTTGGCTCTCTCTGAATTCTTTTCGAAACACCTCTATTATTTCTACAGTTATTTTCCTGATTTGATCTTCTATAAATCTCTGAATTTCTGTTTTATCAGGTTCTGATGTTGTGGGGTTGTGGGCATTCATTGCTCCATTGTTATTCCTCTTTCCCATGCTTTCGGAAGTTTGTGCCTTCTCTGGGTTCTTCCCTGCGTCACTATGACTTCACTTAAGGTGCTGTGGATCTCGAGTCTGTGGTATCTCAGTCCCCAGTACTCCTTTACTGGGTTGTATCGCAGAGTCTCAGACCCAGGGAGTCAATCGAGGCTGCTTTAGACCATGGGGGGTGCCAGGTTGGGCGTTCTCCTATGGTGTAATATCTCTGCCACCACCACTCCCCCACTGGGTCAAGTCCCTGGGAGTACAGTACTGGTATTTCTCCTCTAGGGGCCCCAGTTTGACTCACTGTTGAGTGCACAGATGGAGCTGTCATGGACTCGGTGAATTCACTGCTGCTGCCGCCGGTAGCAATATGGTGCTGCTGCTGCGCCCTCGGCCGTGAGGCTGGTGTATTTCTTTTCTGTTTTTGAACTCCACTCTGGGTCCCTGCAGAGTGCGCTGAGGCCAGCCCCTGGGAGCTTTAGCTGCTCTCTGCGCCGAGAAATTTGCCCAATCCTGCCCGGCTGTTCCGCAGCGGCTCACCTCAGCTCGCTGTCCGCCACTCCTCTCTGGAGCTTGGTAGGCTGTTGAGTGTGTTGGTCTTGTGCCGTCCGGTGAACTCACCGCTGCCGCCAGCAGTAGGGCGCTGCTGCCGCGTTCTCAGACGTGAGGCCAGCTTATTTCCTCTCTGGTTTCTGAACTCCGTTATGAGTTCCCTTCCTCTCTGGAGCCTGGTGCTGCAAGGCAAAATGGCGCCCGCCGCTTCACACCACGGCTCTGGCTGCAGCACTGCGGTCTGGTTTCTGGTGTCTCGTTTTTCCAGCCCTCTTTTTCTCTGTCCCTTAAAATTACATTTTTTGTTTCTCCGCTGATGGTGTTTTCTGGCTATGAAAGGCGCTGATTTTGTGGTAATAGAGATTGGTTGTTAGCGGGGCTCATAAGCCCCGTTTTGCTCCGTCGCCTCAGCTTCCAGAGGTACCATGACTATAGGCATGCACCATTATACCTGATAATCTCATTAAAGCTTTGTTAAATCCACCTCACAGTGGTTATGTCATTCCCTCGAGGCACCTATAAGGTATCCTTACCTATTCACCAGTTAAGAGTGAAGCTTCCATCATCAGTCTATCTTGTTATTCCATTCCTGAATCTTAGAAGAAGGAGGTTAGGATTGATGCCTGTGCTTCTCTTCAGATTTGGGGATGCTGGCAAGAGTTTTCAGACTCCTTTGCCACCAGCAGGACAGCCAGGGGAAGAGGCCATGTTGAGTGAGGAGCCTTGCCACGTCTCGAGTGCCACTCTGCTTCCAAGCCTTTCTGAGCCACACCTTTCTGGGATTTAGAACATTCATAGGTGGCTTTTCCATATTTGGTTGCTTCTGTGAAGTTTTGTGAGATGTGTTCATTTGTCTTTTTTCTTATTTATTTATTTATTTATTTATTTATTTATTTATTTGTACTTGGAGCCACCACCAGGCAGTTTTATCCTATAGTGTTCTCTTTCTTTCTTGTGTCTGTCCCTGGCTTCTCTTTCTGTTTCCTAAATGTGGGTGTTTCCTTCAGGTACTGCCTGTTGGCTCCTCCTATGTTACTTATCACAAAGATTTACACTACACCCATGCAAATGATTACCTCCCTTTATTGCTAACCACGGCCTTATCCTGAGCTCTGATTCTGGAATTTTCTTCAAGTTGAAAGAACATTTTCACTTGGCATTTTAGTTTTCTAGTGCTACCATAACAAAGTACCACAAAGTTGGTGGTTTAAGCAACAGATATGTATTATCTTACAGTTGTGGGGTTTAGAGGTCTGAAATGGAGGAGTGAGTAGGGTATGTTTCTTCTGAGGTCTATGAAGGAAGGATCTGTTCTTGGTGTCTTGTCTTGGCTTTTGTAGAATGTTGTCTTTCTGTTCACATTACATTCTCCCTTTGCGTATGTATGTCTGTGTCCAGATTTGCGTACGTATGTCTGTGCCCAGATTTCCCTTTTTATAAAACAGCAGTCATGTTGGAATAGGACCTACCCTAGCGACCTCATTTTTACTTGATCGCCTCTATAACGACCATTCTCCTAATGAGGTCAAGTTCTGAGGTAATAGGGGTTAGGGCTTCAAATGTGAATCTTAGGGGGATGCAATTCAGTCTATAACATTTGGTTATTCATTCATGCTACACATATTTTCAGTTACATGCCAGACATTAATCTGGGCACAAAGATAAAAAGACAGTGAGTCTCTTCCCTCCTGATGAGTAGAGAAGATAAAAATTAATAAACAGATATTTGCAATACCCTGCAGTAACTGCTCTCATAGATGAGAGATGACTACAGGACATCTTAGTGGGGCATCTATTCCCGACTGGCTAACTCAGGGGTGACATCTCAGAGGAAGTGATGCTTGTGCTGTATCTTTCCCATCAGGATGCAGCACTCCAAGCCACCCAGCCCTGGTTCCCACCACCTGGTTAATCTTTCCAAAGCAACCCTCGGAGGAAGACATTTCCCAGTTGTAAAACCTGTAATGACTCCTCACTGTCAACGTTCTAAAGTCTGAAAACATTCTTTAGCCTGGTTAGTTGTTGATTCCTCCACAATCAAATACCACCTCTGAGTTTGCCTTTTCTGTTTTGATCTATCATTCCCCTCCCTAACATTGTCAAATATCCTAAACACACACCAGAGTTTTTCCATAACTTTATGAAGGCAGGATTTTCATTTTGTTTTCTACTTAGATCACTGATACTGACAACAGGGTTTGACAAATAATAGATACTTAAGAATACTGATTGAGTCAATGAATGAGTTTCTCATTGGCAGTCTCTGCTTTCGATGAGGCCTCTCCTCTCTCCCAGGTGCTCACATTTTTGCCCATTGATCTTCTCAAGACTCAGCTCATGTGTCCTCTCCTCCAGTATGCCTTTCTTCTTACATGTGCCCAGAAGATGTGACACTTCATTCCCAAAGGCTTTCATATTCTGTGCAAACTGTTCGCATGGCTCTGCATTTCTGCCTTGGCATTGTAGACACCTATCTGAATAGGTATCGTTCCTCTGCGAGATTAAAAGTTGTCTGAAATCAGGAACCATATTTAAAAAATAATATTGTATTCTGCTTAGCGTTTCCATGCACAGTAATAGGTGCTGAATTTTTTTCTATGTTTGCAGAGAAAACAAGTGGGAATATTTTGCCTTAATTTCAATAAAATTGGGAAGAAGGCCCAAGGAATAATGCCTTTGATTTGGCTCCCTTGCTTAATCTTATTTTTTTCTGAGTTAACAACATTCTAAAATTTATCCAAGCCTGGTATGGTGGTAATATCCTATAATCCCAGTGTTTGGGAGGCTGAGTGAGACAGGAAGATTACAGGTTTGAGGACATCCTCAGCAAATAATGAGACAATCAGCAAACTCGTGAAACCCTTTTTTATTTTTATTTATGTTTATTTATATTTATTTATTTTTGTGGGTCTGGGGATAGAACCCAGGGCCATTCGACCTCTGTACTGGGGATTGAACCCATTCTACCTCTGAACCACACTCCCCACTCCTATTTTTTTTTTTTCAAAACAAGGTCGTATTAAGTTGACGTTACTAAGTTGCAGAGGGCCTTGCTAAATTGCTGAGGCTAGCTGCAGACCTGCAATCCTCCTGTCTTAGCCTCCCAATTACTGAGATTATAGGCATGCATCATTGTACCTGACGACAATTTTTTTTTTTTTTTTTGCATACTAGGAAAGGAACCCAGGAGCATTCTAACTCGAGCTATACCCCCAACCATATTGTTTTTTATTCTTTATTTTGAAACAGGGTCTCACTAAATTGCAAAGGGCCTCACTAAATTTCTGAGGCTGTCCTTGAACCACGATCTTCCTGTCTCAGCCTCTCAAATGCTAGTATTACAAGCGTGTGCCACCAGGCCTAGTTTGATGACAACTTTTAAACCTGATTGAAGGACAGGCTGGAGACTATTCATGTAACCAGTGCATTAACATGTATTCCTATGTCATTGTTACAGGGGAGGTGGGAACCATCCATTTTATTTAAGTAGACTGTATACCAGCCATAACAATGTAAGTTTGTGGAAATAGTATAATGACCATTACAAGTATTGTTTAGCCCTATGGTCTCTGGGTTTATAGATTTATGCTGTGTCATCTATGCCTAAGAGGTTGTGGCACAAGGTCATTCTAAACAGCAGGTACATAAAACTCACTCAAAAGTCTTATATGGTACCCCAAAGCATGCCTAACTTATTACTTATTTACTTATGCTTTATTTTAAAAAATCAAGATCTGTTTAACTTGAGCACATATCAGCAGGAAGGGTAGAAAATGCCTGGATACTGCAGGCTGTCAGAGCTTTGTTTCGTATTTGAGAAGGCACTGGAAGCCAGGCATGATGGCACACGTTCTGTAATCTTATTGCTTGGGTGGCTGAGATAGGAAGATTTCAGATTAAAATCCAGTACATGGTAATTTAGACCCTGTTTTAAAATAAAGAATAAAATAGGGCTTGGCGTGTAGCTCAGAGGTAGGATTCCTCTGAGTTAAACCCCCAATACCACAAAGGAAATAAAAAAAAAAAAGGCACAGGATCACAATCCCTTATGACATAGTTTCTCAAAGCTAAGCCCCTCCTTCCTGTGGGCTAACTACTTTTTTCCATTTCAGGATTCTCCCCTCCTCCCTAAGGCCATGCTTCCCCATGACACTTGGGGAAAGTATGGAGGTAGGGATAAGTATAAGCCTGATTAACAAAGGAACCACTGCAGCCCCAGTCCTTTTTCGGTGCTTGGTTTAGATGTTGATGTGAGGTGCATTTCTGTGAAAGGGGCATTTAAGGGCTTTCTGGGGAGCAAGGATAAGGGCTTTGAAACTCCTAAAAAGAAATGCAAAGAAAATTTCCTGTCATTGCTCTGGAGGAAAGTGTATGTGAATGTGATATTTGGAGTGGCTGGCACTATCTTTTTCAATAAATCAACAAGTCAGAACTCTACCAACTCAGGACTGTTCTTTGTTCTATAAGTCACCTTATCTCCTTACTGGTTAAGTAATTCTGAGTTGAATGTGCTGCTATTTGCAGATAAAGCATCTCCCCTGATTTGGTAACATTTTCATTTGAAAAATAGAAAGTTAAGTGCTTAATATCTTTTTTGATATTTGATTCAATCAGTCAAATTATTTATTTGTTAGATTTTTTTAACCTATATAACAAAGTTGTGGTTTTTCTTTAACATACCAAGACCTAAGATGTAGAAATGATTTTTCTCTCTCACTTCAAGCTTATTGCACCTCCAAAATAATAGGTTAGTTTCTTCATATCCAGGATATATAAGCTGACTCAGAGATCTGCTCCCAGATTTCCCAACGAGCTGCTCTGAATCATCAGATTAATCTCTTTCAGTTTACACCTCCTCTTCCCGCCCTTCTCCATCCAGATGGCTTGCCATGTCCAGGTGACGTCATTTACGGAATCGTCTGTTGGGTATTTTATCCTTATTCCACATGCGATGGGTGTTCTCCTGAGAATGGTTTATGTAGTATTAAAAAAAGAGGTTCCCAAAGCTAGCCCATGATCAGCATTTCCCCAAACACTAACTGAATCCATATCTTTCTCTCAGTAACTCTGATTCTTTTCTTTCTTCCTTCCTTTCTTCTTCTTCTTCTTCTTCCTCTTCCTCCTCTTCTTCTTCTTCTTCTTCTTCTTCTTCTTCTTCTTCTTCTTCTTCTTCTTCTTCTTCTTCTTTTTTTTTTTTTTTTTTTTTGCGGTACTGGGGATGAAACCCAGAGACATTCCTAGTACTCCAAGCTATATTCCCAGCCCTATTTTTTATTCTTTATTTTGAAGCAGGGTCTCACTAAGTTGCAGAGGGCCTCACTAAATAGCTGAGGCTGGCTTCAAACTTGCCATCCTCCTGTCTCAGCCTCCCACATACTGGTATTACAAGCGTGTTCTACCATGCCAGGCTTCAGTAACTCTGATTTTCAATGAGGTTTGGGAGCAACTAACTTACCAAGTACAAAATACAGAAAACTGTACTAACCTCTTTCCTACTAACTGGGACAAATTTACCTGGGATTCTGTTGTAATATCTCCTCTTTCATTTTTCATTTCATTTATCTGAATCTTCATTTTTCTTAGTGTAGCTAAAGATTTTGTCAATTTTTGTCGATCTCTCCATAAAACAACTCTTTTGTTTTTTTTTAATTATTTTATTGTTCTAGTATCTATTTCATGTATTTCTACTGAGATCTGTATTGTTTTCTTCTTTCTGTTGATTTTGGATTTAGTTTCCATTTCTTTTTTAGTTCCTTGATGTAATGTTAGGTTTTTCATTTGAAATACTACTTCTTTTCTAGTATAGGCATTTATTTACTATAAGCTTTCTTCTTGTGATTCCTATATTCCTTAAATTTTGGTAAGTTGTCTTTCTATCTTCATTTGTCTCACAACATTTTTAATTTTACACATTTGATTTCTTCTTTGACATATTAGTTGTTCAAAAGCATGTTGTTTACTTTCTACATATTTGTGAGCTTTCCAGGTTTTTTTCTGTTAATGATCGATCTCTCTCTCTCTCTCTCTCTCTCTCTCTCTCTCTCTCTCTCTCAATTTTTGTGATACTGGGGTTTGGAATAAGGGGGCATTTTACCTCTGAGCTATACTCCTAGTCTGATTTTTTATTAAGTTGTAAAGGGCCTCACTAAATATTACTAAGTAGCTGAGGCTGGCTTTGAACCTTCAATCCTCCTGTCTTACCCTCTCAAGTACTGGGAATATAAGCATGTATCACCATACCCAGATCTGTTATTTATTTCTAAGTTCATGCTATTGTGGTTGTGATTTCAGTCTCCTTAAATATCTGTAAACGTGTTTTGTGTCTCGCTGTATGCTGCTTCCTGGAGAATGTTCTGTGTTCTCTTGAAAAAATAAGTGTACTGTATCTCATAAGCCACAAATTGAACATGTCAGCAGTAAGATGTTTTATCATTAAACTTGGTTCCACTTTCCCATTCCCATTGGTCTGGCCAAATTTGATCTGCTTACCTTCAAAATCATTTTTTAACTTTTGCATTTATGAACTTATTTTTTATAAGTGGAACATACTGAAAGTGGTGTACATTTAGATTGAGCTTCATGCCCTTCCTCCTCCCAATAGAGATTGTCCCGGTTAACCATGTTACATTTATACTATTACACATATTCGGATATAGCTCCTCCATTGAACAACCTCAGCTGTCTTCCTCTCCTATCCTTCCATTCAAGCTTTGCTGAGATTTCCCCTCCATCATCTGGAGTCCCTCTGGTATTAACCACTACTCCCTAGCTTGGACATATTAGAGAAAACATGTCCCTTTTCTTTCTGTGCTTGACTAATCTCACTTAACATAATGTTCTCCAGTTCCTTCCATCTTCTTGCAAATGCTCTTATTTTATTCTTCTTTATAGCTGAATAGAATTCCATTGTGTCTATTTCCCATAATTTTGCAATCCATTCATCTGTTGATGGAGATCTAGGTTGGTTCCATATTTTGGCTATTATGAATTGTGCTGCTATGAACATGGGTATGCATGTGTTAATGTAGTTATGAACTTGATTTTTAGAAGCAGTAGATAGATTTTCTCCTAAAAAGCCACTTAAATGAAATTCTGGAAAAACTCTAAAATTAACTTATAAAGAAAAGCTCAGACATTGTTTTGGACTTCAGCATCCCTGAAGCAAGTATCCAGTTGACAGGATGAGTACTACAAATTACTACAAATTACTTTTATTTGGATGAATATAGGTTGGTGGATTGAACTAGTGGTTTATAACCTTGGAAATTTTTCCCTCCAGGGCACGTTTAGTAATTACTGGAGACATTTTGGTTGCCTAAGCTAGAAAGGATGGGTTTTTGGAGTCTTTCTAGTGGACAGAAGCCAGGATTGGTTCCAAACATTGTACAGTGCTCAGGACAGGTTTCCACAAGCAAGAATCGTCTAGCATAATACACGAGTACTGTCAAAATGGAGAAACCCTGCTTTAAACCAATATTACCTTATAGTCCTCCCTTACATTTTAATATAATTCAGAGTTTCTCTTCATACTAAATCTTTGGGATCAAACAAATTCAAGCTCCCAAATATTTCTGACCAGCAGTGGAGACTTCTTTGAGGCTTTATATTTGTTTCATTGGACAGGGTGGGGAAGGAGGAGGAGACCAGTTCCAGCAAGAAACATATGGGGAGGAGAATACAGGAAACACACCAATTAATATCTAGGTGGAAATTTCCTTAGCAACCCTGGAATTCTTATCTCAACGGTTTTTCCTGCCCAAGATGATAGAAGCTGAGACCCCATCTGACCTCTGATTTCCTGGAGTCATAACCCAGAGAAATTGTCTATAATCCCTCCCTCCCCACCCCCAGGCAGGAGAACGCTTTCACCTCCCACCACCCTAGGGTAACTGTGCTGGACTCCCCTGCCTCCGGGCTGCCTCTTTCCCTCCACTCTATGCTGCTCCCACTCACTATCCTTGTAAAACTTTCATTTCTTGATTTTGTATAATTAGCTAATTAGCCTTCTCTTTCATCTCCTGAATTCTGAATCACAGTTAGAAAAGTCTTTCCCATGCCAAGGTTTTAGAAGTCTTCTCCCGTGTCGGCATTTGGTGTTTTCATGGTTCGTCTGTTCCCTCTGCCCCCCCCTTCATTCATTCATTCATTCATTCATTTATTTATTTATTTATTTATTTATTTATTTATTTATTTGTTTATATATTGTTACTGGAGATTGAACCCAGGGATATTCTACTTCTGAGCTATGCCCCCATTTTTTTTTTAATTTTTTGTTTTGAAACCGGGTCTCTTTGTGTGCCGACAGTCTTGCTAAATTGCTGAGGCTGACTTTGAACCTGCGATCCTCCTATTTCTGCCTCCCAAGTACTTGCATTATGTGCACCCCTACACGAGGCTTCTGTTTTTCTTATTTAGATATATTTGGAGTTTATCTTGATTTGTAATCCAGTGTTTGATTCAACTTTTTTTGAAGATGGCTGCCCAGTTGAACAAAGCCATTCGTTGAATATTTTTTAATAATTCAGTGTCCACTTATTTGAAGTGCCACTTTATTATATACCATGTGTCTTTTTTTTTTTTTTTTTTTTTTTTTTGCGAGTCTGGGGATGGAACCCAGGGGCATTCAACCTCCGAGCTACACCCCCTGCCTTATTTTTTATTCTTTATTTTGAACCCGGGTCTCACTGATTTGCAGAGGACTCACTAATTAGCTGAGGCTGTCCGCAAACTGTGATCCTCAGGTCTCAGCCTCCCGAATGCTGGGATTACAAGCGTGCACCACCATGCCCGACTTTACCATGTGTCTTATATATTTATTCCTATTTATGTAAATAAAATTGATTTATTTTAGAATGCTAAAAGTCTTGTGTGTGTGTGTGTGTGTGTGTGTGTGTGTGTGTGTGTGTGTGTGTGTTACTGGGGATGGAACCCCAGGAACATGTTCTACTTCTGAGTTACACTCCCAGACCTATTTTATTTGTTATTTTGAAGTAGAGTTTTCCTATGCTGCTGAAGATCTAAGTTGCTGAGGCTGGCCTCAAACCTGTGATCCTCCTTCCTATCTCAGCCTCCCAAGGACTAGGATTACAGGTATATACAACTATGCCTGCCTGAAAGTCTCAATTTTTCTGTGGCAAACTTAGTGAATTTTTTATTGTGGTAAAACATGTATAATATAAAAGTTATCATTTTAACCATGTTAAAATATAAGGTTTGCCAGGTGTGGTGGCATACTCCTGTAATCCCGATACTTGAAAGGCTAAGACTGGAAGATTGCAGGTTTAAGGACAGCCTCAGTAATTTAGTGAGGCTCTCATCAACTAATGAAGCCCTGTTTCCAAATTAAAAATAAAAAAGGGCTGGGGCTGTAACCTAGAGGTAGGATGCCCTGCATTTCATCCCCAATACAACACACACACACACACACACACACACACACACACACACACACACACACAGTAAGGTTCTATAGTATTAAATACATTTACATTAGAGCCAGGCGTGGTGGCGCACATTTGTAATCCCCGCATTTGGGAGGCGGAGACAGGAGGATCGCGCAGGTTTGAAGCCAGCCGCGCTAGCTTGAGACCCTGTTTCCAAATAAAAAGTATAAAATAGGTCTGGGAGTGTAGCCTGGAGGTAGAAGGGTTTCAAGAAACCCCAGTACCACACACGAAAAAATACATTTACATTGTTGTGCAACCATCACCACCATCTCTAGAACTTTCATCTCCCTCCATATGGCTTTAAATCAAGCACACCATTATTTTGTGACTCACCATCCATTTTTAAGGTGTACCCTGATTGTGGAGATGTGTTTTGGCATATTTCTGGATGTTCTGTTTTGTTCCACGTATTTGTTTCTTCATGTGCCAATACCATACTGTTTTAATTATTAAATATTTACAATATTTTTGATATACAATAGTGCTAGTTTCTGCTCACTGGCCATCTTTTCCTGAAGACTTTTCCTCCCAGATATTCTTTACTACATGTCTAGATAAACTAAGTAGCTCCTCCTTGACTCTTGTATGTCTTTCTGCCTCTATTCCACTTTAATTATAAAAGTATGCACATAGAAGACCTTAGTGGGGCTGAAGAAGAGCTCAAAGCCTGGGATCAGTGTTCCTTCTCTGGAGGTTTGTGTATCTTCTCAACTTCCTATTAAATTTTTACTTCGGCATTGCCTTAGTAGGTGCAGTCCATTGCTGACCTGGAAAAATGCTTCTACAAAAGTTCTTGGAGTCATTTACTTTTTTAGTATCTTGGGCATAGTGTCTTTTTTTTTTTTCCCCAGTGGAGTTAGCAGTGTCCCTGGAAGAGTGGGAAATCTGAAATGTTTACAACTGTCTCAGATATTAATGTTATTAATAAATATTAATAAACAGATTGATCCTCTGTTGAAGTTGGTTGCTCGGCCAGTTTTCCTATTTTTTTTATCATTTTTAATATTGTGTTACTAAAAGCTTATCTTTATTTGCATTTATAGATCATAGAGTCATTCTTGTTTTGTTATACTGAAGAATCCATTAAAAGAGCCAGTGAGTCTTGTGAAAAATGGCCTTCAGCGATCTTACGTCAAGGACTGTGCGTTTTTATGATAATTGGATCAAAGATGCTGGTGAGTAACCATATTTCCTAATGCAGTCTCATTTTTCCTTTTACTGTCAGATTCCCATAGTAATAGCATTTTATTAGAATAGAATAGAAAACTTTGCAATTTCACACTTTATTATTAGTTAATGAAGAGGAGTGTCAAGGGTTTTTGTTTACAGATGTGTGCAGAGATGGAACTATGTAGATGTTCATTACAATATTTACAGTAGTAAAAATAGCCCAATCATCCACTGAAGGAAACTGCTTAATAAATGATGGCACATTGACAGTAATTGTGGCAGGATAGTGCTCTTTGGAATGATTCTGCCCTCGTGCTCCAAAGAAAAACTGGAGGTACAGCCAACAGCGGTTCAGTCAGTCCATGGTGATTCTAGAATGAGAGAGCTGCAGCCCTAAATGGATATCAAAAGGAGCAGGGTGTATTTTTTGGGGACACCCCTGAGTGGTTCTGAGATGCCTGCCTTCTCCCTTTGCCCATTAAAAGAAAAAATCAACCTATTAGAAGAACCCATAATGATATAGCAGGAAGTTTAAAATATGTTAACTGAAAGCAAGGTATAAGGCACCACATGTATTTCTTTTGGAGAGGTTAACAGTTATTTCAGAATTATGGGTAATTGGGGGAGGGGGCACCGGGGAATGAACCCTGGGCCTTGTACATGCTAAGCATTGCTCCACCATTGAACTACATTTCTGCTCTCATGGTTGATTTTTATTTACTTATCTATGTATGTCAGTATTTTAAAAAACCACAACCCATGTTTATTTTTATAACTGTTAAACAATATTTTAAAAATTGAACAAAGCTAAAAAGAACCAGAGCATTTTAGAGTTTAGATAGACAGACCTTTGATATCATTGAAGCTAATATGTCATTTTAGAGTTGAAAATTGAGATCCACTGATATGACCTTCACAAGGTCAAGATTAGTTGATGGAAAAAAAAGACTAGTTCCATATTTTCTTTTTTTTTTTAATTAGCATTCTGGTATTTAACATTTATTCTTGAGTTACTGAGTTAAACATACTCACTGCCGTCACCGCTGGAAATTTGTTCTTACCTATCAATCAAAAATCACATGTACACCAAATTTAGAAGGAAAAAAAATACCACCTTTTGGTGCCTAACACAGTTGAAATTAGATTCTGATTTACAGTGATTTCAGCAAAGACACACTTATTCAGGTTGTCATCTTTCTCAGTAAACTGCAAAAGACCAATTTTATTTCATAATAGGTCCCAATAGCTTCATTCTTGAAAAATGCCAAGGATATTTTTAAAAAAATAAAAATAGCTATACTCTGGTTGGAGATGGAAGTGACTATTTACATGTTATTCTTTTTCTCTTAGTTTTTTTTTTTAACTTATTCAGTGACATAGAAAACAGTTATCTTTAGAGGTTATTTTGAAGGTTCTCTGAAGATTTACAGTACTTCTTATAAACTCAGTAAATTTAAATACTAAAGTTTTAATTGTTCTTTGAAGTAGAGATCTACCTTGCTAACTGAACTCTCACTTTGTACTTATGATTTTTGAAATAGGTCTATTAGGAAGAACAGATCCTTTGCAATCAGAACCTTGCTATTCATATTTCCAAATGCAGACACCTAAGGGATTTATAAAATCAATATTCTCAATTAAGAGCCAAATAGGCTTAGATGATGGTAAATATTTTAGTGGTCCTACAAAACCAAAATGTTTTAATGTGAGCTGCTTCGAAATTGTACTTTCATGTTTATTTGTGGGTCAACTCTACTTTTTATTAGGAATACCTCATTGAAAAGCTGAGTAACATTAGGTTGGACAATGGACTGATGAAAGGCCAGATGGGATTAGAGAGGTGGAGAGAGTCCTAGAAATAGTACAAACAACGCAGGAAGACGAGATAAGAGAAGCAGGGATAAAGGAGGGAATGCCACACAACTGAAGTTATGTGGATTTCAAGTCTAGGGAGAGGAACAAGGGCATGTGCATGTGGAATGAGAAGACCTAAAGCTAAGGTCCTTCACTACTGCAGACTAATAGCTGATCTTGAAAAATTATGCATCTTGAGTGAGTAAAACAAAGGTGATGATAGCACCTGACAGCTAAGTAATACGCAAAAATTACCCTGTCATTTGGGAAGGATCCCAATACAAATGGTGGTAATTGTTAGCAATGATAGAAAATTTTGTCTTTAAGTACTTTTAATATAGCATATCACTTTGACCTTTTTTCTTTACATTTTCCCCCTTGATTGTAGCAGTTGAGTTTTTTGTTGTTTTTGTTTGTTTGTTTGTAGTCAAGATTTACAACACTATGAAAACCCTACTGAGTACAATAGAAGAGTGTTTTTTTCCTCCTACTTAGTGTAGTATTGATCTCTGAGAGGCATTAGGAATCATTTCTGGCCCTCTTAGTCCAGTTTTACTCTGCTTACTCTGGGAAGGTCTGAACTCATGATCAAGGGCCAAGAATTTCAAGTGTATTCTTGGCTTTCACTCTAATCCTGAGTAGCCTTGGGAAAATTTACTTCTATTCATTGGTTTTCTGATTGCTGGAGAAATGGTAGGTGCACATAATTATTTAATGTGGAAAATTCCACAGCTACAAAAAATTTAACTGTCTTAATTAATCTTAAGCTATAAGAGGACTTTATTGTGACTGAGATATTAGATATTAAAGTTTAAAATAATGCTATTGTAGCATTTGGGGCTGTAGAGAAATGAACAAGGTTTTTAATAATTAAAAACAACTCTATTTAAATTTGTGTAGTACTAATGGCATTTCAGTCTTAGTTGTGATCCTTTTTTTTTTCTCAAGAAGATAGAGTATGAGAAAGATTTCTGCCATTTTGAACCTTCATAAAGTGCATGAGAAACAGGTTTGCTTTTCATTCCAGTTCATTTCATTGGTGCTTAGAATTTTTAAGGGTGTACTCTTGGACCTAGTACATGCTGCTTAGGAAAAGAACACTGTCTTATAAGTAGTTGATGGAAAAGCTCATTAATATTATATATATATATATATATATATATTCTTGTACTTTTCCTGTTCGTTCTCGTTCTCTCGTTCTCTCTCTCTCTCTCTCTCTCTCTCTCTCTCTCTCTCTCTCTCTCATAAAAGAATTAAGCTCATAGTAAATCAGAACTCTGGTAATCTCTGGGGTATAAACTCTCAGATAGCCTGCTTTCCCATCCTCTGCTTTCCTCTTGGCTCTACTCAAGACACTTACACCAACTCTGATTCAAAAAGAAGATATGTGCAACCCCTTCCTCTGGGGAAAGCAGAGAGCACTCAGCCCTGAGCCTGATGGGATTTGTGGTAGTCTGAGACTGAATTACCTTGAAATGCCATTGAGCAGCCCTATCTAGAACCCCACATCAAGTCTTCCCTGGCACCTGGCCTGCAAGGAGCCCACTACCTCACATGGCAGTGGATTCCCCTTCAGTGCAGTGTGACTGTTGCTGAGAGGGAAGGGAAGGAAAATGAGTAGCAGTTGTGAACATCTTAACTTTATTTGCTCCTGGAGGGAGAGCTAATTTAAGCAAGAGAGTAATCTAAACAGAGCTTTACTCCTAGAATGTGAATTTGGCATTAGTATGGAGGTCAAATGTGGCAGATTGGACAAAAAGGCAGGAAAGCACATAAAAATTATTACAAACTGGGTGTGGTGGTGCTTGTAATCTCAGCAATTGGGAGGCTGAGATAGGAGGATCAGGGTTCATGGACAGCCTCAGCTACTTAGTGAGGCTCTTTGAAACTCAGTGAGGCTACAGAGGATGTTGCTCAAAGGTAGAATGGCCCTGGATTCCAACCCTAGTACTGAAAAAAAAAAATCATTACAGAGTACCTAGTGAAGGACACCATAGCCCTAAGGAGAGGTGAAGGAGGCTTGGTCACACATCAAAATCCTGGTTCTGAACTCTGATAGGGCATCATGATCATCTCAACAGCTTTTAAAACAATTATTTTCTATTAAAATTGTAATTTAATCTATTGGATATAAAATGATGTGATAGCTGTAGAGACTGGTATGATTAGATCAGGCTAATTAACATACCCATCACTTTAAATAATTATCTTTTTTGTGGCGAGAACATTTGAAATGTGTTCTATCAGCAGATTTGAAATATACAGTGAACTATTAATAATTATAGTCACCAGGCCATACAGTGAACCTCAAAAAAACCAGATTCCTAGTGTCTAACTGAAACTTTGTACTCTTTGTGCAACATCTCTCCATTTCTACTCTTTTTCTAGCCTCTGGTAATCATCTTTCCACTCTGCTTTTACCAATGTTTTAGGTTTAACCTGTAAGTGAGATTATATATCTTTCTTCCTGCATCTGGCTTACCATAAGTATACTAAAGTCTTCCTGGATCGTCCATGTGATTGCAACAAACAGGATTTTCTTTAAAGGCTAAATTATATTCCAGTGTGTGTGCGTGTGTGTGTGTGTGTGTGTGTGTGTGTGTGTGTGTGTGTATGTGTGTGTATGTGTGTATGTATATATGTATGTGTGTATGTATGTATGTGTGTGTATGTGTGTGTGCATGCAAACTATATTTTATCTATTTGTTTATTCATGGACACCTAGGTTGATTTCATATCTCAGCTACTGGTGAACAATGCCACAGTGAATCTGGAAATAAGTACCTCTTCATTTTCTTTGGATATATACTCACAAGTGAGGTAGCTGTATAATATGGTAGTTCTACTTTTAGTTTGTGAGGAACCTTCAAATAATTTTTCATCATAGCTGTACTAATTTCCATTCCCCTCTGAGTGTATAGGGTTCCCTTTTCTCCACATCCTGGCTAGCAGTTTTTATCTTATCTTTTGTCTTTTAGATTAATAGTAACTCCCATGAACATGAAGTGCTGTCTCATTATGGTTTTTAATTTGTGTTTGCTGATTTTTAAAAATGTCTTTGTGGACCATTTGTGCATCTTCTTTTGAGAAGTATCCATTCGAGTTTGTTGTCCAGTTTTGGGGGGGCAGATTTTAAAAACTTTGAATGCCTGGTATCCACACCATAGGATTCTGGTTCAGTTGGACCAAGGTCATTTTTTGCCATTTGACTTTTAAGTACTTTAGAGGTCATCCTCCTGTGCTAACAGAGTTGAAATCAGCTATAATAATAGTAGCAGGCTTATTGAGTGCTTAAGCACTTTGTGTATAATTCATTCAGTCCTCTATGAAATACATGTTGTTTTATGCCAAATGAACAGATGAGAAAACTAAGTACAGAGAAGTTAAATCAGTTTCCCAAGGTCACATAACAGGCCAAGGGGAGATTCAGGGTCACAACACAGACCATCTGGCTCTAGAGTTTTGCTAAAATAGGATTTTAAAAGCTGGGCATTTTGTTTTATTATTTGAAAATAACATCCGATAAAATTAACTAGCTTTTTCCATAATTTTTTCTCTGTATTACTTGAAAGTCAATTTTAAAATTATTTTCTTCAGTTTCCTGAGCCAACCCACCATGCTTTTCCTGGTTTATTTTCTTTCTGTTGCATCAGAAGAACAGAAAGATGATGTCATTTGATTTCCCCCCTCGCTGAGTCAATGAATGAACAAAATAAAATACATCTCTAATTAAGGAACTCATTTGCTGACACTTGGAAATAGCCTATTTTTTTAACCCTATATGGGCGATTAATAGAAACAAAGTTACAGATTTTTTTTTTTTTTTTTTTTTGGTACTGGGGATGGAACCCAGGGGCATTCTACCTCCGAACTACACCCCCAATCCTATTTTTTTCTTCTTTATTTTGAAACCGGGTCTCACTAGGTTGCAAAGGGCCTCACTAAGTAGCTGAGGCTGTCTGCAAACCGCGATCCTCCAGTCTCAGCCTCCTGAATGCTAGGATTACAAGTGTGTGCCACCACGCCCGACTCAGAATTTTATATTACAGAATTTTCTATTTTCTTCTTCCTCACTACATCTCAAAACAATAGACTTTTATCTTCTCCTATTACTACCTTATCTTTAACCATTTAATTTATAAATTTATTTTAGCAAATTACTCTATTTCACAAACTGTTTTCCACATAGAACAGCTAGTTTTTTAAGAGGTTAAATGGTATTCTAAAAAAATAAAATAAGCCGGGCGTGGTGATGCACACTTGTAATCCCAGCATTTGGGAGGCAGACACTGGATCTGTAACCATATTTTTACATTTGAAAGAATGTCTGGAGGGAGAACATTTTAATGTTACAGTGGTTATAGATGAATGAATGACCATTACTGGCCATCCTGTCCTCCAGATCTAACTTACACCCCGTGCTGGGCCCTGGAGAATGACTAGTAGGACTAGATATCCTTATACTTGCTTCTCTGCCCTCTAGTTTCTGTTTGGATTCAGCAAGGGGAGAACCCCAGAGAATAGAAAGAGGGAGGAGAGTGAGCATCTGTTTCTCTGGCCCTTTACTTGTGGAACTATTCTGCATGAACCCAGTCCCTCAACTGATGGTCGTAGCTTCTCACTCTGTTCAGGTTGCTGCATCAAATTACCATAGGCTGGGTGGCTTATAAGCAGCAATAGATGTTTACTTCTCCCCGTTCTAGAGGCTAGAAATTTGAGGTCAGAGGGCTAGCATGGTTGGGTTATGGTGAGAACTCTCCCCCAGTTTGCTGACTTCTCACATTATATACTCACATGGCAGGAAGAGGGCAAAAGACCTTCCTGGGGCCCTTTCTTATAATGGCATTAATCCCATGCCTGAGAGCTTCATCCTCCTAAAAACCCAAAGCCCCACCTCCTGATTCTATCACATGGGGGCTTAGAATTTCAACATATGAATTTGAGGGGAACACAAATATTCAGTCCATAACACAGTTCCTTCCCAGAAGAGTTTCTCCACATGACTCTCTCCTTTGGGGATCTGGTAAATACTGCCCCTTATCCCCTTGAGACTTAATGGTCGTGACAGCCCCCCTATTTCTAGCTTGGGGGTGCTTCACCAATCCTGGTGATTTCTCATCATCCTTCCTAAAGATACCAGTGATCATTGCCCAAATAGTTCACTTTTGATATTAGGATCTTGGTAATTGGCTAAAGAAATGTTGATTGCTGTCAGTTATTTTTTGGCTAAGTGGATGTGTACTTACTTATTATTTTTCTCTTAGATCCAAGAGTTGAAGATTGGCTCCTCATGTCCTCGCCTCTGCCACAAACCATCATCCTGGGACTCTATGTCTATTTTGTTACTTCTCTGGGACCAAAGCTCATGGAGAATCGAAAGCCTTTTGAACTCAAGAAAGTCATGATAACGTACAATTTTTCCATAGTACTCTTTTCTGTGTATATGTGTTATGAGGCAAGTGTCTTCAGTATTCCTAATGGGAGAATTTTGCCTGTCTTTCTGTTTATATGTCATTATATTTTTGTTATAACCATATTGTAACCATTGACAATTAAGGCATTCAGAAACATACCTGAGCTCATGAGTGCAGGTATTTAATTTTTTTAAACTGTTATGTCTAGACCAAAAAGCAATCTCTTTAGAATATCTCAGGATAGTCTACCTCACAGTAAGAAAATTAGCATTTAGTACAGGATTTACATATAGTTGGTCTTCATAGATGGATGGATGGATCCAAAATGTTAATTTTGAAGAAACTCATACCCAGAGAAATTAAGTAACTTACTCAGAATCATAGAGCTGGTAAGTTGAAGACTGATATTCTTCTCTGTAATGAGCTGTCATCATCATGGCGGGGACTTGTGGTCTCCAGATGTTCTGATGAGCTGGGCAATGGTGGACAGGTTGGTTTCTCTCTCTCTCTCTCTCTCTCTCTCTCTCTCTCTCTCTCTCTCTCTCTCTCTCTCTCTGCTTGTATTATGTCTCAGCTGCCTTCACATATCCACTTCTCTGAAATTCTTTGTTTCTTCTTCAATGCTGGCTGTCTTCCTCATTCTCCATTTTACCTCTTCTCTAGTATAGCTTAGGCTTTGTCATATGGGCTGAGAAGTCCCCCCATCAGGGCCCCCATGACTTCTCTGGACAATACAAGCTCTCCATGAGCACCCTTCCAACCCAATTTCCTATTGCAAGTCCACTTGGTCAGTTCACTTTACATATACCCTTGTCTTATTTCTCACAGGCCTTTCCTGAGTGAGGACTCAACTCTGCTGCTTTTTATTTATCTTAATTTATTTCTAAATTAACCCAGAGGTTATGCTATTGTCCCTTCCAGTGTAGGGGCCATTAGATGGGGAAGGTTCTAGAGAGAGACAGAAAGCAGAAAAAAACACCTGCTCTTAGGATGTTCTCAGAGATAGTGTGTAGCAATAGTATGTTATTTTAGCGATAAGAACAGACTTGGAAGCCAGGAAGCCAGGTGCTAGATAATCCTGGTTTTATTAATAATTAGAAGCATGATTTTGAGCAAGTTGCTACACCTCTCTAGGTCTCATTCCTCTCAATTTGAAAAGCCAGGATTGAACCAGTTGTCCCTCAGGTCCCAGAATGCTCTGTCATTCTTAGGTTCTGTGTCTAATTGTGTCACTAATTGTGATGTCCCCCAAATATATTTCTCAAAGTTGGAAAGAATCTACTTATAACCATTCAGTTTGGGTCTCTACTTTATCAACTAACAATGTAAAAGAAGGTTTGAAAATATCTGAATTTGAGAGAGTCTGTTTTCCATTCACCACTAAACTTGAGTTATTAGTGCTGAAATATATGCCAGTTTCAGAGATTATATACCTGCCAAATATAAATTATTACTTTTTACTATTGCTAGCATCGAATATAGACATATGTCAAAAGCTTCACAGGCTATTGGAATGAACTTAATATCAGGAAAACATTACACATTCCACTTTCTGTTTAAACAAAGAGTTTTAACAGACAAGCAGTGTGCCATCTGCTGATGGCTCCTTTGCACACATGGTTTATTGTCTGGAACACAGATTCATTTGGTGTGCAGAGTAAACACCTCCACTAGGGATATTGAGCCAGATATGATCAAGGTGAAAGGGAAGCTCATCAGACTAAAAGAACTCAGATTCTGTCTAGTGATTGTCTGAATGTGATAGATACTTGGCAGGAGGTCAGGTCAGACCCTACAGAAAGCCAAGTCACACACTGTTCAATACAGTACTTGTTTGTATTTGGGTGGGGCAAAGAATTAGTCATTCCAGTCTAAGAAAACAGCTCCTAGGCTTTCAGTTTACCTATATCAGTTAAAATTGGTCCAAGCGCAAGAAAATATGAGACCACTCACTATAGCAGGATTTTGTAAAACAGAATTAGCTATTTCTGTCACATTCCCTGTTCCTTTGAGAACATCTGTTGACTTGTTTTTGTGAAATATGTTCTCATCCATGAAATGTATACTTTGTCCTTTACTGAGCCTTGATTTTCAGGACTTCATAATTTACCAAATTAACAATGTGATTACATTGTCTTTTTTTTTTTTTTTTTGGCAGTAATGGGGATGTAACCCAGGGACATTCTACCTCTGAGCTACACCCTCAGCCCTATTTTTAATTCTTTATTTTGAAACAGGGTCTCACTGAGTTACAGAGGGCCTCACAAGTAGCTGAGGCTGTCTGCAAGCCATGGTCCTCCTGTCTCAGCCTCCCAAATGCTGGGATTACAAGCGTGCACCACCACACCAGGCTGCATTGTCTTATAAATCAAACCAAGAGAGAGAATCAGAAAAGGATGATGTGTTTTTAGCTATCTTCATTGCTGTTGTTTTCTCCTTTGCTTTATTTTTGCACCATTAAAATATGAAATATTGCCGGGCGTGGTGGCGCACGCTTGTAATCCCCGCGCTTGGGAGGCAGAGACAGGAGGATCGCGCAGGTTCGAAGCCAGCCGCGTGCGCTGGCTTAGGAGACCCTGTTTCCAAATAAAAATGTAAAAATAGGTCTGGGAGTGTAGCCCGGAGGTAGAAGGGCTTCCAGGAACCCCAGTACCACCAAAAAAAAATGAAATATTAAAATTTTTTGTACATTAAAATATTTATCATTCTGATAAAGCTCAATAAGTGTTTTTGGAATTTAATGTATTGTGAAGTTGTAATTTTAACTTTAGTAGCCAACAATAAATGTAGAAATTCAACCTGTGCTTCAGTGCCTGGAAAAAAAATGAGAAGACATTCAGAAAAGATTCTGGCACTTGTGAGAATAAGGAGTTAGAGAAGAGAATCATGTTGTCATTCTCCTAAATTAAGCCAGCCATTTAACCATATGCATTCATTTAAAATTAAAACCCTTGGATTTCAATTTTCAGATACTGTTTTTATTAAAAAGATCTTTCCACCGTAAGCCTGAACATCAATATAATATCTGAATTGCAATTCAGAGTTATCAACAATAAGCTTTTTCTTCTTCCCAGCAGTGGAAGGTCACTTTGTGGGTGTGTTGGAATTATGGCCTGCCAGATTGCACGCCCATTGTTAGCAGGGGCATGTTCCTCTCCTACTTGTCTTGTAAATCCAAAGCACAACTAGTATCTGAGTCTTGTGGGTGGTCAGTCTTGTTTTTTTTTTGTTATTATTTATTATTATTATTATTATTATTATTATTATTATTATTATTATTATTATTTAGTGTTACTGAGGGTGGAACCCAAGGGCTTTCTACCTCCAGAATATACTCCTAGACCTATTTTATATTTTATTTGGAAACAGGGTCTCCCTAATTTGCTGAGAGCCTCACTAAGTAGCTGGGACTGGCTTTGAACCTGCGTGATCCTCCTGTCTCAGCCTCTCAAGCACAGGGATTACAAGGGTGCGCCACCACACCCGGCTTTCCATTGTTTTTTACAGAGCCAAGGATCTGAACCAAGGGCTTTGCGCATGCTAGGCAAGTGCTCTGCCACTGAGCTAAATCCAAACCCCTCAATCTTACTTTTAAATGAAGGAAGAATGAGAAAGCCAGGGGTTACCACTTTATACCACACCCACTAGCCAAGGGTGTAAAAAGCCCAGTTACCAAAATCACCTTATCAGTACACTGAGGAGTCTTCGTTTGTGCATTTATTTATTGGCTATTGATTCAGAACCAGTTATTACCCTAAAAAATACACGCATACACTTACATAGGTGTATCTAAGATGAATTACCTTTCAGTATTTGCTGTTGAAGCAAAACACTCCCAAGATTTTGTTCTGTATCAGATCAATCATCCCAAAAATGGGCAATTTAGTCAGAACACAGTTTGTGTAAGTAACATGGGTTTGAGGTTTTCAGGATTTTTGTATCAAGCCTTTCTGTCAAGTGTGTTTGGAGTTCATCATTGTTCGAGTGGTCTTTTCTCTGTGCTGACTGCTTGCTAAGCTGATAACCGTAAGAAGACACAGTAAATACCACCACGTTATAGCTGTAGAGCAGATGCCTCCTTTCTTAATGTGTGTGTGCTTCCTTGCAGTTTGTGATGTCTGGCTGGGGTACAGGCTATTCATTTCGATGTGAAATTGTTGACTATTCACAGTCACCCACAGCTTTGAGGGTAAGTTTCTCTTTGGAAAAATTTATGATTTCAAATCCATGCTAAAACTTTTTGGATTCTGTTTGCCGCATTGGATGTGAACTTAGAATAAGTGAATAACTCAATTATGAGATTACATATGTTGGAGGAAAAGGCTAAAACTTATAAAATAGAATTAAACAGGTGTATGCTTTTTGGAAAATAAAATTTAGTGCTTTTCCTTTTGAATTTTCTTGATTTTTAAATTTTTTTTATTTTTGGCGGATCTGGGGATGGAACCCAGGGGCATTCGACTTCAGAGCTACACCCCTGCCCTATTTTTTATTCTTTATTTTGATACCGGGTCTCACTGAGTTGCAGAGGGCCTCACTAAGTAGCTGAGGCTGGCCACGAACCACGATCCTCCAGTCTCAGCCTCCCGAATGCTGGGATTACAAGCATGAGCCACCACGCCTGGCTGAGTTTTGTTGATTTTAAAATAGATTTATATCTGGTTTCTGAAAACATGAAAAATAGAATTACCATAAGTGCTAGTAATTCTACTTCAGGGTATACACCTAAAATAATTAAAGGCAGGGATTCAAAAAGATTTTTGTGCACTCATGATCATAGCCACATTACTTATAATATCAAAAGGTGGAAGCAACCCAAGTATTTGTGGATAGATGAATAGAGAAACACGATGGGATATCTGCACTCATAGAGAGAGAATGGAATCTTATAAAAGGAAGAAAATTCTTACTCATGCAAAAAACATGGATGAATCTTGAGGATATTATGATGACTCAAATTAGCAGTCACAAAAAAGACAAATATTGCATGATTCCGCTTATATAAGGTACTTCAGCCTCAGCAACATAGTGAGACCCTGTTTTACAAAGGTACCCAAAGTAGTCATACTAGTAGAGACAGAAAGTTGAATGATGGCTGGGGTTAGAGGGCAGCAGAAATGCAAAGTTATTTTGAATGGGTTTCAATATTAAAAGATAAAAAGAGTTTTACAGATGGATGGTAGGGATGGTTGCATAACATTGTGAATGCAATTAATATTTCTGAACTGTATACTAAAATATTTTAAGTCAGAAATTTTTGTTCTATTTTACCAAAGAATTAAATGTAAACTTTTCTTCCGTGTAAAAAAAATAGATGGAAATAAATTAATATTTATGTGTGTTTTTGCAGATGGCACACACCTGCTGGCTTTATTACTTCTCCAAATTTATTGAGCTGTTAGACACTGTGAGTATGTAGTCACATTTGGTGAATGTTTGATGTTTAAGCCAAAGCAATAAACTGCTATAGTTCAGTTTTCTAATAAGCCGTTATCTCTTCTCAGGTAGACTGCTATCTCTTACCTTTTATTAGTAGTAATTTTAGAGAATAGATAGGATAAACTTATTTTCCAGTATTTCAAAATCTAAAAGGTTACAACCCACCTGATAAGTACGTATCTGACACATATACTCCCAAACTGTACATCTTTGTGTAGATGGTGGCTGTTTTATGATGCAAGCTTAGGAATCAGAGGGGCCACTACCTTTATTTCTGTATACCATACTATGATTCAAAATTATACTAGTGTGTGAAGTTACCCTCTGGGGTGTGGGTAATTTAGGGAACACCAAAACTATTTTTAGCTGCCTTTCTGAATTCTGTGCTTAATGGTTTCTAGCTCTTCCTGATTCAGATCCTAGTGAGAACCAACTCTGTACTTGGATGACTGGGCCTTGGAGAGAAGCAAGTGCCAGAATTAGAGTCTGTGATGAAAGGAGAAAGCTTGTGAGCCTGTATTTCCAGAGCAGCTTAGGAGAGCTGAATATCTATTGTACCTCTGTTGCAAGTACATTTTAGTTACTATTGTATCTCTGTTGCAAGTACATTTTAGATATTTGGAGCAAGGTCTCATTTTTAGACTATAAGTGTATACCTCTGGAAAAATATATATATATATTTCTTGTAGGAAATCTCAATATGCTTCACCATCCCAGTTGCTTATAATCATATAAGGTTAGAATTGGAAGGGACTTTAGTGAATTTAGAATCCGGTGGTTCTAACTTTAGCGTGTGGCTTGTTAAGCCACAAATGCCTGAACCCACCACCATTTCTTCTGGTTCAGTAGGTCTTGGGTGGGGCTCAAGAATCAAGATTTCTAACAAGATCTCAGAAGACGCTGATGCTGTTGGTACAGAGACTACTCATTGAGAGATTCCTTCATAGTCCAGCACTTCTCAGGCCCCATGGTACTGTAGAATGAATTACATTAGGAACCAATCAAACAAACAAACATGGGCCCTACAAGATTCAGTGTCAAATGGCTATTTAAAAAATATTTTTGAACCGCTGGGTGTGGTGGCGCATGCTCGTAATCCCAGTGTTTGGGAGGCTGAGACAGGAGGGTCTCACAGGTTTGAAGCCAGCCTCAGCTACTTAGTGAGGCTCTCAGCAACTTAATGAGACCCTGTTTCCAAATAAAGTATAAAATAGGTCTGGGAGTAGAGCCTGGAGGTAGAAAGCCCCTGAGTTTCACCCTTAGTACCACACCCCCCCAAAAAAAAATCTCGAACCAAGCATGGTGGCTCATGATTGTGATATCAGTACTTGGGAGGCAGAGACAGGAGGAGTTCAGGTTCATGGTCAGCCTCAACAACTTAGTGAGACCCTGTTTCACAACAACAAATAAAATAAGACTGGGAATGTAGTTTAGAGGTAGAATGCCTAGGTTCAGTCCTAGTAGCGCGCACGCTCGCACGCACAGACACACACACACACACACACACACACACACACACACACACACACACACATCTTTTCATAGATATTATAATATGCACTTGAGTAACCATTGATCTAGTCCAGAGTCCTCACTCAGAAAAACAAACAAAAAAACAAACAAACAAACAAACACCTGAAGCTAAAAGTGACTTACCTAGAAGAAAACTACTACTGACAAGGGCTAGGACCCAGGTTGCTAGTTTCTGGCCTTTTCTGCTGTGCCAGGCTGCATTTTTCCATGTACATAAGCAAATGCGTTTGGCCTCATTGGTGCTGCTTTGCATGCTTTCAGTTCCAGCTTCCATAAGAAAACTGCCACTGTCTCTACATTCTTCCCTAAAACTACATTTTTCATACACTGCATTTCTCAAACACTCCTATCATAGTAATACTTTTCTTTGTGTTATTCTGTTTAGTTCTGAATTTAAAAGTCTAACTAAACACAGGTCTTCTGAATCTTGCCTTGGTATATTTTTTAAACATTTCTCCCCCCAATTCTGCTCTTCTGTTTATAGAGTTTCTGCAAACCACTGGGAATGCAGGATGTGAATGGGCCCTCTGTTGCCCTTCTCATTTTTCTTATGCAGCTTTGCTTTCATTACCATCATATTTTTCAAATTAACTCTTCAAGTTTTTCCTCCTTCATCTTTCTTTAGTAATAAATTGTTAACTTTTTATTCATTGCAAGTCCTTTTTCAGTTTGCCTATTCCTTTATCCAAAATGATAGCATGTGCCAGAGAGCAATGCAGAATAAAAGTAAGTTTAGTCCTAAGCATTAAGGACTTCTCCTTTCCCATAGACTTTTTAAATCCACTGGGCCTTTTAAATTTTTTTCCCCAGTGGCATTTATTTCAGTATTTTTGGTCACATTCTTCATTGTACAGATTTGATTTTTAAATCTAGTTAGGATTTCTTTTCACCTTCTTACTGGTTCTCCTATGATTAGAATCATTCCTAAGTTCCTTTATGCTAGTTAGATTTTTGAACTGCCCCTTGGAGAATCAGCTAATTCTATAAATATTATGTCAGTGACCCTTTCAAAGCAAATTATGGTGTGGAATGGTTTGCTCTTTGCCGAAATCTTTATAATATTTAATATGTTATTGCATGCTTTTTATGAACTTGATTTTCTTTAAATTATTTCAGATCTTTTTTGTTCTGCGTAAGAAAAATAGCCAAGTGACTTTCCTTCATGTCTTCCATCATACCATCATGCCATGGACCTGGTGGTTTGGAGTCAAATTTGCTGCAGGTAGCCAAGGGAGAGCTGGGATAATGTGATATAAATGATAACATTTCTGTATGCTACAAAAATTTTATCCTTAAATATAATTTATACTAAACTCAAAAAATAAGTCACTTTGGTTAGACCTCTAACTTTCAAATTGTGACCTAAAACATAAATAGAGGAATTTTAATTTGCCCCTCTCCTCCAGTCTTTAGATGTGCATGACTTTTGGGTACAATCTTTTATGTGTATTCTTTAGTTTTGTTTGGATTTTCTTTTTTTCCCATAGAGTTCTAATACTTGTCTTTAAGTAAAAAATAAACAAATAGGTAAAAAGGTAAAGCTTGGGCTCCATAAGAGTTTAGTTAGGTAACTGTTGCTTATATGTTCCCAGGAAGGTTGTTTATCTCAATTTCCATATCTTATGTACATTCAAGTTCTTAATGACTGATACACACCCTCTCTTGGTTGATTTTGTGTTTCCATAACAAAATACCTGAGGCTGGTTGATTTATAAAGAGAAGGGGTTGTCTAGCTCACAGTTTTGGAGGCTGGAAGCCCAGGACTGGGCAGCCCTATCTGTTCAGCTCTGGTGAGGGCCTCCTGGTCATATCATATTATGATGACATTATGGCAGAAGCCTCTGGGAGAGAGCAAGAGTGGCATAGAGGGAGAGAAAGCAGGAGACTAGAGAAGGTCCTGGTTCACACTCTTAAAACAGTCTGCTGTGGAGAAAACTAATCTGTTTCACCCTGGGATACTGGCAATAATCCCTTTAGGAGGGTGGTCATGATCCATCATCTCCCTGTAGGCCCCACCTCTTAAAGGTCCCATCACCTTTCAGTACCATTACATTGGGGACCAAGTTTCCAGCACATGAACCTTTGGGGAATAAACCACATTCAAACCATGACACTTTGCATCCCCTAATGGTTCTTTAAGATGTATCAAATTAGCCAGGTGTGGTGGCGCACACTTTAATCTCAACATTGGGAGGCTGAGACAGGAGGATCACGGTTCGTGGACAGCTTCAGCTACTTAGTGAAGCCTTCTGTAAATCAGTAAGACCTTGTTTCAAAATAAAGACAAAAAACAGGGCTGGGGGTGTAGCTTGAAGGTAGAATGCCCCTGGGTTCCATCCCCAGTATCAAAAAAAAAAAAAAAAAAGAAAGAAAGAAAAAGATGTATCAAATTGCAGTTATTCTAGCTTCCCAAAGCATTCTACCTTGTGAAAGGATGTTTTGCTAGTGGTTTTTAGGTCAAAATGGTTTAAATAAAAAACTTAACAAACAGCCTTCCTCTCTTTTCATTTCATTTTGGTTTTATGTTTCTGAACATCTGGATTTGGTAGTAATTTCATCTTATCATAAAGTTTTTAATAGAAAACTTTAGTTGGAGGGTTTATTTAGTTTCTTGAATTTAAGAAGTCTTCAAGTAAGCTGGTAACACATATTAGACAATGCTTTAAAATATTTATGAATAGCATGTCTCATGCTGCTGGCTCTGCTAGATGAAAAGGAAACACAATTGAAAAACTCTTGTTTGAGTTTTAGACTCTCTAGGACTGGGGGTGGGGTCTGTCTCAGAGTACAAGAGGACCTTGATAAGCCAGTGGCAGGCAGAGGATACCAGAACCTAAAGAAGCCACGAAGGCTGAGAAATGTGAGTAAGAACTGTACCTACCAGGACCTGTGGGCCTTGGATTTCTCAGTATGTAAAAGGTATCTTCTTGCCCAAAATTAGCATTAATCTGTTGAGGAATTTAAAAAAAATACGTGAGCCGGGCATGGTGGTGCACGCTTGTAATCCCATCATTTGGGAGGCTGAGACAGGAGATCACGGTTCACGGCCAGCCTCAGCTACTTAGTGAGAACCTTTGCAACTCAATGAGACTGTTTTAAAGTAAAAAATAAAAAATAGGGCTGGGGGTGTAGCTCAGAGGTAGAATGACCCTGGATTCCATCCCCAGTACTGCCAAAAAAAAAAAGTGTGGCTGCATTTTTTATGATGTATGTTAATGTAAAAATTTAATTATGACAAGATAGTCTTAAGCTGTGTACATTTTACAATTAAAAGATAGCTATAGTGTTTATTCTTCATTATTTTACTTTACTATTTTTGTCTTTTCTCACATCAATATTGTGCCTGTCAGTCAGTTTTTCCTATGTGATAAACATGGGAACTTATTTGTGTTGATGAAAATTTAAAAACTACCAAAGCATCAAGGAATAAGGTGCTTATGATTTCTTATGTGTTTAACATCATGAAATGAAAATTATAATGAGAGGCATTTAGTTCATCTTCTCTGTTAAGCAGCTTGACTCCTAATGGTCAGAAAAATATTTATTTATTTATTTATTTTTTATTTTGGTGTTACTGGGTTACTGGGGTTCCTGGAAGCCCTTCTACCTCTGGGCTACACTCCCAGACCATATATATATATATATATATATATATATATATATATATATATATATATATATATATAATTTTTTTTTTTTTAATTTGGAAACAAGGTCTCTTAGGCTGGCTCCGAACCAGCACGATCCTTCTTTCTCTGCCTCCCAAGTGCGGGGATTACAAGCATGCGCCACCACGCCTGGTCTTTTATTTTTTAAAGAATGCTTGTAAAAACTGGGCATGGTGGTGCATGCTTGTAGTTTCAGTACTTGATCGACTAAGATGGGATTGCAGCTTGGAGGCCAGCTTTAGCAACTTAGGGAAACCCTGTTTCAAAATAAAATAAGATATCTGGGGAGTATAGCTTGAAGGTAGAATTTCTCCTGGCCAAGTTCAGTCCCTACTACAAAAAAAAAAAAAATGATCATAAAGTTGTTTTCATACCCTTATACTTTATTTTAGTTTCTTTCAGGATACCAGAATACAACTGGCCCTTTATATATGTGGGTTCTGCATCTTTGGATTCAATCAAATGTGATTTAAAAAGGGGGAATTGGCCGGGCGTGGTGGCACACACTTGTAATCCCTGCACTTGGGAGGCAGAGACAGGAGGATCATGCAGGTTCGAAGCCAGCCACGCTGGCTTAAGAGACCCTGTTTCCAAATAAAACTATAAAATAGGTCTGGGAGTGTAGCCTGGAGGTAGAAGGGTTTCCAGGAACCCCAGCATCACCAAACAAAACAAAACAAAACAAAAAAACAAGCAATGCTTTCTGTAATGAAAATTAAACATATGATATACATAATTTTAAATGTTACCGTGCTTATGGATATTAGTCACTTTATAAATATTTCCTTGTACATGACTTAATCCCTGCTTTTTTCACAAAACGTACATGGTGAAAACTAATCTTCTCTTGTGTGTATGTTCATTGGTCCTGTGTTTCTGTCCATTCTTATCTGTGAAATTCTAGTGACCTTGTCCACATGCCTGATACCTGTTCATTGGCAGTCACAGCAGCAGGAGCTGGTTCCAAAAGTGTGGTTTGGCACTGGCTTCCATCCCTAGAATGAGACTGTCGGGTTTAAGCTGTTTTTTCCAAAACTTGAATACAGCTGATCGCTATCTACTATTTAATTTCCTGTTTGCCTCTTGTGCCCCTCTCTAGGATAATAGCCGTCCAGCTTTTATTTTTTAAATATGGTGAAAATATTCCTGTGGCAGGTTTTTATTATTAATTATGCATATGCCCTCATTGAACAACAGGGATAATTGTGATATACACCCAAATAATTTCTTTATTTTTTTTTCAAACCAAAGGAGTAGAATGTGGTGGAAGTGCCTGTAATTCGCTCTGGGAGGTTTCATTTTCAAGCCCTTGCTTACAAAGGAAGCAAGCTTAGGAAAGACTTCCTATTAAAAGCCTTCCAAACAGTAAAGTAAAAAGCATTACTAATTAAAATGTGGTTGCTCTCTGGCCAAACTTACTAAAATAACTTAGAAAATAATCATAAATAGGAAAAATAAGCTAGTTAACTTTATTTGATAGATTGTTTTGATTATTTTTTAGCTTTTATGTGTCATTATAATCTCACATCATAATGTAAGTCATGTTGACAATGGCATACATGTACACAGTACTTGGTGCCTCCTCCCAACCCGCCTCCCCATTTTCCTCCCTCCCAGTAGCCGAGTGCCCAGATTTTTACAATGGTATATTCACATGTATACACATAGTCGATGGTAGTATTTCCATTAGTGAATCCAAGTCTTCCTCCTTCCCTACCTTTACTTCCTGGCTCCACTGAAGTTTTCCTCCATTAATCTGGAATCCCTCAGGTATCCCAAATATTCTCTGGCTGGAGCATATTAGAGAAAACATATCTCCCGTTACTTTCTGTGCTTGGCTAATCTCACTAAACACTCTTAGCAATACTAGTGCTTTGTTAAATCCCTGTTGTAGGATTCACATTTTTGGACATTTAAATGATGAAAGTGTCCAAGAGGAAAATGGATACTCCTTTACCAAATAATGGGAGACATGTTTTAGTGAGAAAAGGCTCTGATACAGTTCCTTTGAAAGCCTGAAATAGATTTCCTGTGGGCATATTATCATGAGACAAAAATGGACTTGGGAGGTATTTGGCTTATGCCCCCATGAAGCAGCCTGACTCCTGAGTTATCAGAAGTAGACAATTACTCTATATTTAAATTACCCTATAAATATAGTTCACACAACTCTATTTATTCAAGTTTCTTTTAGGGAAAGAAGACTAATCCAAATGTAAACAGTAAAAGCTGAAAGGTTGTTAATAAGTTTCATGAATTCAGCTTCTGAAATTTGTGAAGATTGAGGGATTAGCTAAAATTTCATTTACTCTACTGAGGAATAGAAAGTTTATGAAGCACAACACAGTATAAATATGCTTTGGGGGAATATTTAGCTACTTAACAGAATTATCTAAAACAGGTTACTTAAAAGAAGTAATTTAGTAGAGATAGTATCCAGAAGCATCTATAATTACTGCAGTTACGAGCAATTATTAAAAAATAGTTTCTACCATACAACAGTTCTATGACTTTTTTCCTTATATTATATTAGAAATAATAACTTTCTATTTCCTTTAAAACTTCTATAATTATTAGCAATTATGAATTCAGTCCTTTCTGTACCATACTTAAGTAGTCCAGACTTATAAGGGTTTGCTGTATTTCTGGAATCAAAGAATTTTTGATTTCCTTTTCTTGCCTTATTTCTCTGGCTAGGGTCTCAAGAACTATATTGAAGAGAAGTGGTGATAATGGACATCCTTGTCTTGTTCCTGTTTTTAGGGGGAATTCTCGAAGTTTTTCCCCATTTAATAAGATGTTGGCTGTGGGCTTATTATAGTTTGCCTTTATGATGTTGAAGTATGTTCCTTCTATTTCGATTCTCTGCAGTACTTTTATCATAAATGGATGTTAGGTTTTTATCAAATGCTTTTTCAGCATCTATTGAAATGATCATGTGATTTTTGTCTTTGGTTCTAAATGTTTATATGATGAATTACATGGATTGATTTTCATACGTTGAACCAGCCTTGCATCCCTGGGATGAAGTCTACCTGGTCATGGTGTATGATTTTCTTGATGTGGTTTTGAGTGTGTGTTGCTAGTATTTTGGTTTAGCAGTTTTGCATCCAAGTTCATCAAAGATATAGGCCTGTAGTTTTCCTTCCTTGAATTCTCTTTATTTGGTTTTGGTATAAATGTGATGTTGGCTTCATAGAATGTATTTGGGAAAGTCCCGTATCTCTCTCTATTTCACAAAATAGATCGAGGAGTATAGAGATCAGCTCTTCTATAAAGGTTTTATAAAATTCACTTGGGAAGCCATCTGGTCCTGGGCTTTTCTTTGATGGTAAGGTCTTTATTGCTGTTTCAATCATTTGATTGTTTTTGGTTGGTTTAAGTGTTCTATATCTTCTTGACTTAGTTTAGGAAGGTTGCATTTATCTAGAAAGTTGTCAATTTCCTCCAGATTTTCCATTTTGTTGGAGTATAGTTTTTTTTTTGTTTTGTTTTGTTTTTTTTTTGCGGGTCTGGAGATGGAACCCAGAGGCATTCGACCTTTGAGCTACACCCCTGCCCTATTTTTTATTCTTTATTTTGAAACCAAGTCTCACTGAGTTGCAGAGGCCTCACTAAGTAGCTGAGGCTGTCTGCGAACCGCGATCCTCTGGGTCTCAGCCTCCCGAATGCTGGGATTACAAGCGTGCGCCACCACGCCCGGCTTGGAGTATAATTTTTCAAAGTAATTTCTGATAATCCTCTGGATTTCTGCACTGTCTATTGTGATATCTCCTTTATCATCTCTTACCTTCAAAATTTGGGTTGATTCTTTCTTTTTTTTAGTTAAATTGGCTAATGGTTGATCTATCATATTAATTTTTTCGAGGAACCAGCTTTTGGTTTTGTTGATTTTCTGTATTGTTTTTTTATTCTCTACTTCGTTTATTTCTGCCCTGATTTTGACAATTTCTTGTCTTCTACTGGCTTTGGATTTAGATTGTTCCTGTTTTCAAGGGCTTTGAGGTGTGTCATTAAGTTATTTATTTGATGATTTTCTGTTTTTCTTATGTGGGCATTCAGTGCTATCATTTTCAGGAAAATGGATGGAACTGGAGGACATTATGCTAAGTGAGATTAGTCAGTCGCAAAAAGTAAGAAATTGGATGCTTTCCCTAATATGTGAAAGCTAAGGTGAAATGGGTCATAGCAATATCTCCAAGTGAAAAAGGAGATGCTATAGAGGAGTAAACAGGGCACCCTAACTGAGGGGATAGGAGGGGGGAAGAAGGAAACTCTCTAAAGCACATGATGTACTTAAACAAACATATTGATGTCAACCACGAAACCAAGCATGGGATGGCAGGATGGGGAGGGAATAGGGTAGGGATAGGGTAGGTTCTAACTGGGTGATGTGTGCATGCATGTCTACACAAGTTTATTTTTTATCTCATTATGATGTATGAATACATTGCCCCAATAAATAATTTTAAAAAAAGAAGGCAGGGTACACATACCTTGCTTTTCTAGTTACAATTTTATAAGGTTTAATTTTTTAAAAAAACTAATTGTTGACAGAAATCAGAGGTTACCTTGGGAGGGATATATACTTTGGAGGGGCACATGAGATCCTTATTGTGGTGTTGTGAATATTCTGTATCTTGTTCTTGGTGGTGGGTGAGTACATGTGAAAAATCTTAAATTGTACTCTTAACATCAAGGTACTTTATATGTGATAACTTTCACTAAGAAAATAGGTTTTGATTATTATTAAAGAATATATCTTATTTTCAAGAGATCTCAATCTAGTTTGTTAATGTAAACCAAAATCATAAGGCCATCCTGAGGTTAAAATATATAACAAAGACAAGCATCACTTATTTTCTGAGATTTGCATCTTATATCTTACTAAATATATATCATCTAGCTTTCTCTGGTTTGATAGCTGCTTGAATCAAATTTATATTTCATATGTTTTTTCTTTCTTCTTACTAAAATTCAAGAATTATTTTTACTAAAATCTCAGTTCAGGCAAAATGTGTCTGATTTTAGGAAACAATTCCCTATGTCATAATACCTTTTTTTTTCTAGGTGGTTTGGGCACATTTCATGCCTTTGTAAATACAGCTGTGCATGTAGTCATGTATTTCTACTATGGTCTGTGTGCAATGGGACCAGCCTTCCAGAAGTATTTGTGGTGGAAAAAATATTTGACATCTTTACAGCTTGTGAGTAATTAATTTTCTTTAAAATCAGATAGGAAATTAAACTGGAGCCCCTTGTTTGCACTGTGAATTAGGATACTAGCTAAACAAAGAATAAAGTTTATAAAACAATAGAGGAATTGAGGTGCTATCACCATCCTTTTGATATTATTTGAATGTTGTCAGGATTTTTGTTGAAAACAAAGCATATTTGGTAATAGAAAGACTTCAACAATTAAAGTAACATGAGTATCAATACCACCCATATGCTATTTTATACATTTGTTAAAAAATACAGGTTGGGGGTGTATTCATTTCGAGTCACCCCCTCATGCCATTTTGGCATGGGGCTGTATTTCTATTTTCTGTATTTCTATCTTTTAATAAACTTCTTTAAATCTTCAAAAAAAAAAATACAGGTCACGGTGTAGATCAGTGGTAGAACACTTACCTAGCAT
The DNA here is from genome assembly GCF_963383645.1 of Muscardinus avellanarius. NCBI lineage: Eukaryota > Metazoa > Chordata > Mammalia > Rodentia > Gliridae > Muscardinus > Muscardinus avellanarius. Next base: position 50,172,871 of record NC_137786.1, on the reverse strand, counting down.
GTGTAAAACCCTGAGTTTAATCCCCAGCACTGCAAAGAAAAAAAAAAAAGAAAAAAAATATATACATACATATATATGATCAAAATAATCTGAAATTTAGAAGTTAGAAATTCCATATTCTTATTCTAAATTACATTAGGAAATATAACTGTGAGGGAATTATGAGCTTTTCTATCTGCTTACCTATAAAATTGGCAAGTTTATCTTTCCTCCAACAAGTGAAATGTATTGTGAGGACTGTAGGCATGGAATAGTAAGTCAGCATATATCCACTGCATAAATTTTAATAATGCCCTCAAGTAAACAATGCTCAAAAGAGCAGAAACACTCAGTTTATCCCAAATAATACCTAAGCATTAACCCTAAAATATGTTGGCCTATATTTTTAAATTGTAACTATGGTTTCAGGATAATTATTTGCTTTAAATTTTATTGTCTTCTATTGATAGAAATTCTGCTATCCTCATGGTTTCAGATTTGAAGTCTGTAGTAAGTTGAGTGCCACATTCTGCCAGTGATACAAAGGAGAAAGTATGAGTTTAGGTATAAGAATTAGGTTGGGAATTAATGTTTTTTTTAATTAAAACCCTACAGTGTGCTAAATGAAATTGAACACATTTATAAGGTGGTCTCCCATGTGAGAGACTGACATTTTAGTTTGTAGCGATCCTAAATCAAGATCAGAGTATATCTTTTCAGTTATTTATTATATCTGAAATTGGCAACAATCTAAATGACCAATGATAAGGAAATGGTGAAATAAATTATTTTAATGCATATTTTGGAATAGTATAGTCATGAAAATTATTCATTATTGTTTTATTTGATATTTTTTCTCATTGTTAAGTAATATATGCTCACTACAGAGAAATTATACCACCTAATTAGGCAAAGAGAAACATAATTCTTTTTTCTTTTTTCTTTTTTTGGTACTGGGGATGGAACCCAGGGGCATTCTACCTCTGAGGTATATCCCCAGTCCTATTTGATTTTTTATTTTGAAACAAGGTCTCACTAAGTTGTAGAGGGCCTCACTAATTTATTGAGGCTGGCTGCGAACATGTGATCTTCCTGTCTTAGCCTCCCAAGTACTGGGATTATAGACATGCACCACCATGCCTGGCCATTTTTGTCTTTTCTTTTTCTTTTCACTTAACATTAAGTGCAGTGAACCGTTAAAAAAGTGGAAGAAAAGAAGGATAGATACATGTTCATTTTTAAAATGTTAGTCATATACACCCACACATATAGAATCCTAAGGACCCCCTTGTCCTTTCTAAGGTTTTGTTTCTTCGTTAAATAGAGAATATAGTTGTAGCTACTGCATAGGAATGTCATAAAAGTTCATTAGGATAAAGCAAGGGAAGTTGATTATGTTAACAATAAAATGATCCAAAAAGAAAATTTTGGGAAATTGTTACCATGGCTATATCTACATGGGTTGGAGAAAATTGTTAGTTAATTCTTTATAGAGCTTTACTTTTCTAAAATTTCCCCAGAGCATGTTACCTTTTTATTTTTTGTGGTCCTGTGGATGGAACCCAGGGGCCTCTACCTCCAGGTTATGCACCCAGCCTAGTTTATATTTTGTTTGGAAACAGGGTCTCACTAAGTTGCTGAGAGCCTCATTAAGTAGCTGAGACTGGCTTCAAACCTGTGTGATCCTCCTTTCTCAGCCTCCCAAGCGCTGGGATTACAAGTATGTGCCACCATGCCCAGCTGAGTATGTTACCCTTTAATCACGAAAAAATATAAGTATTTTTTCTGAACATTGACATAGAAAATGTACCTCTTATGACTGCATAGAATGCTCCTATCTACAGAGCCTCTGTATTCCTTGCTAATGTCCTAGTTGGTACCAAAGACTCTTTATTGTGGAGGACACGTTGTGGATCCTGGGATTCTTTGGATCCTTCAAAATTCGAAGAGCTCTCTGCCGGGTGTGGTGGCGCACACTTGTAATCCCAGCATTTGGGAGGCTAGGACCAGAGGATCGCGATTCGCAGACAGCCTCAGCTACTTAGTGAGGTCCTCTGCAACTCAGTGAGACCTGGTTTCAAAATAAACAATAAAAAATTGGGCAGGGGGTATAGCTTGGAGGTGAAATGCCCCTGGGTTTCATCCCCAGACCCGAAAAAAAAAAAATTAGAAGGGCTCTAAGTTGAATTTTTTTTTCTTTTTTTGCGGTATGCGAGATGGGGGGCATTCTACCTCTGAGCTATATCCTCAGCCCTACTTTTTAATTCTTTATTTTGAAACAGGTCTTCACTGAGTTGCAAAGGGCCTCACTAAGCAACTGAAACTGTCTGCGAACTGCAATCCTCCTGTCTCAACTTCCCAAATGCTGGGATTACAAGTGTGTGCTACCATGCTCTACTAGATTGAATGTTTTTATTTTCCAAAAAATTGAAATACTTGGTTTAGCAACAGAGAAGAATATTTGAGATCAAATACACCATGGGAGTCAGGCATGTTGATGCACTCTTGTAATCCCAGCATTTGGGAGGCTGAACAGAAGGATTGCAGTTCGCAGACAGCCTCAGTTACTTAGTGAGGCCCTTTGCAACTCAGTGAAGCCCTGTTTCAAAATAAAGAATAAAATATAGGGCTGAGAGTGTAGGTCAGATGTAGAATAGCCCTGGGTTCCATCCCCAGTACTACTACTACTACTACTACTAATAATAATAATAATAATAATAATAATAATATGCCATGGGAAATTAGGCTGCAGTGTCTGATGGACATTTCATCAGAGGTAACGACTCAAATCAGGTACTTCCAAAGACAGCCTGCTCTTCTAGTTCTCTGAGCAGTAAAGGGTGGCTGCACTGCCCACTGCAGAAAATAGTTAAATAGGACCCCTGCCTATACTTTTGGCAGGACTCAATAGTGGTTCCAAACTCCAGTCTAAATTTTGACAGTATTCCCTCCATTTCCACTACTAGGCAGGCTACATTTAAAGTTGAAGTTTCTTGCCTAACAGTAGCTCAGATACAGGTGAGGAATGGGTAAATACTAGTCAAGGAATTGCTGACTCTCCATAACTAAATAATTTACTTTACTCTTTCATTTTCTAGGTCCAGTTTGTTATCGTCACCATCCACATTGGCCAGATCTTTTTCATGGAGGATTGCAAGTACCAGTTTCCCATCTTTCTCTACATTATTATGAGTTATGGGTTCATCTTTCTGCTGCTCTTTCTCCATTTCTGGTACCGTGCTTACACCAAGGGCCAGAGGCTGCCCAAAACTGTAAAAAATGGAAACTGCAGAAACAAACAGCACTAAAGTACAAGCGCCACATAACTCTGTGATCGAACCTGAGATCTTGTCTTCCTTGACAATCAAGAGAAATTTACCTATGCCATGCATTTTGTATATTTTTCACAAACAAGAGCTTGTATTTTTTGATAAGTTATTGGGGTTTCTGAGACTTGAGAGCCCAAAGCGCCCACTTAAGTCTTCTGATAATAAGAGCCTAGAGCCAGCAGAAGATTTCCAGCTGCTTTTAAACTCAACTAAAAGGTTTGGTTTAATACATTTGTTACGGTGAAAGAAGGATATGAAGCAATACAGTACTCTTCAAAGAAGTCCAGTATAGATGAAAAATATTAGGTATTTTGAGCTTGGACTGAGACTCATGGAGTACAATAGATTCCTTCTCCGTGTCTGGAAACTTCTGTCAGTGGCCTCTGGCCCTGTCACTTAACAGAATTCAGAAGACACTACACTTACTCTAGAGTTTAATTTCTATGCTAAAGAGCTGACACAGGTGATCCTTAGATGAATTTTTAATCTGTTGTCATTTAAAGTCACTAATGATAAGTTTTATGGGTCTTTTGAGTAGCTGCTACCAGTTTGCTGATAAGACTTCCTCGCAACCCTTTTGTTGTGCAAACTGTTTCAAAGCAACAGCTAAGCTTTCAGTTAGCACGCTGGTGCCCTTGACACTAAGGTGGAGTTCATATCTTTTGGAAACAAGATGATTTGTTTTGTAGGTTAATGAACACTTGGCTATTACTGGTTTATAATTCGCTTTGTATATCTCTAGAAAGAGGTAGCTGTGTCCATGAAGAAAGTACTGTGTAGTCAGTTTTGTGGGGAAAATCTGTTTTAATGTCACCTTTTGTGATATTGTCATGGTTTAAAGAATTATCTCAGCTAAGCATATATTGGTACTTAAATGCTTATATGATTAGCATAATGCAGGTACCTTTAAGTCTAAATAGTTTCAGACCACCCATTATACACAGTGTCCAGATAGGGGTTGAAGTGACTTATGAAGCAACTGGAAGCCAATGAATACACAGGAGAGTGTTGGGGAAAGATTTGGCTCTATAAAATGCTATACTACTTTGAGAGGTAGGAAAATTACATTATAGTTATAGATTATGTATATTTAGTATTACAGATACACTGCATGAAAAAGTATCTTCCAGAATTGTGAATTAGCCTGGATTTCTGTTTTTCAGACCTATAAACCTTATAACAAAGGGCTAAAATTTACTTATGATAAGGTCTTTTTTCCCCCTCTCTTTAAAATTGCTACTTTTTAAACTCTTTTGTTCTCACATTTTCTTGTTGGAGAATCAAAACTACTGATCAGTAGTTCATCTAAGAAATAGCAGTATTTGGTAATTTTTTAATCTTTCCTTGCTAAATTTACGCTCAATTTTGAAGGATTGTTTATGTGTGAAGGACTTTAAACAATTCGTACTTATGATGCCAGTTACTGTGTGACACACAGTGATACCTTGTACAACAAAGCTGAGTTTTCACCCATTGCAAAGTCTATGCTTGTGCCTCCCTCCTAATCCACTACCCTGTGCGTGACCTTTTGTCTTCGTGCTTACCAGATTCATAAGGTTATTTGCCATTAAGTGACCTTTAGTGAGTTCACTAGCTTATAATATGAGATAATGAGGGGTGAAAAATGGAGGGAACTTTCTATTTTAAAAAATATAAAAAACCCAGGAGAGCAGTGCTAAAATAAATAGCTGCTCTAAGTTTATTTCACTGTGAAGGTCTCAGGGTTCCTAAAGCATTTTCTGTTTTGTCTCTTTGTATTCAACCTATGTTAAAAAGTTAAAGGTGTGGTAGGTGCTTTCACACACACACACACACACACACACACACACACACACACACACTTCCTAGAGACTGAAGTAAATACCAAAAGTAAGCAGAAAATTGGAACAGGATTTATTTTCTTCTGACCCATATCATATACCCTCTGCTCACCCCACTGAAGTCTAAGACATTTGACTTGCCTGTAAACTAGCAGCGACCTATGATGAAACAGATGAAACTGTGTTTCAAATTATGTCAGTAAAATCTGGAGTTAGGATGTTGCATGAAGACAGATCCCAGCTGGAAGAAGTTTTCTTTGTGTAAACATCAGTAGACTAAAGTGAACGTCACTGGATGTAGAATATGTGTGGGCAATGTATTGTACAAAGGGTTCTGTGTTCAAAGAGAGCTTCTATTGGGGTTGCATCCCACCTTCTAGGATTTTACCTAACAAACAAAAAAGCCTACCTACAAAATCTAATTCATTATATAAATCTTGGTGAAACCTTGACAACCAGACCTATATTGTAAATAAAAACCAATATAAATTTTAAAATATATGTGGATGTTGCCATTTTACAGTCTTCATTCTTAAGTAGAATTCTTAATTGAGTCTGCTACCTTGTTTCATGAAATTATAAAATTCTGAGATTATGTTCTCTCAATTATCCTATATGTCTGTTAACTTTAATGACTGTGGAAAACTCTGGCATTGTCAAAGTTTGGGTTTGTTTTTCTCTGTGTATTATAATAAATGTGTGGCATTACATGTACATGTGTATGTGTGTGTGTTATTTTGGAATGCCGCTGTTTGTGTTTGCATGGGTCGAAGAGTTTTTAATTTTTTTTATTGGTGCACTGTAGTCATACATCTTAATAGGATACAAGATGGTGGAGAATTACATGCACACATCACCCTATTAGCCCTTATGCAATTCTCACCCTATTCCCTCCCCCTCCCTCCTTCTCATGTTTGGCATGGTGATTGACATTGATATGCTTGTTAAAGTACATCATGTACATTAGAGAATTTTCATCTTCCTCCCTCCCATCCCTTCAGGTCACTTTATTTGCTCATCTATAGAAACTTCTTCTTTGTCTAGAGTTGAGTAGAGGATTTTTAATCTTATTATTCACCTAACCAAAGTATTGGTTATTGGTATTTTGTAAATTTCCTAGGTTCTGAGTGCTGTGCTGGACATTAGAGTAATGAAAAGTTGCCTAGGACATACTTGGGACCTCCTGGATCTCAGACTGGCAGAGAAAATTATGCTGCAGAGCGGTATATGATAGGTGCCAGATGAGTCTAAGTCCTGCTGTTGAGCAAACAGGAAAGGCTATCTGAAGGAATGTGGATTTGATTTGTATATTTAAGATGTACAGAATTACAAAACACATGGGGGATTAGTAAGCAAGGTATTTTAAGTAAAAATAAATAGCAAAATATAAAAGAATACTTTGCCATCCCTAAACTATACTAAATAATAACTAAATAATGGCCCTAGATAACAATCATCTAAGTTTTCTAAACAATTAGGTAAAAGGAAAATGGAGGAGTTCATAATAGATAACTTAATGCTAACACAAGAACCCACCAATCAATCTCAATGTCATTAAAAATGGGGACAGCCAGATATGTATTGTGTATGTGTGTGGGAGGGGTGCTGGAGGTTGAACCCAGGGGCCTTTTACCTCTGAGCTACACCCTCAGCCCTATTTTTTTTTAATTTTGAAACAGTATCTCACTAAGTTGAAGTTGGCCATGAACCTATGATCCTCAGTCCTCCTGTCTTAGCTTCCCAAGTATTGAATAATAGGTGTCAACCACCACACTCAGTTGTATTTATTAATATGCTATAATACTATGAAGTATTCTTGTCACTTTTTATTTTGAATCTAATCAATCATTTATAAAAGCTACCAGTTACAAAGAACACAGTGGACAGAAGATGTTTAAAAACACCAGGAGAATACAATCAACCAAATTCTGAATGTAGAAAATTCTATTAGACAAATGACCATTTTCTGTAACCAAAACTGGTATCTATAAAAATGACAGAGGGCTGAGGATGTAGCTTTGTGATAGAACACCTGCTTAGCATGCACAAGGTCCTGGGTTTGAGCCTGAGCACCAGCAAAAAATAAACTAAGGATGAAAAAAGAGAGAGAGAGAGAGAGAAGAGAATTGCATTGTGGCACATGTCTGTAATCTCAGATACTCTGCTGGTTGAGGTAGAAAAATTGCAAGTTTGAAGCCAGCCTCAGCAACATAGTGAGATCTTATTGAAGGAAAGGAAGAAAAAGACTTACTTCAGATATATCAATCAAATCTCATTTGAAAACCAGGTACAGTGGCCCATGCCTGTAATCCCAGTATTTGGGAGACTGAGACAGGAGAATCACAGCATCAAGTCCAGTCTTAGCAACTTAGTGAGACCTTGTTTCAAAGACAGAGAGGTGGGGGTAAGAGACAGAGCTAGGGATTATAGCTCATGAGTAGGGTGCACTGGGCTCAATTTTTAAAAAAGGAAGTTTAAGAAGTAGTTTACAGAAAAGTTAGAGACACCTACATAATTTTTTTTTTTTGTGGTACCAGGGATGGAACCCAGGGACATTGTACTTCTGAGCTATGCCCCCAGCCCATTTTTTAGTCTTTTAAAAAATTTTTGAAACAGGATCTCACTGAGTTGCGAAGGGCCTAAGTAGCTGAGGCTGTCTGCGAACTGCGATCCTCCAGTCTCAGCCTCCCAAATGCTGGGATTTCAAGCGTGCGCCGCCACGCCCAGCACCTACATAAATATTCAATAAAAACTAAGACAGCATCCTTGTTGCCAAGTGAAAAGTTTATTACCGATTCATAATATCTATGTTCCTTACATGAGAGTTTGGGTATAACAATAAAGAGTGTTAATTGGGAATCTCTGAAGGGTTTTGATCAAGAGAATATCAAGATCTTTCTAGTTATAAAAGGGCTTTGGAGAAGCATCCCTCAGGTGGAGCCTGAGGCTCCCTGTCACCATTAACAATGTTTCCTTCTACAAAGCATTTGGGTGTCACAGACCCTGGCTGTAATTTATAGTTGTAAAGGGCCATGCTATAAGGAAAAGTCTGGAGACAGGCAGGAGCCCAGAGAAAGTCTGCATACCTGCTGTGGCACATGTCTTTCTTGCTGTGCTGGGGATTGAACCAGAGCCTTGCACATGCTAGGCCGGACTCAGTGCCGGATGATCTTGACAGTACTTCTCGGAAGTACTGGTCAGGCTTTGTAGAACATCTCTCAGCTAAAATGTGTCTCAGGTTTTTCTCGTGGTCAAATTGGAGTGATGGAGTTTAGGCGGAAGACAATAGAGGTAAAATGTCATTCTTTTCACATTGTATCAAAGGCACAGCTATCAATATGACTTTTCACTCTTGATTTCAAATTAGGCCATCTTGTTTGAGTTACTGTCCCTTCCCCCCTCTTTTATAATATACTCCTTGAAGGAAGTGACTGCATATCACACCTAAGGGTCCCCTTTTAAGGGCAGACTATTTACATAAATTACTTGGAATTCTTCTGCCTGAGGGAGTTACCTATTACCTTCCATTTATTTGCTTATTTAGCCAACCCTTGTTGGTGTCAGCATTGGACTCATGAATATCTATTTTGTACATTAGATTATAATCTAATACGACTTGATTCTGTTGCTTAAATTCTTCCACTTATGGCCACGTGGGACTCTTTATGACGGCTCCTTTGTCATGTTTGACATACGCACACTCCTTTCCTTTTTAACATAATGATGTTTCAGGCTTATCATATATGTATAGTATAATATATATTTATGTATAGCTCTGAAGATCGATAGATCGATAGCACCCCAGTGCTAGAATCAGTCCGTTCTTCAAGGAGTCCTTTAATGGACAGTAATATTGGAGAGCAATTCCTGGTATTAAATGTGTCTGTTGCTCCTGGCGGTGTCTGCTTCTAGGTCCATTCAGCTAACAGTGCAAGGAGTGTGTGTGTGTGTGTGTGTGTGTGTGTGTGTGTGTGCACTCGCATGTGTGCATGCATGCATAGATGGTGGCTAGTACATGTACATATACCTATACATATTTCTGTGTGCAATCATGTGCATATAGTAAGGTAAGCAGGAGTATACACTGCTCTCTCCAGCTCTGATCCATTACCACGTGGATTATTCTAGCTCTTCCTCTTTGCTTGTCTCTTAACTCCAATAGTGAGTTCTATCCCCTGGTTTAATCTCCAGTGCCATACACACACAAAAAAAAGAAAAGATACAAGAAAAAGAAAAAGTACTTTCAGTGCCCTGGGGGTTACTAAATATAATGTAGGATGTTTCTGGTGGGAATGTGTTGCACATCTATCATATTTTAACAGTATTTGACATCACAGTAGAGGTTTGGGCAGCGCTTCATAAGCAAGCACATGCATATGTTTTCAACATCTGCTGTCTAGTTAATTTTTCAGTTCTAGTATACATGGATAGTGTGGTTCAGAGTTATTAGTTCATGCCTCACATTATCAACCCTAATTCCATTTGTTTTTCATCTTAGAAACTTAATGCATTCCAAACGCATTTAGACTGACACTCCCTTCCATTTTACTCAGTGATGTTGTTTTATATACAGTTGTGATACAATTCAATTCTCTGATCACGTTCTGTATTCTAACCTGGGATCCTCTCGCCTCCAGGATGATTTGTTTTTAATTTTTACATACAGTAATGTTAACTCTGTCCTATAAACCTGAGTTTGATAAATGCTTGGTGTCATATCCAACATTACAGTGTCATACAGATAGTTTCACTGCCCTAAAGAGTCCCTATACTTCACTGATTCAACCCTTCCCCCAGCCTGAGCCCCAGGCAACCACTGATCTATTTATTATATTGTAGTTTTACCTTTTCCAAATTTCCATATAAGCAGAATTGTATGATATAAAGCCTTTTCAGATTAGATACTTTCACTCAGAAGATTTATTCATGTCTTTGGATGCCTTTTCTATTACTCAATAGTATTCCATTCCATGACTATATTACTGGTTGTTTCTGGTTTGGGAGGATTATGAATAAAATCACTATAAACATCCACGTGCTGATTTTTGTGTGGATGTAGTTTTCATACCAGATGGTAATTTTTTATAAAGAAAATTACAGCACTGTATAGTAAGATTATGTTTAATTTTGTAAGAAACTGCCAAAACATCTCCCAAAGTGCCTTTCATTGTAGTATTGTGGAATTACATCGTACCTATATCTAACTTACTCAGATTAAACTCCTGAGCCAAAATCTCTCCCTGTGCTTGTGAAATCCACAATACTCTAAACTAGATGTTTGTAAGATTGCAGCAAACTTATTTGTTGGCCAAACCTGACTTTATCCATCCATATTGAGTGAATCTAAATGTATTTTGCTGCAGAAATATGAATGTGTTTCAATATGGAGTGCTTCTCAAATCCTTACTGTGATATTAAATAATGTTAAATTCATGATAGTTATATGTTTCCCTCAGAAACATCCCACAACACATTTAATAATGGTTAGGGCAGTGAAGGAACTTTTTTTTTTTTTTTGTGGTACTGGGGTTCCTGGAAGCCCTTCTACCTCCAGGCTACACTCCCAGACCTATTTTTACATTTTTTTTTTTAATTTGGAAACAGGGTCTCCTAAGCCAGCACGTGCGGCTGGCTTCGAAACTGTGCGATCCTCCTGTCTCTGCCTCCCAAACGCCAGGATTACAAGTGTGCGCCACCACGCCCGGCAGAACTTTAACTTTTAAAAAAAATTTTGTGGCAGTGGGCATTGAACTCAGGGAAGTTCTACCTCTGAACCACCTCTAGCCCTTTTTGTTATTTAAAAAAAATTTTTTTGAAATGAAGTCTTGCTAAGTCTTGCTAAATTACCTCATGCTGGCCTTGAACCTACCCATGATCCTCCTGTCTCAGCTTCCCAAGAACTAGGATCATAGGTGTGCAGCACCACATCATGCAAAAGTATTTCCACCTTCTAGGGACATGTAGAGAGAGGCATCTGATGAGACTGAGAGATACCTGTGGCTTTTGAGAGCAGAGGGAACATATATCTGCCTCTGATAGTATCCCTGGAAAGATGGCACTACCTCAAGCTTGAGACATCTAGTCAGACGGAGAAAATAGATGAGTGGTTTAGTCAGCTTCGTGGTACTTTAATGAAACACCTGAGACCATTAACTTAAAAAAAGAAAAGGGACGGGCGTGGTGGTGCACGCTTGTAATCCCCACGCTTGGGAGGCTGAGACAGGAGGATTGCACAGGTGTGAAGCCAGCCTCAGCTACTTAGTGAGGTTCTTAGCAATTTAGTGAGACCCTGTTTGTAAAAAAAATATAAAATAAGTTTGGGAGTATAGCTCGGAGGTAGAAAAGCCTCTGGGTTGCACTCCCAGTGCCATAAAAAAAAAGAGGGTTATTTTGGTTCATGTTATGGAGGTTATAGCCTAATATTGGGTATCCCTCTGCTATGGGCCTGGCAAGGGTGATATTATAGTAGAAGTGTCCGGTTAGAGGAAACCTTTATATATTGAGCCAGGAAGTAGAAAGAGAATGAGAGACTGGGGACCCCACAGTCCCCTTCAAAGACACCCCCTAGTGATCTAAGGTCTTCTAAATTCTGTGTGTGTGTCTGGGTGTGTGGTGGTAGTGGTAGTGGGGTGTGTGTGTAATACTGGGAACTGAACCCAAAGGCTTTCTACTTCTGAGCTATACCCCCAGTCCTATTTTATTCTTTATTTTGAAACAGGATCTATCTCACTAAGTTGTGGAGGCCATCATGTTGCTGAGGCTGACCGCAAACCTGTGATCCTCCTGTCTCAGCCTCCCAAGTATTGATATTACAAGTATGCACCACCACACCCAGCTTCTTCCAGACGCTTAAAAGGTCCTTAGTACCTCCTCATACCACCACTCTGGGGACCAAGATTTAGCACATGGACCTTATGGCGACACTCATTCATACGATAGCACCTGGTAAAGATTTCTGGGCCTTGAGGTTGGTTCCTGAGAAGAAAGGAGACCAGAAGGACCACACTGAATCCATGGGAGGTGTGGGGGTGAAGTGGTCAGTGGATCTCTCAAACATATTTCTTTTTTTTTTTTTTTTTTGGTGGTGGTACTAGGGATGGAAACCAGTGACTTTCTACCCCCAGGCCACATTCCTAGACCTAATTTTTCATATTTTATTTGGAAACAGGGTCTCACTAAGTTGCTGAGAGCCTCATTAAGTAGCTGAGGCTAGCTTTGAACCTGTGTGACTCTCCTGTTACAGCCTCCCAAGTGCTGGGATTACAAGTGTGAGCCACCATGCCCGCTTCAAAGGTATTTCTAAGGTTAGATGACAAAAGAGCTCCCCTCCCTCCCTTTCCATATCTTTAGAAAACTGCAGAAAGAACTGAGAATCCTCTTTATCTGCTAAATAGGGCCAAACCAATAGAATAATGGTGGAGGATTATAAAAAAATGTGAACTATAAAAAGCAGAGAAAGTTCTATTTACTTGGAGTCATGAGTTTGTGTATTAAGATCTATTAAATATTACAAGCCGGGTGTGGTGGCACACACTTGTAATCCCAGCATTTGGAAGGCTAAAACTAGAGGATCCTGGTTCGCGGGCAGCCTCAGCTACTTAGTGAGGCCCCCTGCAACTCAGTGAGAAACCTGTTTCAAAATAAAGAATAAAAAATTGGGCAGGGGGTATAGCTCAGAGGTCAATTGCCTCTGGGTTCTATCCCCAGACCCACTAAAAATAAATAAATAAATAAATAAATAAATAAATAAATAAATAAATAAATAAATTACAGGAGGTCAATGTTTTAGGCCAATCTCCTGGAGTAGGTCTCAACAGATCAGGCTATAAATCAAAATGGAGTCACTCATGCTAACATTCCACCTCCCCAAGCTAAAACTGTTTATCTGAACTGAGAAATCAGGATTAGAGAGGAAACAACCAAAATTTCCAAGCAGAACAGTTTCAACTGGCATGGTAATAAAGTTCCCTCTGCCATAATCTTTATATTAAAAAGGTAACCTGAAATAATCTAATATTAGTGGACCAGTTATTTTTCTAGTGTTCTGTCTCCCTGAGCCCACCTTACAAAGAGTGTAACTGTGGAGTGACTGTTTTTTTTTTTGTTGTTCTTTTGTTTCTCCTTTCTATTTTGTGTGTCCAATATTTTTTTATTTAATTAATTTATTTATTTTTATTGGTGCACTGTATTCATACATCATAGTAGGATACATATTTTTGTAGACATACATGCACACTTTTCCCAGTCAGCCCCTACCCAATCCCCACCCCATTCTCTCCCTATCCCTCCCTCCCATACTTGGCTTAGTAGTTGACATCTAGTATTATGGCAATTTATCTAAAATTAAAAATGATAATCTCACATAACAGTTTCATTTGTCTGATACCAAGCTTGTGATGACTTAAAGATAACATTTCAATATTTCTTTTTGCTTTCTTTCTTACCAGAGAATATTTTTTTCTATTTTTTAGGTGAAACTATCATATATTTATATATTTATTTTTCAGAAAAAAATCTATCCTAATATGGAATATGGACTCTAGGTACCCAAAACAATCTTGAAAAAGAACAAAGCTAGAAGATATATATTTTCTGATTTCAAACCATATAAAGCTACAATAATTGAAACAGTATAGTACTATTCTAAAGGCAGATATATAAACCATTGGAGTTAAATAAAAGCCTAGAGCCAAATTCTTCCCTATATTGTCAAGTTATTTTTGACAAGGTTTCCACGAACATTTGGTGGTGGAAATATTAATCTTTTAACTAAATATTGTTAAAAATAATAATTACATGGAAAAGAATAAAATTGGACCCTTACCTAATCCCATATACAAATATTAACTCAAAATAGATAATAGACCTAAATATAAATCTTAAGACTATAAACTTTTAGGAGAAAATCTGGGTCATAAAACCTCACAACATTGAAATTGGCAGTGATTTCTTGGTTATGATTTCAATGGCACAGGCAACAGAGGAGTATACAAACTCCCTAAAAAATAAAAAAAAATTGTATATCCAAAGACAATGTAAACAGAGTTAACAGTTACTAATAGAATGGGATAAAATATCTCCAAATGCTATATCTGAAGGTATATTAATATTCCAACTAGAAATCCTAGAAATTAACAACATTAAAGGCAAACAATACCCTTTAGAGATAGGTAAAAGACTAACATAAATAATGAATCTCCACAGATAACCAATCTTAGTTGTCTGTTGGATGGAAAATCTTGTTTCTCTAGTTCTGGAGTGTTACCTATTTCTTCTTTGTAGTTAATCTCTTTGAGTATTTTCTCTAGTGCTGGTTTTGAAGACATAAATTCCTTCAGTTTCTGTTTGTCGTGGAAGCTTCTTATTTCTCCATCTAATTTGATAGAAAGTTTTGCTGGGTAGAAAATTTTTGGCTGGAAGTTGTTTTCTTTCAGAGTTTGGAATATGTTACTCCAAGCCCTTCTGGCTCTCATAACTTGGTTTGGGAAGTCTGGAGTGATTCTAATTGGTTTGCCTCTGAATGCCACTTGGCCCTTTGCTTTTGTTGCCTTTAAGATTCTCTGCTTGGCTTCCACATTGGTCATTTTGACAATTATGTGGCGTGGGGATCCTCTTCTCCGATCCTGTCTGAAGGGAGTTCTGTAAGTTTCCTGGACCTGTGTATCGACCTCTTGCTCTATGTCTGGAAAATTTTCTGCTATTACTTCCTTGAAGAGATTGTTGATCCCTTTGGTTTCACTTTCTTTTCCCTCCTCTATTCCAATTATTCTTAGGTTAGCTCTCTTAAAATGGGCCCATATTTCTTCAATATCAGATTCCTGCTGTCGGATATTTTTTCTAGATTAGAAACTATGCATTCATCTTTGTATTGCTCATCTTCTAAGAGCGAGATTCTGTTCTCCATGTGTTCTAATCGGTTGTTTGTGTTTTGAATTGAGGCCTTTACTTCATTAATTGCATCCTTTATCTCTTTTTGGCTCTCTCTGAGTTCTTTTCGAAGCACCTCTATTATTTCTACGGTTATTTTCCTGATTTGATCTTCTAGAAAGCTCTGATTTTCTGTTTTATCGGGTTCTGATGTTGTGGGGTTGTGGGCATTCATTGCTCCAGTATTATTCCTCTTTCCCATGATTTCGGATGTTTGTGCCTTCTCTGGGTTCTTCCCTTGGGTCACTATGACTTCACTTAAGGTGTTCTGGATCTCGAATCAGTAGTATCTCAGACCCCACTACTCCTTTACTGGGTTGTATCACAGAGTCTCTGACCCAGAGAGTCGATAGAGGCTGCTTTAGATTGTGGGGGGTGCCAGGTTGCACGTTCTCCTATGGTGTGATATCTCTGCCACCGCCCCTCCCCCACTGGGTCAAGTCCCAGGGAGTACAGTACTGGGATTTCTCCTCTGTGGCCCGCAATTTGACTCACTGTTCTTGAGTATGCAGATGTAGCTGTACTGGCCTCGCTGAATTCGGTGCTGCTGCCGCCGGTGGCAATATGGCGCCGCTGCTACGCCCTCGGCTGTGGGGCTGGTGTTTTTCTTCTTGCTTTTGATTTCCACTCTGAATCCCTGCAGCGTGTGCTGAGCTCGGCCACTGGGAGCTTTAGATGCTCTCTGCGCGGAGAAATCCCGCCCTGCTGTTCCGCAGTGGCTCACCTCAGCCGGCTGTAGCCATCCCGTGAATTCGCCAGTGCCGCCGGCAGTATGGCGCTGCTGCCGCGTCTGCCGCGTCCTCAAGCGTGAGGCCAGTTATCTCCTCTGTGGCTCTGTTCTCAGTCCACTTTCTCTCTGGAGCCTGGTGATTTTTTGTTTCACTGGTGATGGTGTTTTCTGGCTATGAAAGGCGCTGATTTTGTGGTAATGGAGATTGGTTGTTAGTGGGGCTCTTAAGCCCCGCTTTTCTCGGTCGCCATCTTCCCGGAAGTCCTTGTTTCTCCTTTCTTTAGCCTTTCTCTGTCTATAAACCCAGCCTCCTCTGCTGTGACTATTGACATACTTACTCTATTTTAGGGAATGAAGTGTTCCCTGATTCTAGAATAAGAAATAAAGCCAATTGGATTGTCAAACTATAGTATGCATGAGGCATTGGGTTCAATTCCCAACACTAAAAAAAAAAAAAAATCTGTAAACAAAATTGTAATATTTTCCCCTTTGATACTAGGTAACAAGATGTGAAAGAGTTCAAGAGCACTCTTGGCAAGACGAAAAGAGATGAAGGGAATGAAAAAGTGCTAGGGGATTACACCACAATGTGAAGGCACTCAGCACTACCGAGCTGAGCACTTCCAAAGAGTCACATTGTGATGTGTATGTTACCCCTTCCCTTTGCATTTACGGTGTCTGTCAGCCTTGATGTCAGAGATATGTTAGCATTGTATAAGGTGGAAAGCATTTGAGTCTTTAAAGTTTTCTAGAGCACTTTCATATAGCTTAAGAATGATAGGTTTTTGTATTTCTTTTTCCTGAAATGGGTTCTCACTAAGTTACCCAAGCTGGCCTTGAACTTCTGTGCTCAAGTGATCCTCCTGCCTCAGCCTCCTGAGTAGCTGGGACTCTAGAAACAGCTTTATATGTACTTTATGATCATATTTTTTATTGGCATGTAATAGTTATGCAGAATAGTCAGTTTCATTGTGGTATATTTGAACATATATGCACATAGCATAATTTGAACAAGTTTATCCTTAGTGTATTATTAATTAATTAATTTATTTATTTATTTATTTGGTACTTAGGATTGAACCCAGGGCATCCTACCTCTTAGCTATACTCCTAGTACTTTTTATTTTTAATTTTGAAATAGGGTCTCAGTTGCTAAAGGTGTAGCTAAGTTGCTGAGGCTGGTCTTGACCTTGCAACCCTCCTGACTCAGCCTCCCAAATACTGAGACTACAGGTGTGTGCCACCATGCTTGGCCCTTAGTAGTATGTGTGTGGGGGGAGGTATTGAGGATTGACTTTAGGGGTGCTTAACCTCCAAGCTTTACCCCCCTTTTATTTTTTTATTTTTTATTTTTGTTTTGAAATTGGTCTTGCTTGATTGTTAAGGGTCTTGCTACATTGCTGAGGCTATGCTTGAACCTGTGATCCTCCTGTGTCAGCCTCTCAAGCACTGGGGTTACAAGCATGCGCCACCACACCCCACCTCTCTATACTGAGTATATTTTAAAGGAGCGTTCAGGTTAACTCTGTGGACTGCCTTTCAGCTATCCTTGCAAAAATTCTTCATCTCTCACTATCTGCCGTACCTCAGTGTAGCCCACAGTCTTTTCTGCCATACCCTAATTGTTACCACTCCATCTACATCAAATACTCCCAGTGCTGTAAGAGATTCTCAGTGGTGCCTCATCTTAGCAGAGCAAGGAGCTAGTCCTTTGGGTAAGGTAAGCCCTGCGTTCGGATGCCCCTCCACTCACCCACCCTCTCCTCCTCCACTCCAGCTCTGTCTTCTTCCCTTCCCACAGAGGTCTCCACCCTACTGCTAAAGGTTTTTGAAGTCTGTTACTGGCTTTGTGTTCCTAACTCTGATCATCAACTCCAATCTCACCAGTGTGTTTCCCTCCTTGGCCTAAAAGCAAAAGGAGAGCAGGAACTGGGATGGTGAGCTTAAGAAAGTTTATTAATTAGATTCCTCCTTGTCTTCAGAAGTTTGAGCAGCCACAGAATGGGTGTGTGCTTGTTCGATAACAGGAAGTGACAGTGGTTTCGCAGCCACCACCCTAGAACGTGCTACTTGCCAGATTTGCACTGCTGCAGAGCGCCTTCCAGCTGGAATGCTAGCAGGTACCCTGCCCCAGAAGTCTTTGCTTTGTTAGCCTGTATTAATTTCTTTTTTCTTTTTGGTGGTACTGCGGGGTGGAACCCAGAGGCTTTCTACCTCCGGGCTATATTCCCAGACCTATTTTATATTTTTTTATCTGGAAACAGGATCTCACTAAGTTGCTGAGAGCCTCACTAAGTGCCTGAGGCTGGCTTTGAACCTGTGCGATCCTCCTGTCTCAGCCTCCCAAGCACGGGGATTACAAGCGTGTGCCACCATGCCCGGCAGCCTGTATTCATTTTAAAATATAGATCTAATTAGGCCTCTCTGCAACTTAAGCTTTTTTAATGGCTTCCCTTTACACTGAGAAGAAATAAGACTGCAACCGTGTGCCCTCAAGCCCTGCAGAGCCAGTGAGGAGATAGAAAGGAAATAGGCAGATAGGGAAAAGGCCTTGGTAGAAAAAAGTTAATTTCCTGAGTTTCCTGAGGGGCGACAAATGCCTGAAACTCCAAAGGCTCAGAGATAAGAAGGATCAGAGCTCAACAAAGCCACCTGTTTACTAATTAACAAACCCAGGAGCCAGCACAAAGCAAGTCGGACACTCCTACTGAATGAAAGGAGACCCTTCAAAGGACTTGCAAATACCCTATGCAAATTCTCCTTAGAATCCCAAAAGTCACCCTAACCAAAAATGGACTTACAAGCAGTCAGGCCTTGGCCAGTCGGATGGCAAAGGGGACTTTCCCACGCGGGACTCCCTCCCCTTTTGGGGAGCTGTTCTCTCTCTCGCAGGTCGTGTTGGCCCTGAGAGAAGGCAGAGTGCATCTGAGGGCACGTGGCTCGGGCGACTCTCGAGTAGTGACCTGAAGGCCTCTGCTGGACATCATGGCTGGCCAGGCCCCTAGGGGTGACCTGTACCTCTTTTCTGGCAGATCGTGTGGACTCTTGGAGAAAGTAGTTTGCAACTGATGGGCACTTGGCTCGGGCAACACTCGGGTAGTGACCCTGAAGGCAGCTACTGGACCCCGGAGTTCCGACTGCCCCTATGGGGTGTTCGGCCACTTTTCTCTATTCCCTTCTGGCAGATCGCATGGACTCTAGAAGAAAGCAGCCTGCACCTGAAGGCAATTCGGCTTGGGCTACTCTCAAGTATTGTCCTGAAGGCAGCTTCTGGACCCAGAGTTCCAGCCCCTTTGGGGGTGTTAAGCCACCCTTGCCCCATTCCCTGCTGCTTCCAATAAACCTTTTACTCCCCTTCCTGAGGTCTGCGGGTGTCATTCTTCGCTCACTGTAGACAAGAACTTCGCCGGGGTTTCTTTCTCTCAAGAAACCCCCGTTTCACCAGCATCCGCCCGGCCTTCCAGCCACACTTGCTGTTTGTTTTAGTCTCTCGGTGTTTCTAGTGTTCAAGTTTCTCTCTTCGCTTGTATATAGGTCAAATGTGAAGGTTCCCAGCTTACATTCCACCCCCTGGGCTGCCCCTCAACTACAGCATACACATGGGCCCCTTCCCTTGGCCTAACAGCTCCTACCTATTTTTTCAGATATTAGATTTAGTTCATATTTTGGGGGACACCTCTTTCCAACTACCCACAGAGATTCTCTATTATATGCCTAGAAGTCTGTCCATATTAGGGCACTTACACTATTGTAGTTAATTGTTTATATAATCACTGTATTTACATTTGTATTCTCCATTAAGACTGTAAGCACTATGAAGATTAGGACTCTGTGTCCTGCTTAAAATTCTATCTTCTGTGTTTAGCATAACCCTGCAGAGCATAAGAACCCAAAAAATATTTGTTGAATCAGTATAGAAATATAAGAGGAAGCTACGCATGGTGGTACATTCCTGTAACTTTAGTACTTGGGATGTTGAGACAGAAGGATCACAAGTTCGTGGCCAGTCTCTGCAAAGTAGTGAGACCTTGTTTCAAAATAAAGAATAAAAAAAAGAAATAGAGTTGGAGGGTATAACTTGGAGGTAGAATGCCGCCTCTGGGTTCAATCCCCAGTCTCTCTCTCTCTCTCTCTCTCTCTCTCTCTCTCTCTCTCACACACACACACACACACACACACACACACACCACACAATGCATGAACATTTGTTGGAGAACATGGTATTTATATGGTTTCATGGTATTACTCTACAGATTACTTATTCAGTATTGTGTAAAGGAGAGGGTATCTTTATAGGGGAAGGATATCTGGTGGGTAATTAAACTTAGCATCAGAGATAATGGGACTGACATGTTCTTTCTGATAGCGTGCAGTTGGAAATACACAATATCAACATGGTATTCTTATAAAAATGTGTCACATGAATCCAATCATAAAGACCAATAATTATGGGACATTCTATGATACAGATAAACTGGAGTTTTCAAATTTGTCAATGTCTAGCAAAAAAATGGAGATTATTTTAGATTATGGGAGATAAAACAACCAAATGCAGTATGTAGTTCTTAAAATAGCTATTAGAGAAACTTTTAGGTAAACTAGAGAAATTTAAATATGGATGATATATTAGATAATATTGGGTTTGTTTGTTACAGTATTGGGAACTGAACCCAGGAACTGGAGCATTCTAGACAAGTACTCTACCACCAAGCTACTCTATGCCCAAATTTGTATCAATATAAAATGTGAAAATTATATTGTGGGGTGTGTGTGTGTGTGTGTGAGAGAGAGAGAGAGAGGGGGAGAGAGAGAGAGAGAGGGGAGAGAGAGAGAGAGAGAGAGAGAGAGAGAGAGAGAGAGAGAGAGAGAGAGAGAGAAATGTGAAAATTATATTGCACTGAAGTAGAAAAAATGCCCTTGTTCTTAGGAGATAATTACTCAAACATATAGTTTCAGCCTAAAAACAAACAGAAGTATATCACTGGGTGGGGAAGGAGAGAAGGAAGGAAACAAAAACATTAACACATGATAAAGGTAAGTAGAGCATATATTTGTCTCAATGGATTATTCTTTGAGATTCTCTAATAGGTTTGAAAATTTTCAAATATAAAGTTGTATAAGTGGTTAGGAGAAAATAGCTTTAGGCCTGTGACTAAGTGGGCTTGCTGATACTTCCTCTTCCCTAAATTAGATGATTTCACTTGTCATAATCACTCCTAGTAACAATAGACTTCCCCCACTTCCTGTTTCCTTTGCCCTTGGCATAGGCCTGTTCTTATAAAATTTATGGCTCAGAGTTGCAGAACGGAACTTTACAGACAGGCAGATCCTACAAGCACCCAGAAGTGTCTGAGCCATGCTTGTCCAGTTCTACCTCAGAAATTCCTCTTCAGAGAAGTTACAAGGCCAGAAATATACCTCTAGAGCATAGATTCTTAAACTAGACTGTGTATTAGAATCACTCTGGTGGAGCCGGGTGTGGTGGTGCACACTTGTAATCCCAGCATTTGGGAGGCTGAGACAGGAGGATCGCGGTTAATGGACAGCTTCAGCTACTACTTAGTGAGGCCCTTTACAACTCATCGAGATCCTGTTTCAAATAAAGAATAAAAAATAGGGCTGGGGGTGTCACTCGGAAGTAGAGCCCCCCTGCCCCAGGTTCCATCCTCAGTACTGAAAAATAAATCACTCTGGGATCCTATACCCGGGCCATACTCCAAAAGAGTTCAGTTATAATCTATGGAGGTGGCATCAGAAGATGTGAAGCTCCTCAGATAATTCCAGTATGCAGACAACTTTGAGAGCCACTGCTCTGATGAAGTCTCTCTGTGTGGAAATATGAATAAGAGAGAAATAAGTATTCATTCCCAACATCAGGTATTATGGTTAGACATAGAATGTCCCCTGAAGAGCTCATGTATTCATGCTCACAGCTGATGCAATTAAGCAATGAGGGCTGTAATCTTATCAGTGTGTGAATCCATTGTGATGGTTTACTGAGCAGTTTACTAAGATGGTTTACTAAGCTAGGCAGGTGAGGTGTGCCTGGAGAAGGTGTGTCCCTGGGGGGTGGCCTTAGGGACTATGCTTTCATCTTTGAATTGCCTTTCTTGTTCTCTTGCTTCTGCATCCATGATGTGAGAGCAGAGCTTGTTCAATCCCTCTCTCTGCTTCCTGCTGCCATGCCCTAAGCTCTGTAGACCCTGGCCTCACATGGACAGAACCCAGAATCTCCAAAAAACTGTGAGCAAATAAGTCTTCCTTCCTCTATGTTGTGTGGTCAGTTGTTCAGGATTATAGCAATGAGAATATTGATTGAGACACCAGACAAGAAAGAAAAGAAACCTACCTGGGGACTAGAAGTATGGAAGGACAGATGTCCCTTGAGGATCATACAATAGATAGCGCTAACCCTTCCAGCCATGCAGCACCTGCCCTGATGGGGTCTCTGCTGTTGGCCACAGAGATGTCCCCCAGTGGCACAGACTAGGGAGAATTTCCTTTTCCACTTCCTAGCAGGTGGCAATGAAGAGAGAGGTAGAGAGCTCTCTAGCTAAGTCTAAAAATGGGAGAATGCACAACACACTTCAGTGGCTGGGAATATTCAGTGATAACCCTAGCAGAACAGTAAATTGGAGATATATCAAGCTTCATAGGCTTTCATTGAAGGTGCTGGGAATCTTTCTATAATATCTAATGTTTCTGGTTTATATAAAAACCATGTACTCAGTTAAAAATTATTTACAAATAAATGTTGCTGATAATAACACATTAACATATAGTTTCTCCTGTTCCATTAGTTTATCTATTTCTATACCAATACACCACTCTCTTGATCATTCTAGTTTTGTAGTAAATCTTGAAATTGGATGGTGTAAGTCCTCCAACATTTTTTCTCCCTTTTCCAAGTTGCTTTAGCAATTCTAGGTCCTTTATATTTCCTTATGAATTATAGTTATATTAGCTTTTGTCATTAGCTTATTATGTGCCACAAAAAGCTTATTGGGATTTTGATTGAGATTACATAAATCTATAAGTCAAATTTTGAAGAAATGGCATCTTTCTTACATGGGTCTTTTGATCCATGAATATTATGAATCTCCCCAGTTATTTGCACCCCTCACTGGTGTTTTATAGTTTCAGTATATATATTTAGGACTTGGACATCATAAGGCTTATCCCGAAATATGTTGGTGTGTCAATGCTTTTATAAATGCATTTTTAGGGGCTGGGATGTAGCTCAGTGGCAAAGTGCTTGCCTGGCAAGTGCACCACCCTGGGTTCAATCCCCAGTCCAAAAAGACAAAAAAAAATGCATTTTAAAAAATTCAGTTTCTGCAGGGCGTGGTGGCGCATGCTTGTAATCCCCATGCTTGGGAGGTGGAGACAGGAGGATTGAACCCAGAGACGTTTTACATTTAAGCTACACCCCCAACCCTTTTTATCTTTTGTTTTGAAATAAGGAAGTTCTCACTGTATTGCTGAGAGTCTTGCTAAGTTGTTAAGACTGGCTATAAACCTTGTATCCTCCTGTCTCAGACTCCTAAGTACTGGAATTATAGGCATTTACCACCATGTCTGGCCTATTTAATTATTTTTAATACTTTTATACTTTCATTGGTGCATTATAGTCTCACATCATAATGGACTTCACAGTGATAGTGAAATACAAGTACAAGATAATTGGTAGGTTTTCCCCGGCTCCCTCCCCTTTCCCCCTTCCCCATACAGGGTATTGAGATTGACATTGGTGTTCTCATATATGTGCATAATGTTGATGGAAGTTATTCCTTCATTGATCCTCCCTCTCTTCTCCCCCTTCCCCTAAACTACCTCCCTCACTCCAATGGAGTTTCTTCTCGATTATCTGAAGTCACTCTGGTATCCTGATTACTCCCTAGTTTCAACATATGAAAGAAAACATATGATCCTTCATTTTCTGTGACTCCCCAATCTCATTTAGCATAATGTTCTCTAAGTCTGTCAATTTTTTCTAGAAATGACATTATTTTGTTCTTTCTTCCTTCCTTCCTTTCTTCTTTCTTTTGTGGTACTGGGGATGGAACCCAGGGGCATCCTACCTCTGAGATACACCCCAGCCCTAGATTTTAGTCTTTTTGTTTTATTTATTTATTTATTTATTTATTTATTTATTTATTTATTTATTTATGGTGGTACTGGGATTCCTGGAAGCCCTTCTACCTCCAGGGTACACTCCTAGACCTATTTTATACTTTTTTTTTTTTTTGTAATTAGGGTCTCTTAAGCCAGTGCGACTATCTTCGAACCTGTATGATCCTCCTGTCTCTGCCTCCCAAGCATGGGGATTACAAGAGTGAGCCACCATGCCCGGTGTTAGTCTTTTTATTTTTGAAACAGGGTCTCATTTGAGTTGCAAAGGGCCTTGCTAAGTGGCTGAGGCTGTCTGTGAACCACAATTCTCTGATCTCTATCTCCCAAATGCTGGGATTGCAAGTGTGCACCACCACATCTTTATTTTGTTCTTGATTGCTGAGTAAAATTCATTGTGTGTATACCCCATAATTTGTAATTTATTAATCTGTTTATAGACATATAGGTTGGTTCCATAATTTAGCTAATGTGAATTGTGCTACTATAAACATGTATGTGCATATATTACTCTGATTTTCTGGTTTCAGTTCTTTTGGAAAGATAGCCAAGAGTGGTATATGATGGGTCCATTCCTAATTTTCTGAGGAGTCTTTACCAATTTGCAATCCCATCAACAACGTTTAAGAGTTCCTATTTCTCCACATCCTCGCCAGCATTTATTGTTGTTTGACTTCTTGATGATTGCCTTTCTAATTAGGGTTAGATGGAATCTCAGTGTAGTTTTGATTTACATCTCCTAATTGCTAGTGATGTTGAAAATTTTTTCATGTACTTATTGGCCATTTGTCTCTTCTTTCATGAAGTGTTTAATTGGTTCAATTGCCCATTTCTTGATTGGGTTATTCAGTTTTTTTAGTGTTGAGGTTTTTTTTTTTTTTAACACTAGGGATGGAACCCAGGGGCATTCTACCTCTGAGCTATACCCCCAGCCCTATTTTTTATTCTTTATTTTGAAACAGGGTCTCACTGAGTTGCAAATGGCCTCACTAAGTAGCTGAGGCTATCCACGAACCTGTGATTCTCCTGTTTCAGCCTCCCGAATGCTACAATTACAAGTGTGTACCACCATGTCCGGCCAGTGTTGAGTTTTTTAAGTACTTTATATATTCTAGATATTAGTCCCCTATCAGAAGGATAGCTGGTAGAAGATCCTATCCCATTCTGTATGTTCTCTCTTTAGAGTCTTGATAGTTTCCTTTGATGAACAGAAGCCTTTTTCATTTAATTAATTATTGTTTTAATTTCTAGTGCTTTGGAGGTCTCATTAAGGAAGTTTTAACTGTGCCTAGATGTTGGAGTGTTGGACCTATGCCCTCCTCCAGTAACTTCAAAGTATCTGATTTAATTTCCAGGTCTTTGATTCATCTCAAGTTGACTCTTGTGCAAGGTGAGAGGTAAGGATTTAATTCCACTTTTCTACAAATGAATTAACCAGTTTTCCCAATGCAATTTGTTGAAAAGGCTATCTTTTCTTTAAAGTATGTTTTTGTTGTCACCTTTGTCAAGAATCAATTGGTTATAAGTGTGTTGATTTGATTCTGTATCATCTATTCTGTTCCATTGGTCTACTTGTCTGCTTTTGTGCCAATACCATGCTGGGTTTTTTTTTTTGTGTGGTATTGGGGTTCCTGGAAGCCCTTCTATCTCCGGGCTACATTCCCAGACCTAATATATATATATATATATATATATATATATATATATATATATATATATATATTTTTTTTTTTTTTAATTTGGAAACAGGGTCTCTTAAGCCAGCAAGGCTGGCTTCAAACCTGTGCAATCCTCCTGTCTCTGCCTCCCAAGTGCGAGGATTACAAGATTGCACCACCACACCCGGCTACCATGCTGTTTTTATTACTATAGTTCTGTAGTATAATTTGAAGTCAGGAATTGTGATGCCTCCTGCATGGTTCTTATTGCTGAGTCTTTTGTGTCTTTTGTCTCTCCATATGAAATTTATGATTGATTTTTTCTCGTCTATGAAGAATGACATTGGTATTTTAATAGGGATTGCATTGATTCTGTAGATCACTTTTAGTAGAATGGCCATTTTAATAATATTTACTCTGCCTAATGAAGATTAAGGGAGATCCTTCCATCTTCTAAGATCTTTTTCAATTTCTCTCTTTAGTGTTTTATAATTTTAATTCTAAGGGTCTTTTACCTTCTTGGTTAGATTTATTCCTAGTTATATTATTGTTTTTGAGGTTACTTATTTAATTGTTTTAGATAGAGAGTTCAATCATAATGAAATATAACAGTAGTAACAATCCCTCATGTGTCCATGATTCAGCTTCATAACTATCAATTCACCAACAATCTCATTTTTCCTCTGTCCTACCCATGTCCATTTCTCCATATACACTTTTATTTTGCAGTACTGGAGATGGAACCCAGGTGCATTCTACCCCTGAGCTACCCCCCCCCCGACCTCTATTTTTTATTCTTTATTTTTTGAAACAGGGTCTCACTGAGTTGCACAGGACCTCACTAAGTAGCTGAGGTTGCTGTGAACCAACGATCCTCCTGACTCAGCCTCCTGAATGCTGGGATTACAAGAGTGTGCCACTATGCCTGGCTCCATATACTCTTAAACATATCTTAGACATTGTGTCATATTATCATATGTATTCTCAAAATACATATCTAAAACAATGATTTTTAGCATGTGGTCCCCAGACCTTCAGTATCAGAATTACTTGGAAACTTATTGGAAATGGAAATTCTCAAGTCCCAACAAGGTCATTTTGAACCAGAAATTCTAGGGGTAAGGCCCAGTAAATTGAGTTCTAACAGGTCCTCTTGGTGACTTGAATATATGCGATGATCTAGAGCCACTGACCCATCCTCTAGATTAAAGACTCTTAAAAGATAATTATGATGTAATTATCATACCTAAAAACCTAAGCTATAATGTGTGTGTGTGTGTGTGTGTGTGTGTGTGTGTGTGTGTGTGTGTGTTACTAGGCTTTGAACCCAGGGCCATTTTACCTCCGAGTTACATCTCCAGCCCTTTGTATTTCTTATTTTGAGACAGGGTTCTTTCTAGGCTGTTGAGAGTCTCGCTAAGTTTCTGAGGCTGGTTTCAAATCTATGATCCCCTTTTCTCAGCCTCTCACATACTAGTATTAAAAATGTATGCTACCATGCCCAGATAAACTATAATTTTTATTATTCTCAAATAGCTACTGAGAATACCAGCTTCCAGTGGTCTCATTATTGCTTCTAATCTTGTTTAGTTTTTATAGTTAATTAAATCCCAATCTAAATAGTATCCACACAGTTGATTTGTCTCTCAATTCACTTAGGGATTCTCCCTCTATCTTCCACTTTTCCTCCTCCTTGTGATTGCAAGCACCTGGTCATTTATAGTTTATTACATTTCAGATTTTGCTGGGTACAGCATCCCCCCCCCATTTCTTGATCTCTCCATTTTCTATAACTGATAGTTGGATCATAGTAATGAGATATGGCTATCTTGAGCCTCAGTATTTTTGGCAAGAATACTTATTAGATGGACTTGTGGTCTTTGACTCTTTAAAAGCTCCTGGCCATCTGGTCATGGCGGCAATCCAAGTACTTGGAAAGCTGAGATAGATGGGTCAAAGGTTCGAGGCTAGCCTCAGCAGCTTAGTGAAACTCTCAGTAACCTAGGCAAGACTCTGTTTCAAATCAGTAGCAACAAAAAAACAGCTGGGTGTGGTGACTTATGCCTATAATCCCAGCACTTAGGAGGCTGAGACAGGAGAATTGCAGGTTCCAGGCCAGCCTCAACAATTTAGCAAGCCTCTGTGCAACTTAGTGAGACCCTATTTCAAAATAAAGAATAAATTAGAATCGGGGGTATAGCTTCAAGGTAGACCACCTCTGAATGTAACCTCCAGTACCACACTCACACCCAAAAGCTGTTGGCCAAAACTTGGTCCTGGCATTTGCACTGCAGTTCTATAGCTACTCCGGGTTTTGCCTCAATCTTCTCTCATGCCACTCCCTCTGTTTCCATCTCCGTGGGCTTTCTATGGTTCCAGGTGCGGTCTGAACACCTGACTTGACTCTGCTTATGACATTTGTCTAATATTCCTTTATGATGCTGTTTCTGGTGACTTTGGCTTCCAGCACAAAACAGGTTACGATCTGTGTAGTAGTGTAGAATCTCACCAGGTCCCCTGTCCTGGGGATCTGGTCGGGTCAGTAAACCCCATCTCCAGCCTTCAGCTTTTCTGGAAGAAGAGATCAGGTAATAATAGCTTTCTGTGGTGTCCCCAAAGGAGCTACTTTCAGGAGATCTTAAGTTAGAACCTGGTATCTGTGTTTTAAAGTATCCAGCGTTCTAGGGTAAATGGGTTTGGGGGCAACTTCATAGTGAACTCTGCAGAGCCACATTCCCTACTAATTTGTAAACTGAGGCCCTGCCAATTAATTCCAGGACTAAGCCAATCAGAGACTTCAGAGGAAGCTGGATAAGAAAATGCCGACAAACCGGTTTGAAAGTCTAGGACACTTCTCTGTAGTTTTAAATAAAAGGGGGAAATCCACATATGATATCAAGTCAAGGCTGGAAATGAGTGCTGTGTTTTGTCTGCTAAGTAAAATTCTTTCATCCCTTCTCCCTCCATTTTCCAAAGTTAGCTGGGTCTGAATGTGGATAGACTAAATTCCTAGTGACGGTAACGTGGCACCTGCTTCCTCTTTGGTCTGGGGTACACTCTGGTTCCTCTTTTTCCTTACATAGCCAAAGATTTGTGTCAGTTATCCTAGGAAGATGGAGACTGGAGGTGCCAGGGAAGGGCCTTCTCAGGTGCTGGTCATGCTTCATTTCTTGAAAGTCTGTGGCTGGATTCCTCTTATACCATGAAACCACCAGAGCATGGTTATTCTTCATGTTTTGTTTCTTCATATAGATGCTGGTTACAAGAATGTGTTCAATTTGTGAAGATCTACTGCTCAAGTGTATAGATGAAATACACTCTTTTCTCTATATAGTTGTGTTCTGTATGATGACATTTCAGTTAATGATGGACAACATATATGATGGTAGCCCCATAAAATTACAAAGTAACTAAAAAATTTCCATTGCCAAGTGATGTTGTTCTTGCCATTGTGTTACAACTGCCTCCAGGTTTGTAGCCACTAGTGATAGGCGATATCATGTACCGGGGAGCGTACCATGCTGTGCCATCTAGATCTGTGTTAAATACACTCTGATGTTTGTACAGTGATAAAATTGCCCTACGAAGCATTTTCCAGAATTATCCCATTCTTAAATGATACATAACTGAATATGTTATAATCTAGTAAAAAGTAAAAAAATGTAATCAAAACAAATGCACCACTGACAGCCTAAAACTCCTCTACAAAGGGTTTTTAAAAGAAGTATTTAGCTTTCACCACAGAGTGTTTAATATAATTAAACAGTAAGCAAATACTTGAATATTCATTAAGACTTTTGGAATTTAACAGAAATAAGAAAAATGGGGAGGGGAGGAGGAGGAAGGAAATCGGTGTTAGGAACAAGCAAATAAAAAATACCAAATGAAATAATCAACATCAGTAAGGGCAAAAGCTTAAAATGATTTTGCTTTTTAGGTCCAAGTAAGTTTCAATTACTTGGCTCTGAGAGGAAATAAGAGGGTCAGTGTTAGAGGCAAACACAATGCCCATTGTTGCCTTTGTTAGCCCTCCTGACAGCCCAACACACACAGGCACCCGACCCCAACCCCAGCTCACAGACCTTCCTTGTTCCCCAACTGCTCCTCCTCACAATCTCAATTTCACCCTGTTTCTGGCTTAGTGATGCTGACCCCGTTCCATTTCTGATTCTGGGTTCCTGTGTTTGTGAACCATAGGACCAGGCCCCCAGGATCCTTTGCTGTTGCTGCCAGGAGTAGGAAATTTCCTATTAACTGTCTTTCCCTGCAGGAAGATACCCTTGCCTGGGCTCCTAACCGCTTTCAAGTGAGAGTTGTGAGCCTTAACAGTATGACCCAAAAGTTAAGTACATTCTCCACTCCCTTACCCAAACATTTTTTGTTTTGATTTGAATTTTCCCAGCTACATTAAATACATTTTTCTATTTTAAGGGCCATTTGTGATGACTCTTTCAAAATGCAGACACTTTTAATCAACTTGAAACTTTTCTCTTAGAAATGGCTTTAAGTGCTATGGGTCAGGCACTCTAACTTTTGACTATCAGCCACCAGAAAGTTCAAGAATATATAATGCTTTGTAATCCTGCTGAGAAAAAACCTTGGACCTTGTGCTTTTAAGTGTAAGTCTTTGATCGCTCTCCAGAGCATCAGCCTCCCCGATGAACCCTAAGGTGGGACTGTCCCCTCACAGAGCCATCACAAGCCCAGGGCCAGCTGAGGGACTGCAGTAAGCGCAGGGCAGGGTGGGCAGGCAAGTCTAGGTGCAGGAGTGAAGCAGCAGGACTAAGGGCCAGAGAAATAGGCCAGTCAGAAGAGTAAACCAAAAGGCCTGAAATGAGACACTGGAGAGGGCCTTTCCTCAAAGTCTCATTTATCTGCCAGGCATGGTGACACACGCTTGTAATCCCAGTACTTGGAAAGCTGAGACAGGAGGATTGCAGGTTTGAGGACAGTCTTAGCAAGGAGTGAGACTCTTCTCAACCCAGTGAGACCCTGTTTTAAAATCAGTAAAATAAAATAAGGTAGGGATGTAGCTTGGAGGTAGAATATTCCTGGGTTCAATTCCCAAGACAACACACACACAAACGTTCTTTTTATCTAGGGCTTCAACTTCTCCAGCCATACCCTATCTTCTTATTCTAATATTTTCAACCATGGGCCATTTGTATTTGGAAGTCTCACTGTGACTCGGATGCTGCAAGTCCAGATTCCAATTTCTTTTGGCCTTTGGCATTTATAAGGGGCAGGTCCAATGACTTTGGTGAATTTTCAAATACCAGTACAGCACAATATTGTTCCTGTAATATACATAGGCATAAAAAGTGGAGAACAGCAAAATCATATTGCACTGGGGGTCCTGGGACTTAAGTCACACCTAAGAAAGATAATATTCTCTTACACATGGGCCCCCAAGGGGGAAGGTTCAAGTTTTGTTTCACTGAGATGAGAAATCTGTCCGTGTCATGGCTCTTTGAGAGTGCCAGCAAAAAGTCAAAGCCACAAAACAACTATGGAATCTAGATGCCTCTGTGTGTGGAATTCATAGAATTTAATTTTGAACAAGTTACCTTGGTGATCCTTAGGCATAGTCAAGAGCGAGACTTGTCTCCACATTCTTTCTTGCTTACGCAGACATCTCCTGTTTCATTGTGCTTTATGGTGTAGTCTTTCTACCAGCCTCCCACGTGACATTGGTTTTTTGTTTTTAGTTTTTGGAAGCAGGGTCTCACTGAGTTGCTGAGATCCTCATTAAGTAGCTGAGGCTGGCTTCGAACCTGTGTGATCCTCCTGTCTCAGCCTCCCAAGTGCTGGGATTACAAGCATGTGCCACCATGCCCGGCCATTTTTTATCGTTTTTCCTCCTTCTCATTCTTTATAGAAAATCACTCATTGTGTGTGTGTGCATGGAGGTAAGGGGCACACTGGGGATTGAACCTAGGAATGTTTTACCTCTGAGCTATACTCCCAGGCTTATTTTTAAATTTCCAAATAGGGTTTCATTAACTTACCACACCCTGGCCTCAGACCTGCAATCCTCTTCTTTCAGCCTCCCAAGTACTGGGTTCAATGACATGTACCACCAAGCCTGGTACAAATAACTCATTAAATATCTACACTCCTAGCCAGCTGAGGTGGCCCACATCTGTAATCCCAATACTTGGTAGGCTGAGACAAGAGAATTGCAGGTTTGAGGTCAGCCTCAGCAACTTAGCGAGGCCTTTAGCAACTTAGCAAGATCCTGTTTTTTAAAAAAAAGTGTTAGAGGGTATAACTGAGAGGTATAGCACCCCTGGTTCAATCCCCAGTACCACACATTAACATACCCTCAAATACACATTCCTTTTATTCTTAGTACTTCCATGCAGTAGTCACAGCAAACATTTGAGAGCTTTGTAAATAAAAAGTGTATCAGTTTCTATTGTTGCATAATAAATTACTGTAGAATATTGTATTTTTACAATACCCACTTACTAGCTCACATTTCAGTTGGTTGGAAAGCTGGCATGGTTCAGCTGCCTCTGCTCCATCAGCAGGTATCAGAAGGCTGAAGTGAGGGGGTCATCCAGGCTGAGCTCTCCTGTGGAGGTTCCATGCACATTCAGTTTGGTGGGATTCAGTTCTGCTTCAAATTTCTGACTTTGCTAGAGAGAACTCTCCTCATTTCTACGGCTTATATAAATGATTAGGTTAGGCTCACCTGGATATTTACCATATTTGAAGACAACTGATTTGAGACATTAACTATATATTCAAAATGCATTCACAGTAGTACCTAGATCAGTGATTTGTTAGATTACTGGAAGAAAGTCTATATATTACCAGAGGCTGAGGATCTTGGGGGGCCTGTGTTAACTTTATGTGGCAGTTTCACAGGTACACAGCATACCCATATATTTGATCAAACATTCTTGGTGTTTGTTTTTTTAAATTCTTTTTCAATTGACTTAATATTTGTACTAGTGTCTGGGGTGCATTATTATTCAATACATGTATGCCATGTATGATCAAATCAGAACAATTAGCATTTCTAGCTCCTCAGATACTATCATTTTGATGTTATAGAACCTTTGAATTCTTCTTCTCTAGTTATTTTGAAGTAGATAATTAATTGTTGTAGTCTATTTTTATGTTTTGAACATGAAGTGACCCCCAAAGTCTCATATGTTAAAGGCTTAATTCTCTGATGCAACACAGTTCACAGTTGGAGCTTTCTGAATTCATCAGCAGATTAACCTATTGATGGCTGAATGAACTACTGGGAGGTGGGACATAGTTAAAGGAAATAGGTCACTGGGCTTGCCCTGAAGGCAGTTCTTGTCCCTGGCCTCTTCACCCCCCTCTCTCTCTGCTTCCCAGGGGCCATGAGCTGAGCAGCTCTCTTCGACTGTCTTTCTACCTTGTGTCAGGTCCAAAGCAATGGAGTTAGCCCACATGGACTGAAACTGTGCATCAAAATAAATATTTCCTCCTTGGAGTTGGTATTCTCAGACATTTATCACAGTGATGAAAAGCTAACACAACTGTCGTTACCTTACTGTGCTAGGAACATTAGAACTACTTTCCCACCTTGAGCTGCATTATGGTACCCATTGTCTGTCTTCTTTCTCCTTGTTCCCTGCTATTCTTCTCAGCCTCTACATTTGTGTGATCAACATTTTAGCTTTCACAAATGAGTGAGAGCATGTGGTGTTTGTCTTTCTTTGCCTGACATATTTTGCTTTATATCTTCTTGTTATATTCACGTTGCTGCAAATGGCAGGATTCCATCCATTTTATGGCTTAATACTATTCCAATGTATCCATATACCCCTTTTTCTTTTTCTTTTTTGGTGCTCGGGATTGAACCTCATGCATGCTAAGCATGTGCTCCACTGAGCTATGCTCTCCGTCTTTCCCACGTTTTCTTCATCCATTCACCCACTGTGAACCCGGAGGTTGATTCCATATCTTGGCTGGTATGTATTGTGCTGCAGTAAGCATGAGAGTGAAGGGAACTCTTCAATCTCTTGATTTCAGTTCTTTTGAAAATGTACCCAGTAATGAGATTGCTGGGTCATATGGCTATTTCTAGTTTGGATTTTTGTATGTATAACTGGGATTGAATCCAGGGTGGTTCTTCCTTTGAGCTATACCTCCAGCTCTATTATATATTTTTAAATTTGAAACAGACTCTCACTAAATTCTTGAGGCTGGCCTTGAAATTGTGATTGTCCTGTTTCAGCCTTCCAAGTACTAGGATTAAAGATGTATGCCTCCATGCTCATTTTTAGTTGGTTTTATTTATTTATTTATTTTCTGTTAAAGATAAACAGTTCGCAGATACATTCTCCTATTCTGTAGGTTGTCTTTTAGCTCTGTTGTTTCTTGCAAGGATATTTTTGATGAGTTGAACATTAAAATTCATATAGAAGTAAAGTAGAATGTCCTCCCTCACACACGGGTCTAGTTCAGTCACCTGAAGGCCTGGATAAAAGAAAAAGCTGACCATCCCTACAGTAAAAGGAGTGCCTCTTGCCTGCCTGTGGGGACATTGTTTTTGTCTGTTTTCTGTTTTACCCCCATCTTTGAATTTAAACTGAAACATGAACTCTTCTTGGAAGACACTTTAGACTTCAGACTGGAACCACACCACTGGCCCTGGATCTCGGGCTTTTAGCCTTGGACTGCAGGTACCCCACGGCTCTCCTGGGTGAGCCACGAGTCAGCTCCACACCTACAGATCTATGATGTGAACCAGTTCCCTATAAGAAATGTTTGTTGGTTCTCCTGACTGATATAGAGGTCATCTTAGAATTCTGTTCTACCATACAAGAGACAGAATTCTAAGAGCATTATTCATATTTCTTCAATTAAGTCTTTAAACAACCCCTTGAAGGCAGAAATCATTATTTGCATTTTATTGATGAGGAAATTGATACTCAGAGAAGTCGGGTCTTGCCCAAGATCACACAGCTATTGTCACATGACACTCCATTGCTCTTGGAATTTTATTATCTATATTCCTTTAACTATCTTCTAAATGACCTCCCTATCTCCAGGATCTTCCTTTAATTCATCTCTTATTCCCTGGCTGCTATTATTGGTAGCTAGATTATTTTATGCCACTTTTCCAGAAGTAGAGAAATCTATATTTCTATATTATAAATCTATATTCCTAGACGCACGGAAATTTATATTACTTTGCTATACATGCTATGTGACATGGATATGATGTGCAAGTGACTGAGCTTGTACCCAAATCTAAAATCTATTTAGCTGTATTTTTAAAGAAAGGTTTAATTATAACTTTCAACTGTAATGATGTAAGTGTGAGGGAGCTGGAGGTAGAGGGGCAATTATGACACAAAGCAGGGTGTGTGTGTGTGTGTGTGTGTGTGTGTGTGTGTGTGTGTGTATGTGTTTTCAAGTATAGAGAACTTTCCCCCCCTTTTTTTGTGGTAATGAGGATTGAACTCAGAGACTTCTACCTCTGAGCTATATCCCTAGCCCTATTTTATTTTTACATTGCTACACTCTTGCTGAGGGCCTCACTAAGTTGCTAAGGCTGGCCTTGAACTGATTCTCCTGTCTCAGCTTCCCAAACACTGGGATTGTAGTCCTGTACCACCACACCCAGCAATACAGAGAATTTTAATAATAAAAAGTAATAGGGAAGTAAGTTCAGATATAAATTTGCTAGATTAAAATGAGAAAACTAGTTATTTATGTGGGAAGTGGCAGTTAAAGAAAGGATGAATCCAAATGTTCGTTAAGAAATGAATACAATTTTGAAACATAGTTTAATTTGTTCATGTATGTATTCTTTTCACAAATATTTGTTGAATACTATTATGTGTCAAGCACTGTACCAGGCAAGTTTATTTACTTTTTTTCTGCTGGAGTATTGCAACAGTTTCCCAACTGATTTTCCTACTTCCACTCCTTCCCATTAACCCTACTTTATCCCAGGCCTTATAACCCAGCAGCCAGAGTGATGCACAGAAGTCTCCCCCTCCCCTGGGCTAGAAGTGTAGCTCAGGGGCAGAGCACTTGCCTAGCAGGACAAGGCCCTGGGTTCTGCAAAACAAATAAACAAAATACTTTTTTTTTTTCAGATCTTGGCATTCTGATACTCAAACTTTCTAATACATTTTAACTAATTAAGAATAAAATCTGAATCTCACAGTCCATCATGCGTCCTAAAATTCCTGTTCCACTCTGTGTGTCATCACATTCTACATCCCTGTTCTCAGTCCAGAGCACAGACTTCTTCCTCATGTTCTGGAGATGCGGGTGGCAGGCAGGCGTGCGCCTGGACTTTCACGGGACTGCTGGTTCTCCCTACACAGCTCCCCCTTACTTCACTCATACTGTCTGCTCAGATGGCTCTTCATTCACGGTGGCTTTCCTGATCTCCTGAACCAAAGTAGCCTCTCCCCTCTACTGCCTCCTTCCTCACTCCCAGCATTCCGTCGCCCCTGACACAGTCTGTACATTAATAAGTATTATAGTTGGGTTGCCATCTCTTTAACTTAGGATGTCTGCCTCTGGAAAGAGGGAGCTTGCACTGTCTACTGCATTATTCCAGTGACTGGGAAAGTACCTGGCACATAGTAGGTACTCATATGTACTGTTGAATCAGTGAGTGAAAACCACAATTTTTTATTTCTTCATGTTCCTTTTTTTTTTCCTGCGATAATGGAGCTGGAACCCAGGGATATTCTACTTCCGAACTACACCCTCAGCACTTTTTTTTTTTTATACTTTATTTTGAAACAGGGTCTCATTGAGTTGCAAAGGGCCTCACTAAGTAGCTGAGGCTGGCCACCAACCTGTCTCAGCCTCTCAAATAATAGAATTACAAGCATAAGCCACCACACCCGACTTCCTTTTTTTTTTTTTTTAAATAAAGAAAAAAGCCAGGTGTGGTGGCACATGCCTATAGTCTCAGTATTTGAGAGGCTGAGACAGGAGGACTGCAGGTTCAAGGCCAGCTTCAGCCACTTAGTGAGGCCCTCTGCGAAACTTAGTGAAATCCTGTTTCAAAATAAAAACAAAAAACAGGGCTGGGGGTATAGCTTGGAGGTAGAATGTTCCTGGGTTCAATCCCCAGTACCACCAAAAAATAAATAAAGTAAAATTACTATTTAATAGTTTCACCCACTGTAATGAAATTATATGGTCATGTGTATGTGTATGTATGTATGTATGTATGCATGTATGTATACATTGCAGTACTGGAGATTAAACCCATTCTACCTCCAAGCTGCACCACCAGCCCTACTTTTTACTCTTTATATTGAAACAGGGTCTCACTAAGTTGTGGAAGGCCTCACTAAGTGGCTGAGGTTGGCCACAAACCTGTGATCCTCCTGACTCAGCCTCCCAAGTACTGGGATTACAGGCATGTGCCACCATGCCTGGCTATGGTCTTATCTTTTCCACACTTCTTTATCTTTTCTTCTTCACTCAGACCTCCAAAGAATAGGATGCTCCTATTGGTGAGTAATATTAGTGCGAGCTTTGGAGAAACATTTCACATGGGGTGGTGGTTTTTCAGATCAACAGCGTTGGAAATCAAGTCAGTTTTAAAACATGAATGAAAGTCAGCAAATGGACCTTTTTGGTGTCTTGGATGCTAATAAACACAAATGAATGACATTCCGGTACAATTTTTTTTTTTTTTTTTTTTGGTGGTACTGGGGTTCCTGGCAGCCCTTCTACCTCCAGGCTACACTCCTAGACGTATTTAATATTCTTTTTTATTTGGAAACAGGGTCTCTTAAGCCAGCGAGACTGGCTCTGAACCAGCGCGATCCTTCTGTCTCCGCCTCCCAAGTGCAGGGGATTACAAACCTGCGCCACCACGCCCGGCTCCAGTACAATTTAAAGAGCTAAAGTCTAATGTAAGCAGTGAATGACTTGAATTTCAGCAGAGGAGTTCTTTCAGAATGACTCATCCAACCAGCTGGGAGGCCTCAGTCAGCAGTAGTGATGGCGTCTGTGCAGGGGGCAGCGCTGGCACACCTCTCAGTCGCGCCCTGCTCCTGCCATTGGGAAACACAGCTTCCAACACAACAATGCATTTGAGGTCATCTGCTTTTGTTCCACAGCGTTAAATTTCTGGATGTCATTGACAAGTAAGCTATGCTAGCCAAACAGCCAGTTCTTGATGTACCAGTATGCATCCTGTGAAGATGTTTGGAGACTGAGTCAAAGTTTCTATAGCATCTTGCCGGCCTCAAACTTAAATATGCCAGAGAAGAGCATGCGCAGAAATTTATTAAAATTGCTATGCTAGGAATGTGTAAATGAATTTAACGATTGAACTGAGATGTGGTATGCTAGACAGCCACATGATAGAGTCTCCTTCAATTTGAATTTTACTCAAAATAAGTTAAAACATTTAAACATTGAAACAAATACATATAATTTATTTAAAATAGTTATTGAGTATCTTCTGTGTGCCAGATCTTGTTGTAGGAAGTGAGGTACAATGGGAAACAAGGTCTTCACCTCATGTTGTTTTTAATTAAGGCTAGAGCTATGATTTGGTCAGGTGAATTAGAGCAGAAATAAAATTTGTACAGAGTCAACCTACACATAATTTTAAAAAGTGTTATTTTATATGAGAAACAAAATAAAAATCATTTATAATAGAGCAATATACATTTCAAAATGTAAATAGAGGGCCTAAGTATGATTATGTCAGATATATGAAATAGATAAGTATTTGTATCTACTAATAAAAATAAACTGAATATTGTTGTCATTTCTGACATTCTGACATTTTGAATTAAGAGTAAAATAAAGATATTGTACCCATATGAACAATCCTCATGAATTTTATATTCATACAGGTTGACACAGCATGTGTCTTAATACCACTAAGTAGCTGGGCATGGTGATGCATGCCTGTAATTCCAGTACTTAGGAGGTTGAGACAGAAGGATGGTAGGTTCCTGGTCAGCCTCAGCAACTTAGTGAGGTTCTTAGCAGTTTAGCAAGGTTTAGTTTTCAAATAAGACAGGAGGATCGCAGTTCAAGGCCAGCCTCAGCTACTTAGTGAGTCCCTTTGTAACTCAGTGAGACCCTGTTTCAAAATAAAGAATAAAAAACAGGGCTGGGAGTGTAGCTCAGAGGTAGATTTCCCCTGGGTTCCATCCCCAGTACCGCAAAAAAAAGAAAAAAAAAAAAAAAGAAAAAGAAATAAAATAGGTATGGGGGTGTAGCCCAGAGGTAGAAAGCCCCTGGCTAAAAAAAGTTCTTTTTATTACTGCTATATAGTGGATGTTGTAGCACTTTGATGCATTATTTCAAATCCTTAAAACTCTGTAAGATAAGAATCATCAATATTTTTATTTTAACAGAAGAAGATGGGAATTTAACACCACTAATTACTGATATCCAGACCTATCAAACTTTGTTGTCTGTGATTGCCACAGAAATGAAAAGCCGCATAATTTTCTGATGGACATGTCTTGTTGCCAAATCCCAGTTCTGCCACTGTGGAAGGTGGTGGCAGGTCCCAGAAGGACAAGGCTTTAAAATTCCTTTTGTCCTTTTGTCTCTTATGCCAAGGACACAAAATATCCCTAGACAGCCTTTGCCAAGAACAAGCAGATCTCTTTGATGGAGAGTTTTGTTTTGCTTTCTGTGGAACTGGGGATTGAACCCAGGGACATTCTACCTCTGATGTATACCTCTAGCTTTATTATTTATTTATTTATTTATTTTTATTTTTTGTAGTACTAGGAATTGAACCTAGGGACATTCTACCTCTGAGCAATACTCCTCAGCTCTTTTTAGTTTTTTGTTTTGAAACAGAGTTTCACTAGGTTGCTGAGAGCCTTCCTATGTTGCTGAGGCTGGTCTCAAACCTGTAGTACTCCTGTCTCAGCCTTCAAGTATTGGGAGTACAGGCATGTGCCATTATGCTTGGCTTATTATTATTATTATTATTATTATTATTATTATTATTTTGAAACAGGATTTGGCTACGTTTCTGAGGTTGGCCTCGAACTTGCAATCCTCCTGTTTCAGTTTCCCAAGTACTGGGATTAGAAGTCTGTACCACCACACCTAGCTTTTTTTGATAGAGTTTGGAGTTAAAAAAAAAAAAATCCTGACAATGTGGAGGCTCAGGAAAGACAGGAAGTGGCAGGTTGGAGGCTAGTCTCAGCATCTTAGGCCCTCAGTGACTTAGCCATATATATCTGAGGTAGAATGCCTCTGGGCTCAAAACCAGGACAAAAAAAAAAAAAATTGTGATAAAGATTCACTCACAGGAAGTAATAAAAAACCTACTTTTAATGCTCTTTCTGATTATTAAAGTTACTTGAAGGCATCATCCCAGGAAGTTTTTGGGCTTTTAAATGTGGCTAAATACATATCTAAAGCAACAAATAGAGGGAGAGGTTATGAGAGTGTGGTAAGATGGAAGTCTCGTTTCTTCCTTCTTTTTGTGGGACTAGGGATTGAACCCAGGAGCATTCTACCTCTGAGTTATAAGCCCAGCCCTACTTTTATTTATTTATTTTTGAAACAGTTCTTCCTAAACTGCTGATGCTAGCCTCAAACCTGCAATTCTCCTGTTTCATCCTCCTAAATACTAGGATTACAGGTGTGCGCCTGTACTTTGCTCTTTCTTCTGAATTCTTATCCTAGGTGCTCACTGAGGTGATTAGATTTGAGCCCTGAACTTTTCACTGGTAGATTTGTGACCTCATTTGTCCCTTTGAAGAATTACAAATTGGGCCAACAATTCCTGAGGGCTGGGGGCAGGTGACTAATTCTGAGCAGGATAGAGGACTCACAGCCGGGTAACGAAGGACTGCAAATTTCAGGGAAGGAAAAAAGATTAGTGTACTTTATCAAGAGATCACATGGACGTCAAATCAGGGCTCGTTTCCAGTTCCGTATTGCTCTTACTTGTGACCTTGTGCCTTTCTCTTGTTTTTATTTATTTTTTTATTGGTGCACTGTAGTCATACATCTTA
This sequence comes from Muscardinus avellanarius, assembly GCF_963383645.1. Lineage (NCBI taxonomy): Eukaryota > Metazoa > Chordata > Mammalia > Rodentia > Gliridae > Muscardinus > Muscardinus avellanarius. Next base: position 50,132,320 of record NC_137786.1, on the reverse strand, counting down.
GTGGAGTACAAAGATGGTAGCGGCATACACGCACACACCACTCATTTAGTCTTTTCTTGTTTTTAAATGTCCCTCTACCTGCAGCCGTCAACTAGCTTCATTTCCATCACCCACTTCTCCCAATCTGTGGCCGACAGGGATTTATCTACAGAGCTGGGTTCAGGTCACTGGGTGGCACAACTTCAAAGTGTGCGTAGAATGGAGGGGGCAGCGGGGAATTAGAGAAGGGTGCCAGGCAGCTCCCGTGCCAGACACCCAGGTGTGTGAGCGCGCCAGGCGAGGCTTAGCTGCCAACTCCGCCCGCACCTGGGCGCCCAGCTAGCTCTGCAGCGTGCTCTGCAGCAGGAGGTCTCCGGGGACGCCGGCCCCGCCCACACCCGCAGTTCCGGTCACGTGCCGCAACGCCGCCCAATCAGGGCCGGGAGCCCGCGGGCTCGCGATTCAAACTGCAGCGCTGATCGAGCCGCGGCCGCGGCGGCTAGCGGGCCATGGAGCACCGCATCGTGGGGCCCGGGCCGTACCGGGCCACTAGGCTGGTGAGTGAGCGTGCGGGGGCCTGGTGGAGCCGCGGTGCCCGTGCACGGCCGCGGCCTTCTCGCTTCTGCAGGGCAGCAGGATTCGCGGGGGGCTGCGGCTTTTCTGGACAGCGCTTGGAAGAAGAGCTGAACCCGGTGGAGGCCCTCGGGGTGGGTGCTGCTTTGTCCTCGGGCCAAAGACCGCGCCCTCAGGTTTAAAGCGCCGCGGAGCCAGGTCGATTCCCTCTTTCTTTGTCCTTTGGAACCTAACACCTGCATCCGGGAGGGGAGAGGCCCACCCCGAAACCTTAGGGGACCCCACCCCCGTAACGCTCAGGGTTTGCGGCTCCCCAGCAGGGCGGGTCTCCTTCCTGGGTGACACTTGTTGACATTGGAAGGACTGTCCCTTCTAACGGTGCCTGGCACTGAGGTGGGGCCTGGTCGGCTTGCTGTTTATAGCTGCTCAGGTCTAACTCGAGGGATGGGCCAGGATGCGTGGTCTGCAAGAGCCTTTGTGGACCCTGATGGTCCAGGGTGCTGCCTTTTCTGCTGAAAGAGAAGTTTTAGTATTCGGAAGTGTACTTGGGCTACATGACGACCTGGAGCAAATAATTTTACCATAATGGAATAAAGAGTGACACCTTGGTAATGTTCATGGCAAGCTTTTAGGGGACCTTCTATGGAGGCGTAAGAGGTTAATGGCAGTGTGAGAGGAAGTAACTGACCCCTTGGGCTTCAACCACTCTGGCCACATCACACTTTCAATTACTGCTTTGTAAGGAATATCCAGGAAAGGTGCTAGACTGACAAGATTACACAGCAAGAATGTGGTAAGTACAAGAGGATCTGGAATTTAGTTGTCTCCAAACTCCCAGGCCAGTCATCTTTATAGCACTAGTATTATATTTTTGGAACTAAGAAAGAAGGAAGTATAATAGATAAACTGGAGAAAAGAACAGGAAGCACATTTCAACTCTAGGTATTTTATCTTATAGTTCAACCCATGAGCAAAAAACCAGTTTCTATTGTTTGATTTCTTCATCCTTTAGACTAACGGTCTAAAGTAAGTAAAAGAGTAAAAAATGTGTTTTAGTCACAAGAAATAATCTGTTTTAGGCCGGGCATGGTGGTGCATGCTTGTAATCCCAGCGCTTGGGAGGCTGAAACAGGAGGATCACGCAGGTTCAAAGCCAGCCTCAGCTACTTAGTGAGGCTCTCAGCAACTTAGCGAGACCCTGTTTCCAAATAAAATATAAAATAGGTCTGGAAGTATAGCCCGGAGGTAGAAGGCTTCTGGGTTCTACCCCAGTACCACCAAAAAAAAAAAAAAAAAAAAAAAAAAAAAAAAAAAAGAAAAAAGAAAGAAAGAAAAAGAAATATTCTGTTTTGTTCCTCCTTATTCTTACATTTATCTCTTCGAATGTAATATGTCATGGGAAAAACCGCATTCGCAAGCTCTATCTTTTCTTTGTTGACACAGGATATTTTCTCTCTGATGTGCTGGAGATTGAACCCAGGGCCTGATACTTGCCTCTGCCACTGAATTAAATTTCTAGCTAGGATATTTCTCTCCAAACGTGACTGAGAATGCTTTATTGTCAGTAGCCCCAGTAACTCTGGAGGTGGAAGCAGGACAATCCGAAGAGGAGAGCTTAGGCAACATAGTGAGGTCCTGTCTCAAAAAGAAAAAAAAAAAAAGAAAAAAATATATATTGACTGTAAGTGTGGGGATTTCTATTCAGCTCCATTGGTCTATGTATCTGTTTTTGTGCCAGTACCATGCTGTTTTATTACTATGGTTTCATAGTATAAAGTCAGGCATTATGATTCCTTCTGCATGGTTCTACTACTTTGGCTATTCTGAGTTTTTTTGTCGTTCCAAATGAATTTAAGGACTGATTTTTCTATGTCTGTGAGGAATGACCTTGGTAATTTAATGGGTATTGCATTGAGTCTGTTGATCACTTTTGGAAGTATGGCCATTTTGATGATATTCTGCCTATCAATGAACATGGAAGATTTTTTACATCTTCTAAGGTCTTCTTCAATTTCTCTTTTCAATGTTTTATAATTTTCTTTGTAGATGTCTTTTACTTCTTTGGTTAAATTTATTCCTAAGTATTTTATTTTTTTTGTGGGATATCCTGAGTGAAAGTGTTTTCTGAACTTTTTTTTTTAGTGGATTTATGGTTGATATACAGAAAAGCTTCTAATTTTTAAAGATTGGTTTTGTATGCAGACACTTTGCTGAATTTGTTGATCAGTTCTATAAGCCTTTTGGTTGAGTTTGATGGGTCTTCTAGGTATAGTATCATGTTATCTGCAAATAGTGAAAGTTTTAGTTCTTTTTCTATTTGTATTCCTTTGATTTCCTTTTCTTGCCTTATTGCTCTGCCTAGAGTCTCAAGTACTATATTGAAAAGAAGTGGTGATAATGGGCATCCTTATGATCCAGCAGTACCACTTCTGGGTATCTACCCAAAAGGAAGGAAACCAAACTACCAAACTAACGCATGCATATCTATGTTCATAACTGCACAATCCACCATTGCCAAACTATGGATCCAGCCAAGATGTCCATCAACAGATGAATGGATTACAAAACGGTGGGATATATACACAATGGACTTGTACTCAGCCATAAAGAAAAAACACAATTACATCATTTACAGGGAAATGGATGGAACTGGAGGACATTATGCTAAGTGAGATTAGTCAGTCACACAAAATAAGAAATCAGGTTTTGTAATATACTTCTAGGAGTGTATTACAGTGAGTCAGTGTACACCTGATCTGACAACAAGGTTTGTAGAAAAGACTCCTGAATAAAGTGTAAGCAATGGGAAATTCTTCAACTTCTGGAAGACGGTTATTTTGAAGGAATATGTAAAGGACACAATAGGGAGAAAAGCTTGAAACATGTTTCTAGTCCACAGGGAATAAAACATACTGTTATTTATTTACATGCTTATATTTTAGAAGGAAAGACCAGGCAAGTGCCTCATGATGGGATGAGATAATTTTGAGAGGGATTCTAGGAACATTGCTGGTGGTGTCTTTGGAGTCTGGCCCATGGCTATGGGAAGGCTTTTGAGTGTTTTTATATAATGTTCACCCTTGGACATTTCCAATATTCACTCTGCTAGATGACTAGATAGGATGCTGACTCGGTCAATGTCATGTCCATAAAGGTTGCAGTCTTTGTAATAGCATTGTCATGTGGGTACTGCTTTAAAGCTGGAGACATGAAGGCTTGACTAGCTTTGAGTCTGAGGCTTCCCCGCTGGTCCAGAGCAGAACAGGCCTCTGAACCTTCGAGAATTCACTGCTGTAGGGCCTTAGCTCTGACTGTTCAACCTGCTGACTTTCTATGGTGTCTCTAAAGATGCTTCTGTGCTCTTAAGAAGAGCCTTAGAATCAGGAGATCAGAAGGTGTGTGTGTGTGTGTGTGTGTGTGTGTGTGTGTGTGTGTATGTTTTACTGAGGATGAACCCAGGGGCATTCTACCTCTGACTTACACCTCCAGCCCTTTTTTTTTATTTTGTTTTTGAACTGGTCACTAGGGTGTTGAGAGTCTCACTAAGTTGCTGATGCTGGTCTTAAACTTGTGATCTTCATCTAATCCCAATACTTGGAACTTGATATTTGTTTTTCAACAAATGCAGATTATTTGGACTATCTATTAACTATTCTTTCAAATAGCTTTTTTTTTTTTTTGCAAATAAGCAAAAACATGCTATTTATTTGTTAAAGGTTGATATTTATGGTCTTGAGCCCTTTGCCATGAGGTACCATATTATATTACTTTATGCATCTCTCTTCATACAATGCCTTTCACATAATAAATGATCTGTAAACATTTGCTGAATAATGTCATATTAAGCATGGGGCTTCCATAGATAAATTATGAATAATGGGCCTAGTTTTAACCATTATCATCATGTGCTTTTCATTTATATAAAAATCCATTAATAGGACAACTTGATGACAATGCCCTAAAATTTTCTTTTTTTAAAATTATAACTATTAGTACATGTTAACCATACAGATTAGTGTAATTCATTGTGATATTTCCAGAAATGAACACATCATGCATTGATCATGTCCATCCATCCTCCTACCCACCCCCCCCCTTTTTTCTTCCTCTCCCTTTATTTTCTTATAATTTTTCTACTTTCAAGACTTTTCTTCTTTTTAAATTTCCACATATGAGATAAAATGCATAATACTTGTCTTTCTGGCTTAATTGCTTCACGTGATGTCCTCCAGTTTCCTCCAAGTGGCTGGATTTTTTTGGAGGGAGAGAATAATATTTCACTTGAAATATTTTCTTTATCTAGTCATCTGTTGACAGTGCCTTAATAAACATGATATTCAGACACCTCTTTTGGATGCTGACTCCATTTCTTTTGAACATATGCCCAAGAGTGAGGTAGCTACTGGATCATATGGTAGTTCTATTTTAAGCTTTTTTTTTTTTTTCAGGCATTTTCCCCACTTTGATGTCTTTGTAATTTGCTGCTGGAGAGTTATCAACTTTAGGTGTCATATTACCTTGTCTTTTCATATTTCCTGGTTTTTTTTTTTTTTTTTTTTGTGGTACTGGAGGTTGTACCCAGGGGCATTCTGAGCTACATCCTCAGCCCTATTTTATTTTTACTTTGAAACTCTCACTAGGTTGCTGAGAGTCTCACTACTTGCTGAGGCTGTCCTTGAACCTGTGATCCTACTGTCTCAGCCTTCAAAGTACTGGTTTTACAAGTGTGTGTCACCACACCCAGCTTATAGTTCCTATGTTTCTATGTTGAAATATGTGCATTTGTTGGGATGAAGTTCTCTTATGCTTTTATGTGATGGCTTTCTTAGTAAGATGCATTCATTCTCCTGAAGATGTGTCTTGTGGTATTGGTTTGTTGTGCAGTGTTGAATTTATTTCTAGTTGGACCCCATAGTGTAATGTCCTCATAGTTTCTTTCACAGGCTTGGATATAGTGTGTACTGTATTGGAGTTTGAGAGACCCACTGTCTTTTCAGGTCTTCACTACAGTGGAGACAATTTGGTGATTCAGGCTGGTGAGGTATAGACCACAGAGATGTGGGGCACACCCTGTTTTTTTCTACAGTAAAAGTTGTTCCCCCATCAGGTAATGGGGTGTTCACAGGTGCTACTAATGTGGGCTATTATTTAAAAGTAAAGGGCCTAAGGCTCTTATCCTCTGATTAGACACTGATGCAGATCTCAGTACTTCACAGGAAGAGTCAGGGCCAGAATCACCCTGTGGCACTAACTTCCAGCCTTATCAGCAATACTTGATCTGACAAGGTGTGGGTGTGAAAGCTTTAGAGTACCTGCATTGGTGTAGTGTCTAAACGTTGTGTTAGTCTTCTCTCCTACTACTACGGGGTGTTTGACAAGGAGTTGGACCTCAGGCTTCCTCCTAGCTGTGTCTGAGGCTAGGTTGACAGCTGGGCACTTACATCTTTTATACTCTTTTAGTAGGGAATGTAGGGAAAGCCTGTCTGCCAGGCTTCTAGCAAGAGTGGAGTGTGGCTGGAGCTGGGCATGGTTCCTCTCAGCTGGGCTAGAAGTAGTTCAGTGGGAAAGCACCTGCCCTACATGAGCGATACTCTGTGCCTTATCTTTGGCACCACAAAACAAAACAAAACAAAAAACAATAGCAATAGCAGAAAAGAAGGAGAAGGGAGGCAAGAAAGAAAGAAAGAAGACCCAACAAGAAAAACAACAACAACAAAAGAACACAGAAAAAATATCCTGCCAGCTGAGGTGCTTGGAGTGAGGAAGGGCAGCTGACCAATGGCCATACTGTCTAAAGCTTCTCTGGGGTCCTCCCAGGCTGTGCGCTCTGGGGGTACTGGGCAGGGGCTTTCCCCTCACACTGTTGTCAGTTGTAGTACCACTGGATGTCAGCTGGAGTGGGTCTCAGCTGGGGTGGTTGCCCGTGTGAGCTGGTGCAAAAGGTGGACAGTGCAGGCCCAGGTTCTCTCTAGGGATTCCTAGGCCCTGGTGGTGAGCAAAATCCAGATTTGCCCGACGACTGTGAGGGTGCTGGGAGCGATGGAGGCGCACAGTTCTGTGCTGGGGGTGGTGGCAGGAACCATGTCATCTGTCCGTCTTGATTCTGGTGCCTCAATCTGTTCACCTGCACAGACCCACACTGACTAGTCATGTCCTGTTCTCTGAGTCACATTCCCAGTCTCCCAGTTCTAGAGTGCTGGGGCTCTGTTCCACTCTGCACCCTACCAAATCCTGTGTCCACACAGCAGGAGCTCTCAGGGGATCTGTGTCAGTCACTCTCTTGAGCCCGGACTGTCTGCGGAGGCAGTGCTTTGGAACAGCCGCAGGCCCCAGCAGCCTTACCTCCTGAGCAGTACTATGGAGGAGAGTTCCCCTCCCGCTATGGGCCACAGGCCTTGGGGCACCATTTCTCTTGCTACACTTTGTCCTAGGTCTCTGTCCTTCCACTATTGAATTGCAGTGTTCTCTCACCGCCACTCACCTCAACATGCAGCTACATATCTGTGGCTTTGGTTCTAAATCCTGGAGGATCCCAAGAGTGTTGAGGACCTCTATTCCACCATCCCTGCCTCAATAAATAGACCTTGAATGAATAAATGCATTATCCTTGAAAATTACATTTTCTTTACAGTTTATTTCTTATGCCAATAGGTTCTATTTTGTTTCAATTGTTGTAAAATACCTATGACACAAAACTGTTGTAGCCTAATGTTTTTTTTTTTTGTTTTTTTGTTTTTGTTTTTTTTTTTTTTTTGCAGTGCTGAAGATGAAACCCAGGGCCTCCTGCATACTAGACAAGCACTTTACCATTGAGCTAAATCCCTAGATCTTTACCTATTTTTGGAGTGGGGGAGGGGTACCAGAGATTGAACTCAGGGGCATTGTACCTCTGAGTTATATCCCAACTCTTTTATTTTTCACTTTGAAAAAGGGTCTTGTTAAATTGCACAGGGCTTTGGTAAGTTGCTAATGCTGGCTTTGAACCTGTGATCTTTCTGTTTTAGCTTCCCAAGGATGGGGATTACAGGCATGTGCTACCACACTCAGCTTGACCTTAATCATTTTTAAGTGAGTTCAGTGTCATTAGTATATTCACAGTGTTTTGCAGCTATCACCATTATCCATTCCAGAACACTTTTTTAGAGAAAGATGTAAATAAAACATTTTCAGCTGGGCTTGGTGGCGCACGCTTGTAATCCCTGTGCTTGGGAGGCAGAGACAGGAGGATTGCACAGGTTCGAAGCCAGCCACGGTGGCTTAAGAGACCCTGTTTCCAAATAAAAAAAGGTACAAAATAGGTCTGGGAATGTAGCCTAGAGGTAGAAGGGTTTCCAGGAACCCCAGTACCACCAAAAAAAAATTTTTTTTTTCAAGGTTTCATCTGTTATTTAAGCATGATTTTAGTGGAAAAACTGCACACATTGCTTTAAATATTTGGGATGAGGCTGGGTATGGTGGCACACGCTTGTAATCCCAGCATCAGGGAGGCTGAGACAGGAGAATCATGGTTTGCAGACAGCCTCAGCTACCTAGTGAGGCCCTTTGCAACTCAATGAGACCATGTTTCAAAATAAAGAATAAAAAAATAGGGCTGGTGGTGTAGCTCGTAGAATGTCCCTGGGTTCCATCCCCAGTACCACAAAATGGTATGTAACAACCTGAAAAGGCACCAGTTGATTACTAACTGCCATTCTCGTTCTTGTGCCCTAGTGGAATGAAACAGTGGAGCTTTTCCGTGCCAGGATGCCATTGCGGAAGCATCGCTGTCGTTTCAAGAGCTATGAGCATTGCTTCACAGCTGCTGAAGCTGTGGACTGGCTACATGAGCTGCTTAGGTGCAGTCAGAACTTTGGCCCTGAAGTGACTCGCAAACAAACCATCCAGCTGCTAAAAAAATTCCTGAAGAATCATGTTATTGAAGACATTAAGGGAAAATGGGGTCAGGAAGATTTTGAAGACAACCGTCACTTATACAGGTAATGGCAACATGTAAATGTAAACCTTGAAGGGAAGGATACAGAGAGGACGAGTGGATCTAGTCACCTTCTCTTGGAACTTCTTGATGTGAAGGAATTTACCTTGTCCATTGAAGAGATTATTTGTGATGTGCCCACGGGAGAACTGAATGTATTGGTATTGTAAAACTGATTGCATTTTTACTTGGCCCCTCAGGACTCTCCAGAGCAGTCTTTTGTTGCAGTGACTTTTCAGTAAGCAAAATTTGTTATGCCTTTTGCTTACCTGGGAGGATGGTTGCCTGCAGGATGGTACTTCTAGAGAATTTGAAGGTGTGAGAGTAGCTGTGGGTTCATATTTGCTGAGCGTTGAGGTGTATTCAGGGAGTTGGTGGCAGAATACATCTGACCTTTAAACAGCTGAAGGCCCATATGAAGAACTGTGTCAGAATTCCCTAGTACCTCAGATTACATCGACAATACAAATCTGCTTTTCTTCAAACTTTTTTTTTTTTTTTTTTTTTTAATTGCGGGTCTGGGAATGGAGCCCAGAGGTGTTTGACCTCCGAGCTATATCACCTGCCCTATTTATTTATTTATTTTATTCTTTATTTTGAAACTGGGTCGCAGTAAGTTGCAGAAGGCCTCACTAAGTAGCTGAGGGTGTCCATGAACCACAATCCTCAGTCTCAGCCTCCCAAATGTTGGGATTACAAGCGTACACCACCATGCCTGGCTCTTCAAACTCTTTTTATTAACATTTTAGTACTGTTTAATGAGGTGGATGCTTGTCAGGCAATCCAAGAGAAAATGGAGATCTCTTTCCTTAATACTTCTTTAGTCCTACACACTGGGATGTTTTATTGCTGGAAGTATAGTGGATCTACGTAAGATTCCATCATGAGAGAAGACTAAGGAGGAACAAAGTCACATAAGCTCAGAAGAAGGACCGTTGAGTTATCTGTAGAGAGACCTACCAAAGTGCTAAGCACCTGGGAGGGATTAATAGAAATGGAGACTACCTACTCTTAGTATTTGCTTTCTTTGACTTTGAGCCTGGCCTTCTCATACTTGAACCATGTCTGTCTCCCTCCAGGGCTAGCTGCTGAGAGGCAGAGCAGAACAAGGGTGAGCCTTGCAAGGACAGACGGTGCTGGTCATTTCAAGTCAAACTCTCTTAGGGATTTTCATTAACACTCTGCAGGGTCAGATATCAAGGTCATCTGGGCAGTTGTCTCTCCATTTCGTGGTTATTTCTGGCTTTGCTAGTCCAACTTTTAATTAGGATCCCAGATGATCTGAGCCTATTCTGGGGCCTTGTGCTTATTTGTATCAGGCAGTGGAAATTCTTTCCCTGGTTTCACATACTACACTTCATCAGGGATTCCTAAGTGATCATTCTCTTGGGAAACTAATTTCTTATACCCCACCACGATTTGGCCAGAGCACTTCTGAAAGATTTCTCTGGATGAGTAATTTCCAATTTGTTCTTTTGTGACCCTAAATTTCGGTACCTTCCATGGAGTCTCACAAGACTGTTCGTCTCCAAGAAGAAAGTAAAATTGGAGCATATTCTAGGAGCTCACCACCCAGCACTGGCTACCAGAATGTTTCATTTCAATAGTAAGTCTTAATCATGTATGTCCTTTAAAACAACAGAATATACAGGCCAAATTGTGTTCCTCCATTACATATAGACAGCTCTGGGTATCCATGGGTGATTGGTTCCAGGACCCCCAGAGTTCCAAAAATCTATAGATGCTCAAGTTCCCTATATAAAACACTAGGTTTTGTATATATAACCTATTTAATCCTCTCTAGATTACTTGTAATATCTAATACAATGTAAATGCTATGCACATAGTTGTTATACTCCATTGTTTAGAGAATAACATGAAAATAAGTGTACACGTTCAGCACAGATGCCACCATTGTAGGGAAGCTACACAGTACGTGACTGAGACTTGAGGCAAACAGTGTTCTAATAACAAATGCTGGCGAGAGACTGAGGGCCTGTGGGAGGCTGTAACAGGGCATGTCTGTAAATCACTTCATTCATGTGGGTTTGTCATGGTACTTGGTGGAGGGCACATTCAGGTTCCTATTTTCAAAGCTTTCTGGAGTTTCTTTTAAAAGATAGGATCTTGCTATATGACCCAGGCTAGCCTTGAATTCCTAGGCTCAAGAGATCCTCTTGCCTCCGCATCTTTAGTAGTTGGGACTATAGATATGTACCACTGTGACTGCCTGTTAGTTGACTCTGAGGACACAAAACCCATGGACACAAAGGGCCAACCATAATAAATTTCCCCCCTAGTTTGTCTAATAGAATTATTTGTGAGTCATTAAAGACAACAGTATTTTCTTTCATTATTTTCCAACTGAAAATTCATTATATTCTTTTATTTTCCTGAGTAGAAGTTCTGTAAAGTTACCACTGACTTTTATTGTCTGGGCTACTTTGCGATGAAGTCTATTTAGACTTGTAAATCATTTGTGGAGGTGCCTGTGCCTTGAATTGGGAGTGAGCTAATGAGTGTGCAGCCAGCTGTCACACGCATGCAGGCTTCCGTGACCCATGCTCTGGAAGGGCTGTGATATGCTGCACACCTGCTGTGTCTCCAGCTATTTTTCATAGGTGAAGTGTGCTACTGCCAAGTTATCATGAAGGCAGAGGAGACGAGATCAAGCTCGAGGCGGGCTGGATTTGAAAACAGATGGAGAGTCAATGAGGTGGCAGAGTTCCAGAACATACTTGCACAGATCAAGCTTTATGTAAGAGGAGCCTTTGTAAGTATTACTGAGGAAGCGAGGAAGGGTAGTGGAGAGGAGTTCTTGCTGGGAGGAAAGAAATTAACATTAGGTATTGACGCACATGATGCGTCAGTTGCCTCAGCACCTGGAGATGTAGGTGATAATGTCCTAATTTTGAAGATTGAGACACTGATAAAACTGAAGTTATTAACTTGTCCAGAGTCATCCAGTTAGTAGTCATGGTCTGAACTGAGGTGTATCTCTGAAGCCTGTGTCCTTGTGGTATATGCCAGGCTATAGCCATTCCATAAGCTGAGGTTGACTTTGCTTAACATAAATTAGTTAGTGATGAGCAAACACATAGGAGAATAAACAAGAAACATTTGGTATAGCCAGCAGGTGTTTATATTCACAGAGTTCCTGTAATGCATTAAACTGTACGTACTGCATAATTAAATGGTAAGTCATGTTTAAGAAGTTCTCAAATAAAGGAGGTAGGAGAAACAACCAACCTACATATATAAATATAGCAAGGGAGAGGTGGTATCCTGTGCCTTTGGAGGTAGAAAAGTCTACATGATATATACATGCTCTCATTGTGTATTTTTTACAGTGCTGGAGATTTAACTAAGGCCTTGTGCATGCTAGGCCAGTGCTCTATCACTAAGCTACATCCCCAACACTTGGTACTATTTTTTTAGAGTCAAAATTATTTCTAGATTAAAAAGTCTATGCCATCTTTGTTCTGTGAATGTGCTTATATTTCTTAGCCATTGAGCCACTTAATTAATTAATTTATTTATTTATTTATTTGTGGTACGGGGGGTAGAACCCAGAGGCTTTCTACCTCTAGGCTATACTCCCAGCCCTATTTTATATTTTATTTGGAAACAGGGTCTCACTAAGTTGCTGAGAGCCTCACTAAGTAGCTGAGACTGGCTTCGAACTTGTGTGATCCTCCTGTTTCAGCCTCCCAAGCGTGGGGATTACAAGCATGTGCGCACCACGCCTGGCTGCCATTTAAGAGTTAAGTATGGAAAACAGAAGGGAAGAATGCTTTTTTTTTTTTTTTTTTTAATGGTATTGGAGATTAAACCCAGGAGCATTCCACATCCAAGCTACACTCCAGCACTTTTAAAATTTATTTTGAAATGGGGTCTTAATAAGTTGCTGAGGGCCTTTTTAAGTTGTACCAGCTGGCCTTGAACCTGTGATTCCCCTGTTCCAGCCTGCCAAATACTGGGGTTGCAGGAGTATACCACCATTCCCAGCTATGAATTTAGTGTGTAAAAAAGGAAAGCAGGATGCTGTTATCTGAATGTCCGTACTAAGAGCGGATGTTGGAGAGAGGTGCTCGACACTGTTTATTGAACGACTTCTTTATTGTTACCGACACTGATGCCTGGGAGAGTTCTGTATTTGTTGCTAGTGAAGACAGTTTTTGATTTCACTAACAGGTGCTCATAGTTGAACCAGATGGCTCTTGTCTATCTTTAACAAAATTTGAAGACCCTAGACTTCTGAGGAGGAGGAGAATCAGTTATACTACCTGGTAGTTTTATAAAAAATTTCATGGGGCTGGGAATGTAGTTCAGTGGTTGAATGCTTGCCTAGCATGTGTGACACCCTGTGTGTGATCCCAGGACTGGGAAAAGAAAAGAGGAAACATTTTAGTTTATGAGGCAAGTTCCACTTCCATGATCTCATTTAATCTTTAAGATAGCTCTAGAGGGTGGACAGGTTCAATATTTTATTTACAGGGCAACACTTTTCTCTTTAAAATGTTAAAATACCAGGAATGTTCTGGTGAAGGAAATTTCATACTTATTCTGTCTGTCCATCTCTGTATGTGAATAAATAATTATATGGCGTTATTTAAACCCCATTTAATGAGTTCTATAAAAATGAAAGTATACTGTGATGACTGTATATTTTATAGTACTTAAAAGCATTTGGCCAGTTGTGGACCGTTAGCAGGACGAGTCCCCTGGTCTGGATCCTGTGTCTGGCCCGTGACTTGCGCTCCTCTCTGATCCTAGCTCTGGTGGGTAGCCGTCACTGAGAAAGGTTCATGCTGTTAGATAGGAATGCACAGGCTCCGGTGGTGGTGGCCGAGGTCTGTGCATGGAGACCATTTCCCTTTCATTCTCTTGACTCTCTTTCCATGTTTCTTTTTTACCCCAATTCTCATTCATATTCTCTCTCTCTCTCTCTCCCCCCCCCTCTCTCTCTCCCTCCCCCCCCCCTCTCTCCCTCTCTCTCTCTCTCTCCCTCTCTCTCTCCCTCTCTCTCTCTCTCTCCCTCACTCTCTCCCTCTCTCTCCCCCCCCCCCCCCAGAACTGAGGATTGAACTCAGGATTGTTCTATCTCTAAGCTATACCCAGCCCTATTTTAATTTTTAATTAAAATAGGGTTTGGCTAAGATACGATGTTCTGGCCTCAAACCTGTGATCCTCCTGTCTCTGCCTCCCAAGTACTGGGATCTTAGGTCTGTGCTACTGAGGCTAGCTTCTACTCTTCATTTTCCGTTTTTCTTTTCTTACCTTATAGATTTTATTCGTATGTTCTTACCCCCTCCTTTTATTTTTCTCTTTTTCTGTATCTTTTTTCTCAGTTTTTTTCCAGCCTATTTCCAAATTATTAATTTAATTTTGAAGAAAATTTTGCTATGTAGTTATTGTCAAGTTTGTTGAATAATGTTATTCTCATAATTATCAACTCAAAAAGTAGAGGAATCCTACTACCCAGTTAAAAACAAAGAATTGAAGACTATGGTATATGTTGAATACCCCTAATCTGAAAATCTAAAATGTTCTTAAATCCAAGTTTTTTTGAGCAGCACATTGAAAATTTTTGAGTACCTATGTGATGCTCAAAAAATTTTTTTTATCCTTGGTGCAGTATGTATGCCTGTAGTCCCTGCTACTCAAGAGGCTGAGTCAGGAGGATCAGTCAAGGCCAAGACTTTTGGGCCAGCCTGGCAATAGAACAAGACCACATCTCACAAAAACAAAAGGATGGATTTCAGAAATCTGAAACACCCTGGGTCTCAAGCATTTGGGAGAAGAGTTACTCAACCTGTATTAGTGAAGGGAGAGACACATAGATCATTAGAGCAGAATAGAAAGTCTAAACACAGACAATCAGGCATATACAAATAAAGCCAATTGATTTTTGACAAAAGTATAAAAATTTATTGAAAAAAGTCTAATCTTTTCGGCAACTGATTTTGGAATGGTTGACTATCAGTCCATCTATATGCAAAAAAAAAAAAAAAAAAAGAATCTCAACCTAAACTGCATAATCTGTACAACAGTTAAGTCAAAAGGGACCACAGGTTTAATTGTAAAACTATACCATTTTTTTTTTTTTAGAAAAACAGGAGAAATTCTTTATGTTCTGAAATTAGGCAGAATTAAGACATGACACCAAAAACACCATTTTATAAAAGGAAAGTCAGAGTAAATTGGACTTCATTAAAATGAAACGTTTTTGCTGTGAGACACTATTAAGAGGATGAGAAAACGTACCATAGACTGAGAAAATATTTGCAAACCATGTATGTTACAATGAAGAGGTATCAAGAATGCAGAAACTCATAAAGTAGGGGTTGGAGATACAGCTCAGTAGTAGAGCACTTTCTTAGCATGCACAAAGCCCAGTGTTCAATTCCCAGTCCCACAAAAAACACTATCAATCAAACAAACAAACAAACAATAAACAGGTCCCATAAACATAGCAGCAATAAATCAAGTCAGTTAAAAAATGAGCATAAATCTTGAATAGACACCTCAAAATATATAGACAGGAGATGAGTGCTTGAAAAGATATTTAATGTATCAGGCCTTAAGGAAATGTATCAGGCCTTAAGGAAATACAAATTAAAGCCACGATGAGACACACCCTTCAGGCCTATTAGAATGGCTAAAATATAAGTACTGACATCAAGTTCTAGTGAGGAAGCATGTTTTGCTTCCGGGAAGCCTATGTTGGTAGCCCTTTTGGAAAACAGTTTGAGAGTTTCTCATAAAGTTAATAAGTACATGGACTTTATGACTCGGCATTCCTACTGGGTACTTACCTTAGAGCAATGAACACTTAATGTTCTCCTGAAAACTTGTAAATGAATATTCATGGTGGCTTTATTAATAGTTGCCAAATACTGGAAACAACCTAAATGTCCTTCAGTGGTTGGATAATTATTTACATATCCATAGAGTGGAGTCCTGCTGGGTGGGGAAGGGGCCTGATGCTGTGAGTGGAGAGCAGGAAGGAGTGTTTTTGAAAGTAATGGAACCCTTCTGTTTCCTGATGGTTCTGGTGGTTACACAAATATATACCAAGACAGAACAAGAAGGAAAAAGATAAATTTTTCTATAGGCTAATAAGCTGGATATTTGAAGTGTTTATTTGTGCCTATATGGGAAGAAACTCTAGTGTAAATTGAGGTGTGTGACCCCTCAGTAATTGTTCTGTGGTCTTAGGAAAAATTCTCTCATCACTGCCCTGTAGGTCTTCTAAACTAGGTCCCTCCTCTTCAGATTAATGGACTACTCACTCCCTCTAGTGGACATCTTCTGTTTTTTTTTTTTAATAGGAAAGCACAAAATGTGTGATTGTATTTTTTTTCTTGTTCATTTTATAAAGTCCACGTTTTTTTTTTTTAATATGTAAAATTGTTCAAAACATACAAAAGCACCTAGGTATAACTCATTTAAGAAAATGTGTTGACACTCTAAATCATCTTGTCTCATTTGGGGTTATAGTCAAGTACTAAAGTAACACACGTTGGCCATGATGTCAGTTCTTCAGGCAGTAGGTTTAAATGTCTGAAATACTAAGACAAGACGTGGGGTGGCTAGAGACCCAGCGAGCTATTTTCATTTCTTAAAAGAGCAGGAATGAGAAATTTCCAATCCTGAGTTGGTCAGTTGAATTTGAGGGGCAGTTATGGGGGTGGGGGAAGTTCTGTCTTTTTCATAAATTGGTACAAATTGACACCAGTTGAGATTTTTTAGAGATTTTTTCACTTCAACATCTAGTTTGCTTTTAGTTTTGGAAATTCGTCTTAAAGAGCACAAATAAATTTACCTCAGACAATATTTTGTCTCTGCTGATCTTTTCTTCATTTTAAGGTATGTTTTTATTTTAAATTGACACAGTTTTTATACATACCGGTGGGGTACAATGTGACATTTCAACACATGTATAAATGTATAATGATCAGATCAGAATAATTGGTACAACCATCCCCTCAGACATATGATTCCTCTCATGGGATGTTCAAAATCTCTCCACTAGCTACATACAGTTATTCAATTAGTTGTCACCCATAGTTATCCTACTGGTGCTGTAGAATATTAGAAATCCTTCCTCCTATCCAGCTGTCCCCAGGTACCCACTGTCCATCCTTTCTCCTATGATTAGTTGGACAGGTTCTTGCCTTTTAGGACATTGGTTTTCCTAGATATAAAGTGACAGTTGAATGAGAGATCTCTCTCTCTCTTTCTTTCTTTCTCCCCTCTCCCTCCCCACACCCCCAGTGCTGAGGATTGAACTCTTGGCCTGATGCTCATGAGTTCTACCACTGAGCTACACCCCCAGTTTATATAGTTTATATATTGGATATTTATCATCTTTTTAAATCCAAACTTTCATGATTCCTCACAATGAATATTGTATGTTTCCCATTGCAGGCAGTTAAGGAGTTAAAAAGAAAATGTAACATGATTCTTTTCCTGGCTTTGTAATTTCTACTGTGATTATACCCTAGGTATAATTGTGAAAGGCATTCATATGAAATTATGGACACCTTTAAAAGTATTATTCATTGAAATTATGGATAATTATGAAGATATCCATGTGAAAACGATAAGCAGAAGACTCAAGGCAGTATTTAATTAATTACCTAAAAGAACTTTTAACAGAAAATTAGATTTACTGCACTTTCAGTCCATGGATCAACACATCTGTTTCCTTTGGCCAGCATAATAGTTTTAGTCATTAATTTTTTTCTGTCTCATTTTTATTTTTAAGTTGTGTATATTTTGTGAAAGTAATACTTCCATGTGGTTTGAAATTTGCAAAGTACAAAAGAGTATATATAATGAATAGGCTTCCTCTCATCTCTCTCGTCCAGCCACCCAGTTTCTTTCCCCAGTGGTGTCTAATGCGATTGGCTTCTAGCACAGTCCTAAAAAATTATGAACCTGACAGCCAAGCATGGTAGCATGCTTAGGGTGCCAGCTACGCAGGAAGCTGCAGCAGGATTACTTGAGCTCAGGAGTTTGACAACAGTTTGGTCAATGTAGTGAGAACCCTCCTCAAGAAACAAACAAGCAAGCAAACAAAAACACTAAAACAAACCCTGTTTCAAAATGAAAGCATACAAAGGGCTAGGGGGTATAGCTCAGAGGTAGAATGCCTCTGGGTATAGCTCAGAGGTAGAATGCCTCCCTGGAACAACAGCAATAGCAACAACAACAAAACCAAAACAATAACAACAGCAAGATTCAACAGAATTATGAATCTGAAAGGCTAGATAGGGCACACTCCAGTGGCCACACACTGCTCCATTTTCTTGTATTATTAGACTGGACCAGTGTAGGAAATGTGTCTGTAACCTAGTTGGTGTGGATGGAGTGTTTGGAGACCTCATGGAGGAGGAGGGAACAGTTTGAGGAAGAGAGGGACTTCAACCTGGGCCCTTAGAGTGGGGTAGGATCTGGATAATCAAGTATGAAGAGAAAAAGAATATTTCAGGTGACAAGGTTGGCAAGACTCAGAAACATATCAGTGAGCTTACCTAGAGAGAGGAAGGAGCATGACCTGGGTAGAACAGAAGTCTCAGGTCAGGAAGCCATAGAGATAAATTTGGTGTCCTTTCAGCTGGGCAGGGTGGCACACTCCTATAATCCCAGTACTTGGAAGGTTGACAGAGGAGGAGGACAGCAGGTTCAGGGCCCGATCATGGTAACTTAGTGGGACTTAGTTTCAGTTTAAAAAATAAAAAGAGCTGAGGATATAGCTCTGTGGTAGAATACCCCTGAATTCAATCCCCAGTAACCCCTCCCCACCATACACATATACAAGTGCATTTTCTTAAAATTTTGGCTATGGAATAGACTTTTAAAAGAAGGCAGCTCGGGCTAGTGTTTTGAGCAGAGATGGATTCTATGTTGTAAAAAGGAGTTAATCTACAACACAGAGTAATTTTAGCTTGGTGTGGTGGTGCAGGTCTGAAATCCCAGTACTTGGGAGGCTGAGACTGGAGGATTGCAGGTTCAAGGATAGCCTCAGCAAATTGTGAGACTTTCATTAGGGAGATTCTGTTTCAGGATTATAAAAATAATAGGGCTGGGGGTGTAGCCCGAAGGTAGAATATCCCTGGGTTCAATCCCCAGTAAACACACACACACACACACACACACACACACACACGCACACTACAAACACACAGTTAATCTAAAGTTGTTGCAGAATATAGGCTGTAAGGCAGAGAGGAACTGGTAAGGTGTTCAAGATAACTGGTATAACTGGTGGATGGTATTGCCTGGTTGACATGCTTGTCAGAAAGGATGGGCCTACCTTTTCTAGGCAAATTGCAGACTAGGCTGTGTAACTTCTCTGTATTTAGTCTTTAAGCTCTGTGTGAAGTCTGACTTAACATATCTTTCATTAATCTGAAATTGCTATGCTCATTTGGAATCTTTGTTAAAGTTTGGCATTTCCTTACTGAGGATTGGAATGTCACTCCAGTAAACCACAATACCTTTCAGTTCCTTAAACACTTTTGCTGAGTTTGGTGGGTTTAACACTCTTTGAACTGGCTTTGGGCTTTGTTCCTATCTAGTGTCTGAGATTTGGAGCCTCTGTGTCTAGGTGAATGTTTCAGGATCTCTGTACCTATACAAGGGTCAAGAACAAATGCCCAGGTTACAGTTGTGGGATACTAATGAAAAAATAGATATCAGGAACAGGAACATTTAACTTTTTTTTTTTTTTTTGCTGCTAAGGAATTTCACCTCCTTTTCTATTTTATGGGCATCTGAATTTGTGTGGGCCTTGGGAGGCAGGGCCCTATGTCCCACAGTGCATCTGAGGTGGCTGAACACTCTAAACCTCTCAGACACTGGATAGGAACAAAGCCCTTTTCCTACCCTTAGCAGTAAGTCTGCAGGCACATGCTTAGCTTTGGTTGTTTGTATGTTTCTACTAGGACTCTGACTTTTGAACGTTCGATGCAAAGGGAAGGGAGCAACAGTTTCTTCTGACAGAAGTGGTGGGCTTCAGGAACAAGGACGGAAGTACACAGTGGCGGAGGCATGCAGAGGCCATCGTGCCAGCGATGACTCTAGGATTAGACTGTTCCTGGGGCAGGCTATCACTTGTAGTTCCTGCTGCGTGTGCGATGTGGCCTCTTCTTCTCCCTTTGCCTTGGTTTCTTTTCTTAATTTTTTCCTCATCCAGGGTTCTTCAGCTTTTCCCTTGATTTTGTGACCTACTTGATACTTTTCATTTCTTACTACTGGCTGAGTTAGTCAGAGTTGTTTTTCTGTTCCTTGCAACTGTACCTGAAAATCCAGATTGAAATAACAAGAAATGCTTGTATCATGAGCAAAACTGGGGCAACTTTTTTTTTGGGGGGGGCCTAGGAAATAGTACAGATATATATTAGTATGTATATTTTGACTGCCTGAAAGTAAAGGAGTGACTCACACTGTCCTGTGGCAATCAGAGAAATGGAGATCCTTGTAGCTCGGGATGCCTCTAGGTTCTAAGGCACCAGAGTCTACCACAAACTGGTAGGCCAGTTATACCTGGACCTCAGGCTGAAAATTAAATATTGAGCTATTAAATCACACTGACTCTGAGGTTATACTATCATTTCTGCTGTCTTTGGATGCAAAAGATGCCAGCATGTGAGTAGGTGTGTCAACAGGATATTGAAATGTACTGTCATGAGCCATCAAAAGTAACTACTGATCGTAGGTATACCTTTGTAGTATCCATGATAAAGTGTTGTGGTGATGAACTCATGCTGATTGCAGAAGATTTTAAACCCAAAGTCACTCTTATTGTTGAGTTACATTTCCAGCCCCTCTTATTTTTTATTTTGAGACAGGGTCTCACTAAGTTACAAAGGCTGGCCTTGAACTTGCATTCGTCCTGCTTCAGCCTCCCAACTTGCTTAGAAACATATACACTGTGCCCAGCAACTCATGGTGATTCCAAATCCCTGGCTCTTCTTTCTATTTTTACCCTTCATTTGTGATTACAGGTCCTGCATTTCATGTTCTCTATCAGGTTTCTTTATTTCTTCTCTTTATATTTATTTGTTTTATCTACTGTATTTGTTTTACTACCAGTGTGTCCTTGAAAATGTCTTTTTTCTTTGATTCTTACCCAGGTTGCTTTCCCATGAATTCAAGATGCTTAATTATTATCAATGAGCTTCAGTTAAGTAAAGAGTGGAAATAGAGCTCACAGAGAAAGCTCTTTTGGTTGGAGAATGGTGGATTGAACAAGAGTAGTTCTCAGGTGTTATTGACTTAAAAACAAAATAATAAAGACATATAGGCATTAATCAGTTTTCTCTAATTCTAAGCTGTGATTTTTTTTTTCTTGCTGAAGATTTAAAGAAGTTTATTAAAAGATAGAAATACAGAGGATAGGTACAGCTCTATACCAGACTGGCATGGAGGGGTGACTCGAATGAATACACCCTAAGCTGTGATGTTTTGAGATGAGTGGCAACTTGCCTTGAGATAGAGATTGTAAGAATAGATTTATAAAAGCTGCTGAAAGGAGGGGCAGACTATTCCCTCTGAATGTGTGGAGTTGACAAGCTAGTAGACGGAATAGGAGAGGCCAGAGGTTTCCCGGGAGCCTAGGGAAGCAAGGTCTAGTAAGCATTTTTATACACAAGTATCAAGTCAGTATTCCACCAATTGCTTGGTTAATACTTGCATCCTGAGCTATTTTGTTAGAGCTATTTGTGTTCTTGGGATCTCTGATTATTAGATCCTTACATGTGATGTTTTGCTCCTTTTCTGTTTCCTCCCTCTCTTCCTTTCTCAAGCATTATGGAGTGCACACTGTAAGCTAGACTCATCGTTAAGCACTTTTTTTTTTTTTTTTGGTGGTATTGGGGTTCCTGGAAGCCCTTCTACCTCCGGGCTACACTCCCAGACCTATTTTTACATTTTTATTTGGAAACAGGGTCTCCTAAGCCAGTGCGCAGCTGGCTTCGAACCTGTGCGATCCTCCTCTGTCTCTGCCTCCCAAGCCCAGGGATTACAAGCCTGCGCCACCCAGCCCGGCTGTTAAGCACTTTTTAAGTGTGACCTTATCTCTCTTGAGTTTGGAAGACAAACAGATGAGTTTGAGTTCGAATCCATTGCCAAAGGCAGTAATAGGATGTGATAGCAGTGAGTAGGAGAATGGAGAATCAGCGCTGCTTGAATAAGTCGGAGAGTAGTATGCTTTCCAGGTGACACTTGAATTTAAGTCATCATCAGTGACAGGCTTTTTCCCTATGAAGCCTGACGTGAGCAGGATCACTGTGATCAAAGTGGAGGGAATCCAGTAAGTTGAGTGACATTATACAGGGAGTGGTGGGAGATACGGCTGTGGAAGAATTTGCTTTTTTTCTCTATGTCCCCAGTCCCCATCATAATGCCTCTTATGTTAAGAAAGAAGTTTAAAGGTTAGTAGGTGAGGCGTTATCTCTCTTTTTTATTGTGTAGGAAGTAAGCACTAATCATCCACCTCCATTCCTCAGGCCACTCAGCCCTTCCTACATGAACAAGGTGTAGATAAGTATAATGGAGCTCAGTAACAACACAGGGTTTGGAATGAGTGAAGCCTCGAACCTAGAACTGAGTTCTAATCCCAGCTCTCAGCTATTTACTATTACCCATGTGATCTTAAGCAGATAGTTTATATTCCTTGAGATCTGTGACCTCATCTACAAAGTAAAAATGCTAACATTTCTGTCCTTTGAGGTGGAGGTATTTACCAACTCTCCTGAAACTTATGGTGTTCAAACTGAACATGACACTTACTGGAGACCCAGGGGGAAAAAGATATGCTTCTTGTCTTGGTAGAGCCTATATAACATATAAGTGAGTTCTGTCATATCTTTCTTTCCACTAGCTCAGAGGTTAACAAACTTGTTCTGTATAAGTCCAGATGGTGAATCTCTGTGGGTTATACAACTTCTCTTTGACTGCCTAACTGCAGTTGTACAATGAAAGCAGTCGTAGGCAATGAAAACGGTCATCAGCAGTATGTAAGTGAATGGGCATGCCTGTGTTCCTTTAAAACTTTAATAGAGCAAGTGAAGGAATCTGCAGGCCATAGTTGCTAGACACTAAGTTTCTTGAGGGCAAAGGCTTATTAATTCTGTTATCTCTGTTACCTAGAGGTGTCTGATACGTAGAAGGCACTTTCTTGCGTTGATCTGAAATCATTACACATGGATAAGTAAGAAGAAATAGAAGATTCTGCTAATTTCAGTCCTCTGAATAGAGAAGATGACAAGAGGGACTAGATATTCAAGAGATTTAATGTCAGGGGTATAGGCATGCTTGTTTTTTTTTTTTTTTTTTTTGGTGTGTGTGTGTGTGTCTGGGGATGGAACCCAAGGGCATTTGACCTCCAAGCTATACCTCCTGCCTTGTTTTTTCTGTTTTTTTTTTTCTTTATTTTGAAATAGGGTCTCACTAAGTTGCGTAGGGCCTCACTAAGTAGCTGAGGCTGTCTGAGAACCGTGATCCTCCGATCTCATCCTCCTGAATGCTGGAATTACAAGCGTGTGTCACCACACCTGGCTTTTTGTTTTTGTTTTCTTAGTACTAGGAATTGAATACAGGGGCATTTTACCTTTGAGCTATATCCCCAGCCCTATTTTATTTTTCTATTTGAAACAGGGTCTTGCTAAGTTGATGAGCTGGCCTTGAACTTGCAATCTTCCCATCTCAGCTTCCTAAGTACTGGTTTTTTTTTGGGAGTCTGGGGATGGAACCCAGGGGCATTCGACCTCTGAGCTATACCCCCTGCCCTATTTTTCTTTATTTTGAAACCAGGTCTCACTGACTTGCAGAGGGCCTCACTAAGTAGCTGAGGCTGTCCGCGAACCGCGATCCTCTGGTCTGAGCCTCCTAAATGCTGGGATTACAAGCGTGTGCCACCACGCCCGGCTTCAGCTTCCCAAGTAATGGGATTACAGACATGGGCCATCATGCCTAGCATATAGGTACACTTGGGAAGAGATGTCTGGGAAAAGAGCCGGAGTTGATGAAGTGAGCCTGTGTTGCAAGTGTGATCACAGTGAAATCAGAGAGGGAACCCAGGACCACAGGGTGGAATTCTGAGAAGGTGCTGGCTGGGCTGATGGGGAGTTACCAAGCAAAGGTTGTTGCTGGAAGAGGCTTGTGTCTTCTGGTAGAAATGGCCTGAACTCATTAATCTGCTGTACTTCTTGATGGGGTAGAAACAACCAGAGTAAGGTGAGAAAAGTACAACAGCTGGCAGCTATTGGCTTTTTTTTTTTTTTGAATTCTTTAAAATGTGTTAAGCTTAACATTTTTTTTTAATTTTAATTTTTTTTTATTGGTGCACTGTATTCATACATCATAGTGGGATACAAACTTTTGTAGACATATATGCACACATGCACACATCGCCCAGTCAGCCCCCACCCGATCCCCACCCCATTCTCTCCCCATCCCTCCCTCCCATGCTTGGCTTAGTGGTTGACATCTAGTATTATAGCAATTTATCCAAAATTAAAAATGATAAAATGATAATCTCACATAACAGTTTCATTTGTCTGATACCAAGCTTTTGATGACTTAAAGATTTCTTTTTACTTTCTTTCTTACCGGAGAATATTTTTTTTTCTATTTTTTTTTAGGTGAAACTATCATATATTTATATATTTTTTTTCAGAAAAAAATCTATCCTAATATGGAATATGGACTCTAGATACCCACAACGATCTTGAAAAAGAACAAAGCTAGAAGATATATATTTTCTGATTTCAAACCATATAAAGCTACAATAATTGAAACAGTGTAGTACTATTCTAAAGGCAGATATATAAACCATTGGAGTTAAATAAAAGCCTAGAGCTAAATTCTTCCCTATATTGTCAAGTTATTTTTGACAAGGTTTCCACGAACATTTGGTGGTGGAAATAACAACTTTTTAACTAAATATTGTTGAAAAATAATAATTACATGGAAAAGAATAAGATTGGACCTTTACCTAATCCCATATACAAATATTAACTCAAAATAGATAAAAGACCTAAATATAAATCTTAAGACTATAAACTTTTAGGAGAAAATCTGGGTCATTAAACCTCACAACATTGAAATTGGCAGTGATTTCTCGGATATGATTTCAATGGCACAGGCAACAGAAGAGTATACAAACTCCTTAAAAAATAAAAAAAAATATTGTATATCCAAAGACAATGTAAACAGAGTTAACAGTTACTAATAGAATGGGATAAAATATTTCCAAATGCTATATCTGAAGGTATATTAATATTCCAACTAGAAATTCTAAAAATTAACAACAATAAAGGCAAACAATACAATTTAGAGATAGGTAAAAGACTAACATAAATAACGAATCTCCACAGATAACCAATCTTAGTTGTCTGTTAGATGGAAAATCTTGTTTCTCTGGTTCTGGTGTGTGTTACCTATTTCTTCTTTGTAGTTAATCTCTTTGAGTATTTTCTCTAGTGCTGGTTTTGAAGACATAAATTCCTTCAGTTTCTGTTTGTCATGGAAGCTTCTTATTTCTCCATCTAATTTGATAGAAAGTTTTGCTGGTTAGGAAATTTTTGGCTGGAAGTTGTTTTCTTTCAGAGTTTGAAATATGTTACTCCAAGCCCTTCTGGCTCTCATGACTTGGTTTGGGAAGTCTGGAGTGATTCTAATTGGTTTGCCTCTGCATGTCACTTGGCCCTTTGTTTTTGTTGCCTTTAAGATTCTCTGCTTGGCTTCCACATTTGTCATTTTGACAATTATGTGGCGTGGGAATCCTCTTCTCCGATCCTGTCTAAAGGGAGTTCTATAAGTTTCCTGGACCTGTGTATCAACCTCTTGCTCTGTGTCTGGAAAATTTTCTGCTATTACTTCCTTGAAGAGATTGTTGATCCCTTTGGTTTCACTTTCTTTTCCCTCCTCTATTCCAATTATTCTTAGGTTAGCTCTCTTAAAATGGGCCCATATTTCTTCAATGTCAGATTCCTGCTGTCGGATATTTTTTCCTAGATTAGAAACTATGCGTTCATTTTTGGAATGATCATCTTCTAAGAGCGAGATTCTGTTCTCCATGTCGTCTAATAGGTTGTTTGTGCTTTGAATTGAGGCCTTTACTTCATTAATTGCATCCTTTATCTCTTTTTGGCTCTCTCTGAGTTCTTTTCAAAGCACCTCTATTATTTCTACAGTTATTTTCCTGATTTGATCTTCTAGAAATCTCTGATTTTCTGTTTTATCGGGTTCTGATGTTGTGGGGTTGTGGGCTTTAATTGCTCCAGTATTATTTCTCTTTCCCATGATTTCGGAAGTTTGTGCCTTCTCTGGGTTCTTCCCTTGGGTCACTATGACTTCATTTAAGGTGCTCTGGATCTCGAGTCAGTAGTATCTTAGACCCCACTGCTCCTTTACTGGGTTGTATCACAGAGTCTCCGACCCAGAGAGTCGATAGAGGCTGCTTTAGACTGTGGGGGGTGCCCGGTTGCACGTTCTCCTATGGTGTGATATCTCTGCCACCACCACTCCCCCACTGGGTCAAGTCCCAGGGAGTACAGTACTGGGATTTCTCCTTGTGGCCCGCAATTTGACTCAATGTTCTTGAGTACGCAGATGTAGCTGTGCTGGCCTTGCTGGATTCGCTGCTGCTGCCGCCGGTGGCAATATGGCGCCGCTGCTACACCCTCGGCTGTGAGGCTGGCGTATTTCTTCTTGTTTTCGATTTCCACTCTGAATCCCTGCAGCGTGTGCTGAGCTCAGCCACTGGGAGCTTTACATGCCCTCTGTGCCGAGAAATCCCGCCTGGCTGTTCTACAGCGGCTCACCTCGGCTTGCTGTAGCCGTCCGGTGAATTTGCCGCTGCTGCCGGCAGTATGGCGCTGCTGCCGCATCCTCGGGCGTGAAGCTGGTGTATTTCCTCTGTGGCTCTATTCTCAGTCTGCTTTCTCTCTGGAGCCTGGTGTTTTTTTGTTTCTCTGGTGATGGTGTTTTCTGGCTATGAAAGGCGCTGATTTTGTGGTAATGGAGATTGGTTGTTAGCGGAGCTCTTAAGCCCCGCTTTTTTCGGTCGCCATCTTCCAGCTATTGGCTTCTTGAAGGGAGAGATGAGCCTGTACCTCTGTGGCTGATAACAGTTGTTTCCTGTACTGCACAGATCCACTTTTCCCTAGACATTGTGGAACTTTCTTCCTGAGGGGGTTGACTAGGAAGATGAACCCTTGTCACTGCCTTTTCTCATGACTGCAGCCAGTGCTCATTCCAGCTTCCTCTCTCTTCATTGTGAGTTCCCCCATTTTTGGCCATCATCTCAACAGGCTTTGGATGCCTTTCCTGGTACAGTGACCCAGAAGTTCATTCCTCAGGATTTGGGCCCTTGCTAATCATGCATTTCTCAGACTAATGTTTCAGCTTAGGCTTTTCACAGTTACAGGGGACAATGAGTACCATACGTGCCATGTGGACATGCCGGGTGCCACAGGTTTCCTTCCCTGTCCCTTTTATGTAAGCATAACCCTCTCTCCCACTGGTCAGTATCAGTTACCCCTGCCATGATAGCTATTCCTCTTAAGTGCTTTTCCCTGACCACAAGGAGTCCGGAGTGCCCCTGCTTTGTTCCCTGGTAAGGGTATACTCCTTTTGGGGTCGGGACTACTCATTGCAGAGGTCAGAGTTTGGGGATGGGAAGCACAAAGACCCCCTAAGAGTCACTGGGAGGAATGTAAATAGAGCCATTTCTGCTTCCACTGTTGGTCCCCAGTGCATTGTGTTCTTCCTAGGGGGACACAACAACAGTCAGTCATCTGACTCGATTCTTATTCTGTCTGTCCATTGCTCTCTGTGTCTAGCTTGTCTCCAAAACAACACTGTCACGATGCTTGTAGGTTTATAATGTATCTTGAAATCAGGTAGTGGGAGTTCTCCAACTTTGTTATTTTTCAAAATTATTTTGGTTATAAGCTTTAGAATTAACATGTTTATTTTCATTAAAATCACTGCTGGGATTTTTGAATGAAATTGTATAGACTCAGTAGATCAGTTTGGGGAGACTTAACATCTTAACAAACTGAGTCTTTCAAAATGTAAACATGCCATACCTTTTTATGTATTTAGATGTTTAATCTCCCAGGAGTCTTTCAAAACATAAACATGCCATACCTTTTTATGTATTTAGATGTTTAATCTCCCAGGAGTATTTTGAAATTTTAAGTATACTGATCCTGAACATGTTTTATTAGATTTAGGTGTAGCTGGTTTTTTTTTTTTTTTTTTTTGGTGTTTTTTTAGATAGTTGTAGTTTTCCCTGTAAATTGTATGCATTTTTTAAAGTTATAGAGGCCGGGTGTGGTGGCCTCTATAACGCTTGTAATCCCCGCACTTGGGAGGCGGAGACAGGAGGATCGCGCAGGTTCGAAGCCAGCTGTGCTGGCTTACGAGACCCTGTTTCAAAATATAAAAAAATAGGTCTGGGAGTGTAGCCCGGAGGTAGATGGGCTTCCAGGAACCCCAGTACCACCAAAAAAAAAAAAAAAGTTATAGATATTTTATATATTTTTATTCTGTTGCAAATGGAATTTACTTTCTAAACAATGACCAAGTGACATTTTACTTTAAACTGTAATACAATCCTTGGTTGATAGCTCCAAGGCAGAAACTCTGGTGGTAGGACTCTAGGCAGAGAAAGGCTGCTCTCAGTCATGGGCCAGAAGCATTTAGCGTGACTGGAATTGGCCAGGGACATATGTAGTCCCCAAGGCCTTGCACCCAATGACCCACCTTCTCTACTTGTGTTCTACTTTTCAACCTTGCTACATGATTCAACACATGAGTTTCCTGGGGGATATGCTGAACGCAAACCATGAGTGGGCTTAGAGAGCACTGTGACACCCATCAAATTGCTGTTGGTTTGCCTAACTCATGGGTGTGTGAGAAACTAGCCTCAGAGACAAGCCCCCATAATAACCAATATGTGGCTGGGTTTTTATTGTTGTTGTTAGGTTTTATTTTTGTTTTCTCATACAAAAACTTACTTATGCAAAGAGGTTAACAAAAGCTGTCAATGCTACAAATTTCTGCTGACAAAAGAATGGTTTTAGCATATACTGTGGAAAGTCATGAGATCTGTTATTTATCAGTCAAGTTTATTAAGGTTTATAAACTATGTTTTCCATGTGATTTAGATGCTCTAGGATATTTTTATTGATTGGTTAAGCAATAAGTTCTAATTGCTTTTAAGTTAATCCAACAAAGGACAGTAGCTCTGTTAGGAATTATTATAATTATTATTATTTTTTTTTTTTTTAAGGGGAGTAAAAGGTTTATTGGAAGCAGCAGGGAATGGGGCAAGGGTGGCTGAACACCCCCAAAGGGTCTGGAACTCTGGGTCCAGCAGCTGCCTTCAGGACAATACTTGAGAGTAGCCCAAGCCAATTGCCTTCAGGTGCAGGCTGCTTTCTTCCAGAGTCCTCACGATCTGCCAGAAGGGAATAGAGAAAAGTGGCCGGGCGGTCAGAACTCCGGGGTCCAGTAGCTGCCTTAAGGGTCACTACCCGAGTGTCACCTGAGTGTCGCCCGAGCCAAGTGCCCATCAGTTGCAAACTACTTTCTCCCAGAGTCCACGCGATCTGCCAGAAAAGAGGTACAGGTCACCCCTAGGGGCCTGGTCAGCCATGATGTCCAGCAGAGGCCTTCAGGTCACTACTCGAGAGTCGCCCGAGCCACGTGCCCTCAGATGCACTCTGCCTTCTCTCAGGGCCAACACGACCTGCGAGAGAGAGAACAGCTCCCCAAAAGGGGAGGGGGTCCCGAGCGGGAAGTCCCCGCTTTTGCCATCTGACTGGCCAATGCCTGACCGCTTGCAAGTCAGTTTGTGGTTAGGGTGACTCCAAGGAGAATTTGCATAGGACATTTGCAAGTTCTTTGAAGGGTCTCCTTTCAGGAATGCCAGACTTGTTCGGTGGGTTTGTTGATTAGGAAACTCAGGATGGCCTTGTGAAGCTTTGACCTTCTTATCTCTGAACCTTTAGAGTTTTAGGTATCTGTTGTCTCTCAGGAAACTCAGGATGGCTTTCTGAAGCTCTGGTCTTCTTATCTCTGAGCCTTTGGAGTTTCAGGCATTTGTTGCCCCTCAGGGAACTCAGGAAATTAACTTTTTTCTACCAAGGCCTTTTCCCTATCTGCCTATTTCCTTTCTATCTCCTCAATCCCCCCTTCCAAATAGGAAACCCTAACTGCCGTTAGGGAAACGGGGCGATGACCGCTCTTAGCGACTTCCTGCTGTAAGGGGGCGTAGTAGGGCAGTGGCAGTTAGGACCCCATCGGAGGTGGGCAATCTAGACGGCCATGGTAGACTGGGGCTTGGAAATTCATGTGAGGCTCCATTTGAAGAACCATTTGTAGCTTGAATTTTTCTAAATGAGAAGAGATGAACTGGTTAGCATCTTAAGAAGACATGCACCAAAGATGAGAATGACAATTAACATGATTAAAGGGCCCAGAAAGGGCAGCAGCCACAAGGTAATGGATGGAAACATATTTTGGATCTGTTTCCATATTTGGGTGACAAGAGATTTTGCAGCTCGTTTTTGTAACTACTGAGCTTGCCTTAGAATGTTCTCAGTTTTAGTTTTTACTGTTCCTGAGGAGTTTACATGTATGTAGCACAAACTCCTCCTTGGTCAGCTAGCTAATAATTGAGGGCTAGTCTGATTTAAAACCATGCATGCCAATGAATCTAAGGATTTTTGCATTTCCTTAAAATTTAGTCCAGTGTCACTGGCCACTGGAGTCACTGAGGTAGTTAAATTAGCCACTGAGGCTGCGTTTAGGGCAATTCCTGCTCCTAAACCAGCATCAATTTTTAATTTTGCCAAAGAAGTAATATTAAAGACAATGGATATCTTATTTGACCACATACCTTAAAAACTGTATCATAGTATACTCTGTTGCTGAACTCTTTTTTTGAGAATATATAAACAGTAGGTTTATTAGAAACCTCCATCCTGTTAATAATCCATCTTTATCACATATGCAAACAAACATTTTACAGACATTTTTTGCAACCTATCATACCCCTTCTGCAACTTTGGTCCTCTCTTTTTCATATGGGGCAACCTTAGGATAAAACTTATAATCAAATAAATATTCCATCAATATTTTATAATTAGCTTGAATCCTCTGACTTTTATCTGGTCCTTTAGTTTTTCTTTGGGACAACCAGGATAAACCTTATAATATGTTTCTTAAGTCTTACAAACTTTTCTTTCTCTGTATTTACCAACATATAAAGAAATACATCTATAGACTGTCTACATCTGTCCTTTTGTTGTTATATATAAGCAAACCCAAAAGAAGCATATCATTTAATGTTGTTTATATATCAGCAATAAAAATCATTTAAGAGATTTAGGAGTCACTTTAAACCTTATGTATTTAAGAACACTTTAAAGCATTGTATTCCCCATGAAGACTTATTATTTTTCCTGATGTAGGGGGGGAGATACTGGTGACTGAGTGCTGGGTCTATTGTTCTAGATCCCCCTTGGTCTCTGGGTAAGAGAATTTGTAAGACATTACAAATTTCTTTGGCCTTGGGGTGCTGTCAACCCCAGATACAAAACAGAAGAGACAAAGCAAGCAGAGGATTAAGCCTTGTATTAAAAAAAAATCAAGATTTTGCCTTTCACCTCAAGAGCTACCCAGGCTTTTTCCAAGCTGGTCAGAGGGCTGATCAGAGGGGCCTTGCCGAGCCTTGGGCATCCTTAATCCTCAGCTTTGAGGGTAGCCACGTTCTGGAAGCAGACTGACCTCACTTTCCTTCGAAGATGAGGGTAGCATGCTTGCTTTTTAGAGGTGGCATAGCCCAGATGCAGATGGGACTCCTCTCAGGGCAGTCCTCGACACGACACCCAGGCACCTCTGCCATGATGGCAGGTATAAGGCCTTTAGCTCTTTCCCTCTCTGTATGGGAAGCCGTTGGTATCTTGAGGGAGCAAAGACTTATTACCCAAATGTAGGGCTATTGAATGAGCTTGTCCCTGTGTCTGCAATTGTCTCCTTATTTCTGTTGTTGAGACATCCCAAAGGTCAAACTTAAAAGCTGATTAATGGGACCATTCATTACAGAGACAAGATATGTATCTCATTTTTGTTAGATCAAACATAATAGCCAGGTCTTAAATTTCATTTATATCTATAAGGGTTTTCTGCACATTGACCCATTTTTTACACTGGCCTACACTGGTAATCTATTGATCCAGTTTCATATTGGACTATACTGATAACTATAAGTCTATGTGAGCTAACAGTATTGACAAAAACCAGATAGCTCTATCTTTTAGATGACAACATTAACAATTTTATAATTTTAGAGAATAACCTTAACAATTAAAATGAATGTGTTACCTGACCGACCATCAGCTGTATTTTTTTATACAAGAAGATATTTACTCAATCAGGACAAACAGATGTAAACCAGGTCTTAAGGCTAAAATCTCTGAATTAAAGACAAAATTCTTATTGGTCAGTTCACATACAAATAAAAACTTATACCTTTAACCTTTAACTTTTGATTTCTGAAATCTTTTAGCACATTTAGATGACTCTAGTTTTTAGACATAATTTGTTTACTTATATTACCCACTAATTTATCCCTTTTAATAACCAGCCAGTAGATTAAATCATCATTTTAACAAAACAAATCTTTAGAATGACATTACAATTTAAACATTTATTACCAGGAAGACAATATGATGGTAGTTGTCTTAGCCTGAAGAAACCAAAGTATGTTAATCTTTTAGTGACAATTTTGAAATTAACAAATTTAAACTGTTAGCAATTTAAGCCACATGAACTGAACTGTTTTACTCACTTAACAAACATTTAACAAAGTTTTTCTTTAAGAACAAAAGCTGCTGGAGACTGAGCCTCCAGGATTGAACCAGTATCAAGAATAAAACATTGACCTTGGTTAGACAAATCCAACCCTTAGTCTAGTTAACACCAAGTGTTAAAACACAAACCCCTGCACTTAGAAAATCTATCATATAAATTGTTATAACAGTTTAGGCTAAAGATAAAAACAAGCTGTATTAGTCCAATATTAATTATCAATTACACAAAGGAATTTTAAAATCTCTATATCTTGTAGGACCATATCTTTGCATTTGAAATTTTTATTAAAGTCAAACATAAACAATTTTTATCACTTTTGAGTAGCCTCTAGAATTACCTTTCTCTCACTAGTTGAAAGTCTGATCCATTATTAATCTCACATCCCTCCAGGAAAGATCAAAGGTCTAAGTAAGTTCCTGAAACTTTCCAATATATTTATCTGGATCACCTGAAAATTCTCCTAGATCTGCCTTAATCTGTCTCATATCTTGAAGGGAAAAAGGGGACCTGTATCCAAATGGTTCCTCCAAGTTTATCCCCAGCAGGTACAGCTTGGAGGGGGTAAAGGATGTCTGTGCGCGCCCTGAGCATCCAATACGACGGGGTATAGGCCTTCTCTGATTTAGAGTCCCTGAGTAAGGTGCTGAAGGAACATTGGCAATATCTTTTTCCTTTTCTGGAGTTTCTGGGGGAGCCACTGGCATTTGAGTTGTTCCAACCAGTGTATTTACATGCTGTTAATCTTCCCTTAAAGCCAGGAATAGTTGTACCTGAGGCAGTTCAGCTCATTTAGCCTTTTGCCTGCAAAAGGCATCTAAGATGGTATCACAATTTGTATTTTCCTCGAGGGGAGGGCAGCTTCTACCATCTCCCACCTGATAGAGGCCAGGCACGACTGGAGAAGAAGGCCAAACGCTTCTTCCTCAATGTCTGGGGATAAGGATCCCCAGTTGTTCCGTACGCAATCTACTGGGGGTGCTGGTGAGCTTTGGAAATGGGCGATTTCCCATCGGAAAGACAGGGGAAAAAATAATGGCGTCCCATAGTTTCTCCCACTATCGTAACCTTCCCAGAGCGTCCTCTGGGCTCGCATATCGTTTCATGCATGGCCATAAACGATGATGCTTTAGCCTACCGGGTTCTATCCATGCTCTACCGGCGTGGCTGGAACTGGCATCCGTTGCCACCATTAGACGCCCGGGTCTAATGGCCGAATGTCAGCAAGCTGTGCCCAGCACCCTGACAACTGTCGGCACATGCCGCTGTGCATGTACCCCTAGTGCCTGCCTGTGGGGCCTGTCTGTGGGCCCTAAATTCCCAAGAGAAGTTTTAGCTGAATAAGACTGGTTCCGCCCTAGCTGAATAAACCTGCAACCTTTGTTAGATGAGGAGAGGGCTCTGGAGGGAATCCTGGTGAGAGTCTGCTACATTTTGTGTCCCCAGCTTCAAACTTTGTTCCTTCTAAAATAAGCCCGATGTTAAAGCACATTTTAAGTTACCAATCTTTCCCTTTTTCTACTTCTTTGGAGAGGGATTTCTGATATTATCTGTGAGCTTCATTTCCTTCCAAAAGTACAAGGCATCTCTGCTAGGATCAAGTAAAGGCACGACTAGTTAATCTCTGCTCAGATGGAATATTACTGAACTTTTGAGCAGCTACAGAAAACATCCTACAGAAAAACTAGGAAACCGGGAGATTCACGCAATGACTCACCCTTCCATAGATGATATCTCAGTGGAAAATGATATCTCGGTGGGACCTCCAAAATGAAACGGGGGTTTCTTGCGAGAAAACCCTGGCGAGTTCTTGTCTACGGAGAGCGAAGAATGACACCCGCAGACCTCAGGAAGGGGAGTAAAAGGTTTATTGGAAGCAGCAGGGAATGGGGCAAGGGTGGCTGAACACCCCCAAAGGGTCTGGAACTCTGGGTCCAGAAGCTGCCTTCAGGACAATACTTGAGAGTAGCCCAAGCCAATTGCCTTCAGGTGCAGGCTGCTTTCTTCCGGAGTCCTCACGATCTGCCAGAAGGGAATAGAGAAAAGTGGCCGAACACCCCATAGGGGCGGTCGGAACTCCGGGGTCCAGTAGCTGCCTTAAGGGTCACTACCCGAGTGTCGCCCGAGCCAGGTGCCCATCAGTTGCAAACTACTTTCTCCCAGAGTCCACGCGATCTGCCAGAAAAGAGGTACAGGTCACCCCTAGGGGCCTGGTCAGCCATGATGTCCAGCAGAGGCCTTCAGGTCACTACTCGAGAGTCGCCCGAGCCACGTGCCCTCAGATGCACTCTGCCTTCTCTCAGGGCCAACACGACCTGCGAGAGAGAGAACAGCTCCCCAAAAGGGGAGGGGGTCCCGAGCGGGAAGTCCCCAGGAATTATTTTTTAATTGCTTTTTCTTCAACCAATATTTGGCAAAGGAGATGGCACTAGGAGACCAGAAATTCTTTGTTGAATGATTAACTGTGGCTCATCACATTTCTGATCTCAATTTCTTTAGTGTAAACATGTAGCGTTATTTATAGATTATTTCTAAGGGAGTTTATAATTCTGAAGTCCATGATCATAATATTAGAATTGAATTTAAAAATTTCAAGCAAAAGTAAAAGTATCCCAGTAGGGGGAGCTCTTCTCCTTTTTATGTTCTGTATTTTATTGAGAAATTTATCTTTCACACAAGAGTGTGTAAACTGTTAACGGAATTATTTGTGTAATAAGGATTAGGTGTTTATTTACCCACAGTTTGTGTCATCTTTTCCTGAGGTATCATCAGCATCCTGACTTTGTTAATTATTTCATTGCTCTTATTGTTTCATGACTCTTGTCTGTGTTTGAAGCAATGTATTGTTTTGTTTCTGAAATATTTTCTTTGTTTTGAGCTTTACGTATCTTTCATATAAAAAGATATCCGAGTATGTTTTCTTCTCTGACTTGTTCTTTCTTTCTTGTGGGTCTTGAGGTTTGTTTGTATTGATGTATATAACTACAGTGCTGCTGAATTCCCACAGTTGCATTCTGTTCTGTCCTGTCAACCTGTCTGCCTGTCTGTTCTGCTGTCAGTGGGGATTTGGGTTGCTTTCAGGTTTACGCTCTCATAAACATCACGGCATGAGCATTAATGGGCATGTTTCCTTTTGTACAGGCAAGTGTTTAGAGAATATGTGCATGTTCAAACTTTACTTGGTAATCACACATTGTTTTCCATAGTGAATATGCTAATTTTTATTCTAGTAGTATGAAGTATTTGATATTGACTGAATTAAATTTTTGCTAGTCTTATATGCATAAAATGCTGTCTGATGTTACTTTGAATTTCCTTATTACTGATGAGATTGAGTATTATTTTATGTTTACTCATTATTTCTGATTCCACATCTGGAAATGGCCTGACTCACATCTTTTTTCTTTTCTTTTCTTTTCTTTTGGTGGCACTGGGGATGGAACTCAGGGGCCTTCTACCTCTGGGCTACACTCCCAGATCTATTTTATATTTTATTTGGTAACAGGGTCTCTTAAGCCAGGTGAGGCTGGCTTCAAACCTGTGTGATCCTCCTGTCTCAGCCTCCCAACTGTGGGGATTACAAGCGTGCGCCACCATGCCCAGCTTCTCCTTTTCCTTTTACTGCAGATTTTTTTTTCTTATAGATTCTTAGTAGTTTAAAAATAGATAGTTGGATATTAATCCTTTTCTAATGAAATAGATTACAAAGATTTTTCATATTTCCTTTCTCTCTTTCTCTCTTGACTGTGCCAGGGATTAAACCCAGGGCCTTGTACCTGCTAGGCAAGGGCTTCATCACTGAAGTATATTCCTAACCCTTATTTTTCCCTCTTTATAGCATCTTAACATAGAGTTCTTAATTTTAGTGTAATTGGACTAATCAGTCTTTTTAATATCTTTTTTAATATCTTACATATAAAAACTCATCATTATCCAAGGTCAGAGAGATTGTATATGTGTGTTTGTGTGTGTGTATGTGTGT